>NW_027223754.1:41235788-41708288 GCF_028538775.1 Myotis yumanensis | reverse complement strand
AGCTCATGATAATGCATATAATTATGGATGTGTTTTTATCTTATGTAATTACTTCCTCTGACAGTAAAAGTCAATATTGGGAATAGAGGAGTCCTTTGGCAGCCCACATTTATGATCTAAATATTCAATAATGACACTGACATGCTAATAGAAAAAGGACTGCACTTACTGATTGTATACATCTACTAATCTGGTATATAGTAGATACTTCAACATACTACATATCATTTAATACTCATAATATGACTAAAAACTAGCTTATTATTCCCATTTTATAGTTCTTATTCCCATCTTACAGTTGAAGTCATTCAGGCTGAGGATAATGATGTAAAATTTTTGTAAATTCATGGAGCAAGTAAGTGGCTGGATTCTAGTCCAGATACTTTATGCTAGATCATGCTGCCTCTTTATAAATACATCATAAAGATTACTTTTATACTAAGTGTATGTATACAAAACATAGTTATAATATTCTTTCATGAACATACAGTCTCTATTTGATATTAAGGATTGGCATGAAACAAAATATCTCCCAAATCAGTAGAATTCTTAGATATTTACATATATCACTGATGATTGACTGTTAAAAGCTGAAAGGTACTTTAAGTTTATGAAATACAATCCATTTAATCTTTGTGTGTGTGTGTGTGTGTGTGTTTGTTAATCATCACCCGAGGATATTTTGTTCCATTATTTTTAGAGAGAGTGGAAGGAAGGATGAGAGACAGAGACAGAAACATCTATGTGAGAGAGACACATCAATTGGTTGCATCCAGACCAAGGCCTGGGATAGAGCCTGCGAGAGCCTGCAACCAAGGTATGTGCTCTTGACTGGAATCAAACCCAGGACCCTTCAGTCCATGGGCTCACTCTGTACTCACTGAGCCAAATTGGCCAGGGCTACAATCCACTTAATCTTAAAGTGAGGATATTATTACCCTAGAGCAGCTAATTTAAACAGCTAGGGATTAGTAGTGGGATTGTGGGCAAGTCTCCAAAATGACAGCTAAAATTTAATTTGTTCAAAAATCATGCCAATTGTGAAGATAAAACAAATAGCACTATGTCTATCATGTGTTAGCTAGATGATGATGATGATGATGATGATGACTAATATTATTATTAGCATTGTTCTAACATGACTGCATTAAAATTAAAAGATTGAAGCTAATGGTCCCCATATACTGGCTCCATTCTTATACCCATACACATGTGGCCTTTGTGTGCATTGTACAGCAATGACATTCTTCACCAAGTGATTTGTCTAGTCACAATCACCATTTATTCACCAACTGTATAAGTTCTTTTCTGGTTTCAACTGAGCATATAATGAGAATCTTTTATAAAATAATTTAAAAAAACACATGCCAAGAACCATTGGGCTTCTCAGTACATAAGTCACTCAGAAACTAAATACAAAGCCTAAGAATAAGGTGACAGCCCCCTAGTTTGCCTGTGGCAGCCCCAATTTATGCCTGTGTCCTGACTTTATTACTAATAGCACCTTTTTTTACTCTCAAAAGTGTCCAAATTTAGATGATGAATTGTGTGGTCTGAGTTTCATTTTCAATTGACTTAAAAGTTAAATATAAAGCTATTTTAGAGATGACGGCAGGTTTAAAAATGTGATCTAGGCTGCAATCCAGAAGTCCGGTGTGACCCTTCACTGCAGGCAGGACAATAAGGATTTTCCTGTATTCTTGGGAGAAACTATACTGTTTTCTGGGTAAGCCAGGTGCCATGTTGCAGGGGAACTAGCTGATTACGTATTACTTTTTTAGCTTTTCCAAAAGACAAGAACATTACCTACATAACAAATTGTAAATAGGAGCAAAACGCCTCCTTCTTTATGAATAGCTGCTGGAAATATTCAAATGCTCCTGGACTGTCCACTCCTGGACTGTCCACTTACATTGGAAATAAACAGCATTTGGAGGTTTAAGGGAATACGGCCTAATGTAATAACCATGTCTTTGTCAGGAATCTTCTGGTTGTTAAGTTATAGAAACCTGCAGATATTAACTTAAAGTCAAGAAAAATTTAGTATAAGGTTGCAATGGAAGAGACAATGGTAGAAAATACTATTAGATCTCCTCATGAGCAAGAAAGCTCTCAGGAACTCAAGCTAGACCCCTCTTTATAAATCTGCTTCATTCTTTGGCTTTTCTCTGTAGGTTGACGTTCTCTGCTGATTCATTTGTACCCAGACTCCAAATAAGGTCTCCCCAGTGTAGTTTTCCATCACTGCCTAATTAAAGTGCCCAGCTTTCTGAATTCCAATTCTAAATTCCTAGGAGAAGCACATCTGACTGGCCCATGAGCTAGACATGATTTGCCAGTGAGTTATGACCAGAGAACTCATATGCTATAAGTATGGGTCCTTAAGGGTCTGACTTGAGCAAGCATTCCAAAAGAAACCTACAAATAGATATAAAATGGTCATGTGCATATTTAAGATATCTCTCTTGTACAAAGGAGCCCTATTTTCTATTTTTCCAAATACATTTGGAAATAAATTGGGCATACAGACTCACGAAAATATCATGTTCTGAGTAGGTAGTAATCCCTTTTAGTACACTCAGCTGTACCTCTGAAAACTTTTGTACAGAAAATAAGATTGTTCAATTCATGAGAGTCATGCCAATGTCCCCCTTTGTATTTATTTATTTAGTTAGTTAGTTAGTTTTTAGTTT
This sequence comes from Myotis yumanensis, assembly GCF_028538775.1. Taxonomy (NCBI): domain Eukaryota; kingdom Metazoa; phylum Chordata; class Mammalia; order Chiroptera; family Vespertilionidae; genus Myotis; species Myotis yumanensis. Next base: position 41,705,595 of record NW_027223754.1, on the reverse strand, counting down.
GGGGCATTTTATTTTTATTTTTTAAATATTTTTATTGATGTCTGAGAGGAAGGCAGAGGAAAAGAGAGATAGAAATATCAATGATGAGAAAGAATCATTGATCGGCTGCCTTCTACACACCCCACACTGGGGATCAAGCTCCCAACCCGGGCATGTGCCCTGACCAGAAATTGAATCGTGACCAGATCGATGCTCAATCACTGAGCCATGCCCTTTATTGATTTTTATGTGTGTGCTGTGAATATCTTCTAGTTTGTACTTGTATGTTTACTTCCTTTATCTTTTCGTGAACAATGGCTCTAAATTTGGATATAATGACAGGTACCAATATTTTTTAAAACAAGAGTTTTGTGTCTTTTTAAAGAAATTCTCTCTTACCACAAAGTCCAAAGAAATATTTACCTATATTTTCAACTAACAGCTTTTAAGTTTTATTTTTGACATTTATCTTCAGTTGAATTTTGTACATGATTTAAGGGTAAAATTAAATTTTATTTTTTCCATAATCATTTTTCTAGCTCCATTTAACAAACACTTCTGTTTTCCCTACTGATATGATATGTATCCTCTATTAAATATTGACAGTCCATTCATGAATGGGTTTGTAACATTTCAGTATATATCTCTAAAAGATAAAAGTTAATTTTAAAAGCCATAAACACAATAACAACATTATCAAGTAGCTAGTCAACACTGAATTATCATTTTTTTTAGTTTGTTTACTAGTAAATCAGGATTCAAGCCCCATATATTGCAATTGGTTGATATGTATATTAAGTCTCTTCTAATCTGTAGGTTCTGCCTTCATCTTTTTAAATTTTTCTTAAACATTATTTATTGAGGAAATAGGATTATACACTCAATAGAATTTCTGTCAAAAGATTTTAAAGCAATCTTTCAATTTTTATACTTATATAGAAATATTTAAGCTTTGATGATTTTTTTAGTCAGTTAGCATGCTATATATTTGTCCATTTTGTATAAGTTTTCAAAATATTTGGTATAGTTGTTGATTATATTATCTTATCAGTTTTTAAGCTCTAATTTAATTATAGTTATATCCTTGTCTCCCCACAACATTGTTTTTGTTTTGATGTTCTTCTCTTTATTACTATTACCAATGGCTCATTTATTTTTAAAATGTACATTTTTTGTCTTTGTTGAGTTTTTTTTATTGTATCTTTACATTTCATTAATTTTCTCTCTTAATTTTATATTTCTTTCTTTCTATTTTTCTTGTTATTGTCTAATTTCTAAAAGAGTGCATTAGGTAATTAATGTTGAGTCTTCTCTTCCAATATGAGCACTAAAGGTAAAAGTTTCCATTTAAAAAACAAAACAGGTCTTAGCCCTAGCTGGTTTAGCTCAGTGAATAGAATGTTGACCTATGGACTGACGGGTCCCGGGTTTGATTCTAGTCAAGGGCAAGTACTTTGGTTGCAGGCTCTTCCCTAGTCGGGGCTCATGGAGGAGGCAACCAATTGATGTGTTTCTCTCACATTGATATTTCTCTCTGTCTTTTTCTCTCTCTTCCACTCTCTCTAAAAATCAATGAAAAAATATCCTCAGGTGAGGATTTAAAATATCTATATATATAAAAAGCCAGTGTCCATGACGACCAGGATGACCAAATGACCAGTCACCATGAGGTGCATTGAGCACCTCTCAGTCCCTCCCCAGTGGCCCATAGGCTCCGATTGCAGCAAGGCAGATGGAGCAGCAAGCGTGGTGAGCAGCTGTGGGTGGGTGGGCAGGGCTGTGAGCAGCAGTGGGCTACTACATGAAATTTCATGCTCTGGGCCTCTAGTATATATATGTATGTATGTGTGTGTGTGTATATATATATATATATATATATATATATATATATATATAATGTTTTGATATATAGTAATTTCATTATTACTTAATTCCAAGTGTTTGTGAATTTCTTATTTAACCCATGAGTTATTTCGCCTTATGAATTTTCAAATTTCCAAATATATAAGCTCTTCATTTGTCTTATTTTAAAATTTAATGAAATTATGAATTCAGTGTTTGAATGATACCTATTCATTGAAATGTATTGAGATTTTCTTCATGATCTAGTATGTAATGAATATTTACCAATATTCTGTATGTGCTGGGGAAAATAAATGTGTGTTCTTATCATTCACTGCAGAATTCTACATATGTCCATTATTCCAATTTTGTTAATTGGCTATTCAAATCTTCAATATCCTTGTAGCTTTTGTCTGCTTAAATTATCAATAATTGAGAGAGGAATATGTATTATGAGGGTAGATTTATTCATTTTTCCCTATAGCTCTTTTAGTTTTTGTTTCATATAACTTGAGGCTATCTTATTAGTGCATACAAACATGATTAAAATTCTTGGTGTACTGAATCATGCTATCATTGTATAGTATTTATTTCCATGCTTAAGCGTGCTTTTGAGTTAAAATGAGTTTAATCTGATATATCACTATACCAGATTTCTTTTGGTTAATAAATTGCCTGATAATATTTCTAACAAACTTTTTCATCCAATTTTGTAGGTCCTTATCCTTCAGGTGCACTTTTTGTAAATTTGCATATAAATCACATTTTTATTTTTATTTTAACTGATGAGTTTCCTAAATAATTATTACTACCTTAGGATCTATTTTGACTATCTTGTTTTTTCAATATTTTAAAATTCTATTATTTTTAATACCATTCTTCCTTTTTTCTTTTTGGTAATACATATATATATATAAAATTTCCCCCTTAATAAGAACATCCTTAGCACATTCTGAAAATTCTTTTTGTTTTCCCATCAGGCTGATATTATCTGGACTTTTAATTTTTTTTAAAAAGTTATATTTTCTCTATATCTTTGTTCTTAAATATTTTTAAAGACAATAACTTATTTTAATAAAATATTTTACCTTTTTTCATACATCTTATGTAACATCACTTAAAATTTTTCCACCTTTTCCTTAAATACTCATGCACTGTCTTCAAAATGAGTCTCTGTGTGACATTTTTGAGGTGCTTCTATACCTGAGAATATTTGTATCTTATTTTCACTCCTGAATGTAAAACTTCAGTCTCTAAGTTCTTTTCCTTTCAATATTTTGAAAAGCTTATTCTATTATTTCTCTTTATGCTTCTCTTATAAAATCTGATGATAATATGATGTTAATTTTTCATACTGTAAGCTATTTATTTATTGTTGTTGTGAGTATTATGGATGTCCCCCATTTTCCTCTGTTTGCCCTCCACCACCCAGTCCACCCCCTACCCAGTCCTTTACCACACTAGTGTCTGTGTCCATGGGCTATGCATATGCATATGCATTGGTTAATGCCTTCCTGTCCTCTCCCCATGTCCCTCAGAGATCTGTCAGTCTGTTCCATGGACCCATGCCTCTGGACCTATTTTGTTCCTCAGTTTATTTTGTTCATTAGATTTCACATATGAGTGAGATCATTGTGATATTTGTCTTTCTCTGTCTGGATTATTTTGCTTAGCATAATATTCTCAAGGTCCATCCAGGCTGTCACAAAGGGTAAGAGATTCTTCTTTTTTATAGCTGCATAGTATTCCATTGTGTAAATGTACCACAGTTTTTTGTATACACTCATCTACTGATGGGCACTTGAACTGTTTCCAGATCTTAGCTATTGCAAATAACAATGCTGTGAATATAGGGGTGTATATATTCTTTCTGGTTGGCGTTTTGGGATTCTTAGGATATATTCCCAGAAGTGGGATCACTGGGTAAAATGGCTGTTCCATGTTTAATTTTTTGCAGAAACTCCATACTGCTTTCCACAGTGGCTGCACCAGTCTACATTCCCACCAGCAGTGCACTAGGGTTCTGTCTCTCCTCTTCCTCCTCCCTCCCTCATACTCTCTCTAAAAATCAATAGCAAAAAATACCCTAAGGTAAGGATTAACAAAAAAAATTGTGTCTTTGTCTTGGATGTCCCAAGTTTTCCTATAGTTTGTGTAAATACAGGTTTTCCATATAATTCTTCTTTGATGCTCCATGGGCCCTTCATTCTCAGGTCTTTTATTTGTTCATTCATCTATCCATTCACTTTATGAGAAATTTAACACTATCATTTCTCTAAGTTATGCTGCTATTATATTTTTCCTTCTCTTTCTTTTGGGGATTCCAATTATCTGTATGCTTCTACTTCTGTTCCCCATATCACTTGGTGTTTCCCTTTTCTATTTCTCTGAACTTCCCTCTTTCTTCTGGGAGGCTACCTCAACCTGGTGCTCATGTGTTTCTTACCTGTGTGCATCCCTTCCGCTGTCTTATCTATCTCTCTTGTTCTTTATATCAATTATTATATATTTCATTTGTAATATTTCCACTTGGTTACTTTTTTTTTCTTTGTTTTAATATAGCTAAAATTATTTTCTATCTTTTAAAATATGTTTATTAGGCCAATTTAAATATTTTAGCCCATTCTAATGTTTATGCTTTTGATGGAAACTATAATCTATTATTTTTTTTTGTCTTTTGCAATCATTGTACTTCTCAAAGTATCTTATTTGACATGTGCACATTTTTCTCTGGAAATGTGTATGAGGATAGGCCTAGGGTGACCCACTAGGACTGAGGAATTTTCTGGGATGCTGGACTAAAACCAGAACAGTCCCAGGTAAACAGGAACATCAAAAGGAGCAATCCTTAGGTTGTAAGTTAGAGTAAGAGGTGTTGGGAGGAACTGCCCTGAGTTGGTTAGAACCTAAGGAGTTTCTTGACTCCTCGAAAGCACAGGGCTTCTGTTCAGCCCGGATTTCCTCTTGAGCCCACGTGGACCAGAGCTTAGTCACCACATGTGCAGCAGTGGTGAGAAGCACAAGCAGATTTTCAAAAGTTCTTTTCCTGTATTATTCTCTCACAGCATGGCTCGCTGCTTATTGCCCCGAGCCTAAATCCGCAGTAACCACCCTACCTAGGTCCTTTACCAGTTTTTAAAAAAACAACAAACTTCATTACTAAGGTTTTCTCCATTTGAGGATATCTTACCCTCTATAACACTCCAGTGATCTTGGAAGAAGGAACAATAAAAATGTTAGTTCATCATCTTACTATCACATATTTGTATACTTATTTTTTTTAACTTTTATTAAAATACAAAAGTATCTTGGATATATGGAAAGGGCTTTGAGGTAAAGCACTATAAATATTAGTTACATTATTATGAATAATAATTAAGATATATTCATATGCGTTCTGTGGCTTTTTTTTTTTTAGCATTCTTATATTTATACAGAAAATAGCATTAGAAAAGTTACTACAACAATATTTGACCAGGAACCACATGATGTCTGACAAACTTCTGATTTTTATTACAAGTGTGTATTATTGTTGCTATCCTATTACATTTGGCACATGTATTTTATTTCCGAAATGTATTATGAATCTATTATTTTTATTCCTTACACCTTTTTTACTAAAAAGATTTTCTGTTAATCCAAATAGGCTTTTATTTTTAATAATAAAAGTCATCTTTAATAAAGAAACTACATATTTAATGGAAAAACTGTTAAAGCTAGAAGTTAAAAGCACATTGAGAGAGAGCCCTTTTTTAAAAATGCAATTGAAAGGAATTCATCTTATATATCAATAAAACAAAATTCATGAAAATTATTTGAATTACTGCAATTTCTGGAAAACAAAGTTGATTATATTTTCCCATTGAGGAGCAATGTTAAAATGCGGGTTATACTCCTGTACTAGGATTCAGCATTCAAATAAATCACAGGTCTAACTATCAATATGTCATAAAGGCAGAAAAAAATAACTACTCTAAAAGTCTATACTAATTTAAAATACTATTTCCAGTTCTATTTAATAGGCATAGATATATGGCACATATGAACTACAAAAGGCATTTCATGTACTATTAAATGCACACATAGTAAAAAAAAAATATAATAGGAGACCTAAAACTAAAGTACTTACTATATTTAACATTAAGTAGTCTTGTCATCTTAGAATTTAGGGTGTTGCTAGGGAACTAGATGGCATAAGATTCTTTAAAAGGTCATCCAGATATTTTAAAACTTTTTGATACATATTCCTAAAACAAGCAGAAGCATCTAGCCTCCTCCGTAATTGTAGAGATATTTCTTCACAGAAAACATTTTCAAAAGAATTGACATAATATATATATATCCCATCTTCCCTTCTCAATTTACTGAAAGCTAAAATTGTAAGGGCTGCATCAGACAAAGGGTCATCCTGCCGAGCATTTATTGATCTTGCTGTTATTAGAGTACCTTCTCACTCATGAGTAAACTATAAAAGGAGCTACCTGGTCACTGGCGCAAACTTTCAAAACAGCTTAAAAACACTTTGCCTTTGTGTTCTGAGTTGGCCAAAAGGAATGAGGATAAACTGATATTGGTTGTTTACAGAGCAGAAAGCACTTTATGAAGTTAACCTATGCTATCCTTAAAGGTGCTTTATCTATAAAGAAATCTGACTCAGCTAGATGAAATAAGTCCCACAACTGTTTTTCCTTTCACTTCCTCAAGGTGGTTTTCTCGACCTAGTTTCACATATGAGTGTTTGGCAAATGGTGTTAGGTTATCTGGAGATTTGAGGAACATCCTGTTTATTATCAGAAGCTAATTAAAGAAAAACCGAATTAAGAGAAGCTGGTCACACAAATACCTAGCAGTACAGCTGGAAAAAAAAAGCACCTAGTCCTTCACACCAACACATCATGGTGGGTATTTTACAGTAGCAATGAGATCCGAAAGCCTTCCTAACCGGGCTTATGCAGCATCTAAGAATACTTGCTCCAGTCCTTGTTGAATCAGTGGTGGTTTAGGATTACTGTGGATTAGGCTTTGATTTGGAACCTAGGGAAGGGGTTTTTGTGGTCTTCGGAGCACCCTGCTGCAGTCGTTGCCTCCCTCGGATTAAGCACTCGGTATACCACTGTTCCTGCTGCAGCTGCTTCTTCAGATCTTGTAAGCAGCTTAGGGTGGCCAACACCTCCTGGTACTGTTGGGACTGCTGCATTAACTTCTTGTGTGCCCACTGGTTCTCTATGAGAAGGTCCCGGCAAAACTCAAAAGCAACCTTCTCTGCTGCCACCTCCAAAGCCTGGGCCTTCTTTTTCAGCTCCCTTCTTTCTCTCCTTCCCAAGAGGCTTGTTTCTGGCTCACTCAGTTGCGCCTCCAATGATGCTTTTTCCTGGAGGTACTGGGCGTAGGCCTTTGCCATGGTCTCAGCTCGGGCTTTCTTTAGCTCGTCATGTAATGTCTGCAGTTCCTTGTCCTGTTTCTCCTTTACTAGCGAAATGTCCCTCATTGCCCTTAACTGCTGCTTCAAATCAAATTCCTTCCTTTCCTTCTCCAAGAGCTGTTTCTGAAGCTCTGAAGTTTGTTTTGCATATTTGGAGGCTAATTCATGTCTCTTTCGTTGGATTTCCCCGCTTTCTTGGGCATAGTCGTACCACAGCTTGTTAATTTCCCTCCGATACTCCTCTGTCTTGTTGGTCAGGTGGTCCAGCATGAATTTAGTGTCAGCCTGAACCTGGCACTTTTCATCGAGGAGCAGCCTGGTTTCCTCCAATACCACTTTCTGCTGGATTCGAGCTTCTTTTATTTGCCTGTCCAGCTTTAGCACTTCCATTGTCTTTTCCATAAGCCGCAGCGCTGCTCTTGTTGGCTTCTCTAGCTTCAAAGAGTCAATTATTAAACCAAGATACGAGGTAGGGGGAATACCGAAGTCATCAGCAAATTTGCTCCTGGAGCCCGAGTCTTCATCCCACGGATCACTGAGAGCGACAGACGCCAAGGAGGTGGTGGCAGAGACCTGCCACTCATGAAACGTGCGGCTAAGGGCAGAAAATGTTCGCGATTTCTGGGATCCGGGCTCAGCCACCGACCACTCGGTCCAGCCCACCGTGGTCTTGAGCGGCACCCCACCTCCAACAGGGCCCTTGAGTTGAACCACCTTTGTGGACTTGGCTTCAGTCTTCCGTGGTACCTTGGTTCTGGGCGGTGCTGTGGTGCTGGCGGGTGCTCTCGCCCTGGGCTTCGGTGTAGCCCTGGCACTCTGGTCGCCTGCAGCCCTGGTGCCCACTCCCTGGGCGCTGGGAGTGATCTGCACGTCCTTCTTCCTCAAGCGGCGGCCATGCCCCGGGGATCTTCTGTACCTGGGACGTCCAGGGGGGCGGGATCCCTGCGGCTTCAGGGTTGTCCCTACCAAGGTAAATGCGCCCTCCTCCAGGCTTTTGCAGTCCTGGTCCCAGTACCGCCAGCTCCCCGCCATGGTCCTAGGTTGGCTGCCAGGCAAGGTGGGCACAGGAAGGTGCTAAGGCATCCCTTAGCGCTCCCCTCTCCAGCGGGTGAAAGCAGGTGGGAGCCTGTTCTACCCTCTTTCAAGGCCTGGAATGTGGAACTGGAATGTTGGCTACGCCCTAGGCACGTTTCCATGGTGACCAGTGACAGAGGCCAAGCCAGCTGAGCGTGTGGAGTGGGGGGCCTGGCCCCAATGTGTCTGCAGGAGTTAGGAACTTTTTCTTGGGGGGCCGAGGGGGACGGTCTGAAGTTCCAATATGGTGGGCTGGTAGGATTCTGCAGCTTCTCAATGTTTTCTATTTCTATTGATGAGAGAGAGACGGGAGGGGAGAGAGAGAGAGAGGAATGGAGGATAGAGAGATAGAAACATCTATGAGAGAAACTGCCTCCTGCACACTTCCTACTGGGTGTGGAGCTGAGCTGGAACCCAGGCATGTGTCCTAACCTAGAATAGAACCTGGGACCCCAGGCTGACGCTCTGTCCACTGAACTAAACTGACTAGGGCTGTTATCTGTTTCTTGATAGCTTTTTCTGTCGGTGGTGCGAGGAGGTGTCAATGGTTTATCTTGTCTGAAGTCCTCCTCTTGTTTTGTAATGAGGCTGTCAATTATCACTGGATTTCAGGGAGTCTCATTCTGGTTGCCACAGCTTTTCTTGTTACAACAACCGCACAGGGATTTCTTGTATGAGAAAGACTTGGCACATTTCTGGGTTCTTGTCTTGGCCTTTTAGACAATGGCCTCTTGGCTTCACAGCACCCACCCTGGATGTTGCAGTCTTTGTCCTGGTGGCCCTCACCACCTCTGCCTGGGTCAACTCTCCTCTCCTCTCTCCTTGCTAAGCCACAAATTGGGTGGCCCAGCTCTCCTGCAGGGCAGGAGAAAAGCCCAAGACCAGGAAGGCACCACACCGGGACTGACACCCTCCGCCCCAAGAAGCTCAAGATGCCTCCAGGAGGGACCGGTGGCCTAGCAGACTGCACCTCCGTGGACACACTCCTCAGAGGCGAGAGATGTCCAAGGGCTTGGAGCTGGAACTCCCTCCGCTAACTCCAGCAGGGTCTTCACAAGATGAGCAGGGGCGAGCTCTACCAAAAAGATTTTTCTATAGGAAGGTTTAATAAAGTATTCCAGGGAAAACATTTTCAATTACATTATTTATCCAAAAGACTATCTTTATATATTACTGGTCTATTGAAATTTTTCTTTTCAATCACATTCCATTCATTTTTACATGATGTATGTCAATAACAGCTACTGTACAAAAATAAGCAAAACCTGTTTTCTTGTCCTCATTTTTGCTACTCCTCCTATCTTTCTATTTCTATTTGTGAAAGTTTGAATTCCTTCTCCTTGCCCCAAGTCCATAATTATATTGTTTCATGACACCCACATTATAAGTTATTCATTATTTTGAATAATGCCTTAATTTAAAATATACCCTTGTACACTTTCTACTTTTTCTTCTGTATTACTTTTCCCTATATTATTATACCTTTCATAATCTTGCTTTAAGATCTCTGGCTTCTGATTTTTTCCCCAATAGCTGTCCCTAGAATAGCATTGCTACAGAGAATTAAAGAATTAAGTGGTTCTGTATTTCCCTTACTTCACTCTTACTTAAGTTCTGTTTTCTTCTTTTGGTTCCCTTCCTCTGATTGCTCCCTTTTGCCCCATCTAGTCTATTCTTTGGCCACTTTCTTCAAAACATAGCACCAGCCCGGCTGGTGTGGCTCAGTAATTGAGGGTCGACCTATGAGGAGGTCATGGTTGGAGCATGCAGGAGGCTGCCGATCAATGATTTTCTCTCATCATTGATGTTTCTCTCTCTCTCTCACTTCCTCTCTGAAATCAATAAAAATACATTTTAAAAAACATGGCTCCATATTAATTTCCTTCAGACAGCTTTACTTGACTAAACCCACTCCTGTTTACTCTCTATCACCTGACCTGTAGTAATTCATGTATAAACAATACATAATATTAACATGTACTTGGTGTTTGTTTTTGTAATTTTTATTCAATTAGTTACATATTTTCTAATATTTTATTTATATTACAGTTATTATACATCTTTGTAATGCAAATGTGTAATCAGTTGCTTAATGTCTGTCTCTTCTGTTTATAAATGTCTGCCTCCTCTTAGAATGCAAGCACTTTTGGCTAATTGCATTTGGTTGTATCCTCAGAGCCTAGAAGGATATACATAGTAAGTATGGAATAAATATTACAATGTCTTTGAAATACCATTTAGGATATTAGTAGAATGAAAGTGCTCATAAATGCTTGCTGATTTTTTAAAACACCATTTTGTGGGGAATTTCTCACACTTTCTGTAACAGTTGGGAGGTATTTAACTGCAAGATGCAGAAAAACCTAATGGACTTACCAAGCATGTCAAACTTGCGAGTTTGATATGCTTGACTTAATCTAACAGACTTAAACCAAAAGTCTAAAATAGACTAGCTATTTACTTAGCCATAGTTTAAAAGTGGGCATTTCTAGTATTGTTTTGACAGTTCAATGTTGTCACTCAGGACCTGTGTTCTTCACACTCTTCTCCTTAGTCATCCAAAGCTTGTTGGTTTTTATTCTCAGCCATAAAGCATTACAGCCCAAAGATGGTGACCACATTCTCATACTCCAAAGTACAAAAACGAAAATAAGGAAGTGATGTCAAAAATGGGGATATCTACTCACTCTTGCCAGAATCCCAGATATCCCCCGGGCCCAGCAGCCTCCTCTGGCTCCAATGGCAAGAATTGAGTCAAATGCCTACTTTTGGGCTTACCGTGGGCAGAGAAGAAAGCACTGCTAATAATGATCAATCCTGATGCATCCCATTTGGGGGTAGAGGGGCAAAAAGAACAGGAAACTGCTGGGTATGCAAGCAACATTTTGCCAACTCTTCTGCTGTGTTACATGAACCACACTAAACCCTATTTTCTTCTGAACCTTCAAGCTGTTAAGATTCTTCAATCCTTTCCTTTTTTTCTCTTGATATTTTACTTCATTAAGCCTTTTCCTACAGAGAAAAAAATATATTTTGCTTCAAATCGCCTATTAAAACATTTATGTTGACAACCAAAAGGTTTATTTCACTGACTTTTTATAAACTCACTTACTTTCTGCATTCTTTTTCTTTGCAAAAATCCTGAGACATATCACATTTTCAAAAGGGAAACACATTTATTTTGTCACTTCCTTTCCACTCTTCATATATACGTCTGTTTCTGAGCTGCATTAGGAACTTCTGAGGCCAAGAACATGTCTTTTCTTCTTTTTATAATTGCCAGCAGCATTTCATAAGTGCTGAATGTACTTGACTTGTTCTTTCCCTTTATGGTTAATCAGAAATATGTAAGCTTTAATTGGAAGCAATAGGAATAAGAATTTTATAGCCTAGAAGCACTGGTCATATTACAAACACCCTCTACTAACTTGCATATATTAAATTATTTGCATACTTGCTTCTTGCTGTCATTAGAACATCCCAGAACACCATGTATTTCATTCCACCTTTTCTAACATCTTTCACAGAAACAAGGAGCTGGGTTTCCATGGTAACAGAAGTGTGATAGTTGGGGGTATCTGGGCATAAGTGAAATAACTCTCAGATTCAGTGGGGAGAAGAGAAATAAAAGTTTTTCTTTTTTTTTCTCTCCCAGCAATGCACTTCAGAAGCTAGAGACCTTGAAGTGTCACTGTACAGTGTTAAGTCTTCACAATCATACAGATTTACAGCTCTTGGGGAAAATTCGATTTCATCTCATTTTTATTTTGTCTTTCTCATAAACATGTAGACACAAATTGTTATTTCTCGGGTTACTCTCAGAATAGATCATTCATGCTGGGAATGATTAAGGATAGGGAGACAGACACCCAACTCCCACCCAAATCTTCAAAATTCTCTACATGTCCTGACATCCTTTCTTATAGCAGCTAAACCTTCAACCAGCATTTCACATACAGACCACCATACAAGACAGGTAAGAAAATGTGTTTCTACTTACCTTTCTTTTGCCTCTTAGTGATGAAAAACCCACTTTTATGGCAGCATTGTGAATGAAAATTAAGGCCTGTCAATATCAGACATAAGAGGTACAACTATCCTGAGACCTACAGTCTCTACACTTCTCCTGATCAAGGAAATCAGCATGGATGAAAGGTCAGGGAAGATAGCCGGAGAAAGGTAAAAAAGTTCTCTTATTCTCTATTATCTTAAGTGGAGTGACAAAGGAGCAAACTCACTGTGTGTGTGTGTGTGTGTGTGTGTGTGTGTGTGTGTGTGACAACTTCTATCAGATGCACTACAATCCAGAGCTCCTCAACTTCTAGGGACGTAAGAAATGAAACCAGTTGCTTAAGTTTACATCTGGACCCAGAACCCAAATGCAAATTTCTAAAATAAAGTAAAAATCACTGACCCTTTACTCCTTGCACAGTGAAAGGCTTTTCAGCTGCACTGGAAAGCAAGGCACTACTCAGGTACTAAACAGAGAGAAAATTTGGTGCTTCTTAACTCTATTAACACCTCCCCCCCCCCCCCCCCCCCACCAAAGCCTAAGGAATTCTTATCACAATGCCCAATTTGAATTTTAAAAGAGACAGACAGCCTGTTGGTTTGTTTGTAGCTGTTACTAAGCTAATGTAACCACAAATGAACATACATGTTTTACACAAAATGTAAGGCTTCTATAAACCTAGGTGAACACTGTGTTCTTCTATAAAATCTCTTGAAACATCCCTTCCAAAAAAAAAGCTCAGATATGAAGCTTCATTTCATATCTATGTGAGCTTTCTTAATTTTAATTCACTTATTCACATTACTAAATTAGAATAAAATATCAGATCATCTTTAGTTTCAATTATCTTAAAACATTCTTTTGCAAATTGCCTTCACTGCCAATTCTGGCAGCTCAGATATAACTTTTCATATGTGATATAATCAAGAGATAATGACTGAGTTATCTTTTACTACATATTTTGACAAGACACGTGCCCTCCATTATTTTAAACAAAAATTTGGTGTGTGTTATACTATAGATAGATAATGCAAATGTAAGTTATCCATATAATATAATGGAGCGAAAAAGGGCACTGCCAAATTGGAGTGCATCTATGTAGAAGTTTTGATAAGTGACAGAAAAGATGATAAAAGAACACCTGGTTTTTCAGGGGACTCAGATCAGAATCCCCTCTACACGATGACCTTGTGAGGAAGAAGAGAGAAGAGGTATGCCATGATAAAACATCAGAACTATAGAAACGTACTGTTCCCAAGAAATGTGACATAGCAATGGATGAATGTAGACTAGTTTGAGAAGGACATCGTTTACGGAAGGTAAATTCAATAACAATTACAAAATATAATCCAGAATACTTGGGGCTATAACTTCTAAATTTGACGTTATGGGTAAGAGAGAGTGTGTAATTAACATCTAGCAATACAGAGAAACAGAAGGTAAGTTTTAGAACTGAACTGTAGGAGGGCCGCCCGGAGGACCCGTGCAACTGCTGCAGTACGTCTCCTAAAGCACCGAAAAATGCCTCACCCTGCAGACAAAAGTCCCTGTTTTCTCCATTCATCCCACAATTCAGCCCACATCCCTCAGCACTATTTCATGCTCATCATTTAGGTAGGGATGCCGCGGAGACAGAGTTAAAAGCGGCATTCATCACTCTGGCCTGCAAAGCATCTTGCTCCAGGTCCTCAGCCTTGACTCCTCCCAAACCCCCGCTAGCCCTGGGGGTGTCTCCACACTCCCCGCCCTTGGTGGCAGGAGAATCGCGAATTCTGGTTGGCTCAGCTCGAGCTTCGTCATTCGTCAGCTCACCTACGATTGGCTGGCAGCGCACGCGCAGGAGCAAAAGCCCCGCCTGGCCAGGCAGTGGGAGGTGGGCTGGCTGCTCCTGCCACTAGCGGTTTGTCCCCCATTGGCGGCGGGAGGGGGGGCATGGGAAACACGTGGTACGAAGCGAACCTCTATTGGCCAAGAGCGGTAGCACGGGGTCCAGAGACGTGGTCTGGTTGGCTGGAATGAACCCCAGATTCCCACTGGTCTCCTAGCTGGCTGTTACTATGAGGCGTCCCTAGGCCCTCTCCTGCGGTTCGGGGCTCCGCGCTCCCGGTTTTCCAAGCGCCCACAGCTGACAGGGCGTGGGAAGGGCTCCATTTCAGCCCAGCGCTGAAGGAGGGCGGGGCTGGGGGGAAGGTGGCCCGATTCCCGGCGACGTCCCGGGCGTGAGCCCCGTTTCCTTAGTCTCTGGCCTTCGTCTCAGCATGGACTGCAGTGATCTGTCACCTCTCACTCAGTGTCCTGACCCTTAAAACAACGCTTAATTTTATTGTATTTATCTTCGGCCCCTTAAACAAAGCTCGCTGTGTTTATACAACTTAAAATTCAAGCTCTCTCAGGCAGACTGTGTGGTGTCGGGAAAGACCCTCCTGCCAAGGCCGCCTTTTGGACCTTGTCCGTCTCTCCTTTTCACTTCCCTCCTTAGATACTGCTGGAGGCTGCTCTGGTCCCTCTAACCGCTTGTCCCCGCCAAATTCTGAGCGTGGGATTCTCAAGTGGACGCGGTTCCCGGCGCAGGCGGACGAACTGCGCACGCTCCGTACGCCCGCCCAGCGGCGGGCCGGGGACTGCGGGCCAGGATGTTGTTGGGTGGCCAAGGTGGTTGTTTACCTAAGTGCGGGCAGAGGCTTCCGCCCCGCGCAGAGCCTCCCGGGAGCGCGCGGCCGGTCGCCTAGGCGACGGGAGAGCGGGGGCGGGGCTGCGCCTCCGGGGCCCCGCCCCTGGACGCCGAGCCCCGCCCCCGGCAGCGCTGCGGCTGGAGCGTGGGCTCGGGCGCGCGCTCCGGCGCCGGGGAAAGCAGCGGCGGCAGGCGGAGAGCTGGGCGTGGAGGCGCGAGGGGCGGGGCGGGAGGACAGCACTGCGGGCCAGCGGCTCCGGCGGCTCCCACTCGCTGTGCGCTCTCAGTGCCTGCAGGCGCCCGCGGAGCCGCATTGCCGCTCGGCTCGGCCCATGCCCGCCGCCCCCTCCGCCGGCGCCCGGGGGGCTGCAGCGGCAGCGAGGCGGGAGCGGCCGCGTCAGGCGGCGGGGTGGGCCGCCGGGGCAGGGTCCAGGGACGCAGCGCGGCGGGCGTAGGTCTATGTCGCGGGCGGCGGCGGCGGCGACGGCCGCGGAGGGACGATGCGCGAGTACAAAGTGGTGGTGCTGGGCTCGGGCGGGGTCGGCAAATCCGCCCTGACCGTGCAGTTCGTGACCGGCACCTTCATCGAGAAATACGACCCCACCATCGAGGACTTCTACCGCAAGGAGATCGAGGTGGACTCGTCGCCGTCGGTGCTGGAGATCCTGGACACGGCGGGCACGGAGCAGTTCGCGTCCATGCGGGACCTGTACATCAAGAACGGCCAGGGCTTCATCCTCGTCTACAGCCTCGTCAACCAGCAGAGCTTCCAGGACATCAAGCCCATGCGGGACCAGATCATCCGCGTGAAGCGGTGAGCGGGCTGGGGGCGGGGGCGGGGGGCTTCGCTGGGCGGCCGGGCGGCCGGGCGGCCCCCGTCCCGGGGCCGGAGCGCCCTCTTCCTCCCCGGTGTTCAGGGGTGGCCGTGGACTGAGGGAGCGATCTAGGAGAATGTCTCTGGGGTCTTAGGCTTTTATAAGATTTTTTCCCATGTTGCCAGCATCACTATCATCATCTTGAGTCTCACATTGGAGTGCTTTGTTTGTTTTCACACCTTCAATTTTGCATCCCGCGAACCCAGCGGCGCAGCTCTTTGTCTCGTGGATATTCTTAGTAGCGCTTGGGCAGAAAGAACCCCAAAGGAAACAAAGTTTAAAACTTGCAGAGAGGCTTGAGGGGTGAGTCGGTTTGTGATGGGGAGAGGGCAGCTGTGCAAGGATAGTGGAGACATTTTCAGACTGAACGAAAACAAAAAAAAATCTACCTTTGCAATACTGGACAGCAAACATGACACAGACAGTGTGCGTCCTGTAAAAAATGTCAAGTCGAGAGGAAAGAGACCTTGCTCGTCTCATAAGCGATTGAGTGGTGCCAAGACGTTTTAAAAATGAACTCATCAATTAAAGTGAAACTTTAAAGACAGATTATCAGATTATTTGAAGACGTCCTAACAGCGCAGTGGGGTTGAGAGAATATTAGCATGTAGGAGATCAAATATGCCGTTCACATTAAGGAATACGGCTTAACTTTTTAAAAAATTTACCAGTAGCTGCCTTACCTCCCTCCCCCTCAAAAAAAAAAAAAAAAAAAAAAAAAAAAAGGAGGGGCAAAGAAGGCATTCCTGGAAACAAAACAGAAGTTTCTTCAAAGTTGTGACAAGTATATTATCTGTTTTAAAAGTATATTATCTAATGTAAAGTTAATGCAGCTAAGGCCTTTCCTAATATAAACTATGTACTCTGGAAATATGGCTGGTAGTTTAAATGGCTTAAAATGTTTGTTTTCTCTTAAATTGACTGCATTTTTCCTTATTTCAAACATTAGAAGTGTAATAATATCTTAGTTCAAAGTTTTAGCAAATTTTTCTAATTACTGTTTAATTACATATTACTGGGTCTTATAATTAGTTAATACTTGCTTATAATATTGATATAGAATCATCTTTTTCCCCACATAATTCTGCCTATAACTCAAAATTAGGAGAAAGATAGTCGTAGGTGTACTGTAGATATAACCACATCACAAGTCAGTTTGAGTTTACTCATTGAGAAAGAGCAAGGACCAAGTCACATGTACTCAAGGGGTGCTCAAGAAATCATTATCAGCGGTGAATTTTTTAAAAATGTTTTTATGGATTTTAGAGAGGAGGAGAGAAGGATGGGGTAGAGAAACATTGATGAGAGAGAAACATCAATCAACTGCCTCCTGCGCACGCCCCGTACTGGGGATGAAGCCCCCAACCTGGGCATGTGCCCCCGCCTGGAATCCAACTGGTGACTTGGTTCATGGGTCAGTGCTCAACCACTGAGCCACACTGCTGGGCACCAGCAGTGGATTTTTAATCCAACATATGGATCAAAGGGGAGATCCTCTCCCCAAGACCACCGTCCCCATTAACTCATTGATTATATACTGTAATTCCTAAACTAAAATGTTGTATATTATTTCTTCGATTAAATTTCAGACTAGAATAAAGTAGATCTTTTCATGGCCTCTGCTGCTGTCCTAAAATATGAATCTGACAGCTTTTTACTTCTCCATTCTCATTTAACAATGCGTTTATTAACCCACTGTATCTAAAATATTATAATTTAGTTCTGGCCGGTGTTTCTAAGTGGTTAGAGCATGGTTCCTTTCCGGTCAAGGGCAAGTACCTGGGTTGGCTGCAGGTTCGATCTGGGCCCAGTCTGGGCACATATGAGAGGGAACCAATCCATGTGTCTCTCCCTCCCCCTCTTCCCCCCCACTCTCTCTAAAAACCAATGGAAAAAATATTCTTGGATGAGGATTAACAAAATAAATATATAAAATATATTATCATTCAACATATAATCAATATTCAAAAATTGATGTATTTTACTTTCTTTTTCATACTAATTTTTCTGTGTTTTTTTTTTTAATATATATATATATTTTTATTTTTGAAGAAGGGAGAGAGATAGAAACATCAGTGAGAGATAAATATTGATAGGCTGCCTCTTGCACGCCTCCTACTGAAGTTTGAGCCCACAACCCCAGCATGTACCCTTACCAGGAATTGAACTGTGACTTCCTGGTTCATGGGCCAGTGCTCAACCACTGAGCCACACAGGCTAAACCATACTAATTTTTCAATATCCAGTGTGTTACTTAGATTTGCAGAACATCCCAGTTCAGACCAGCCATGTCTTAAGTGCTCTAACAATAACTACATGTGGCTGCTGGCCACCATATTGAATAGTGCAGATATAAGTGTATATATTTTGGATTTAATGAGATATATTTTAAAGTGTCCAACACAATACTTGAACAAAGAAATTGCTCCAAAATTCCAGTTGTTCTTTTATTAATAATAACTTTGTCACCTTTAAATTTTATCCTTAATATAAATTTAATATTATAGAAAATAAATGTGTGATTGCATCTTTAATTTCTAGTGTAGACACGATGAGGCTAAAAAGCAATTAAGATAAAAACAAGGTTTTGTTGGTCCTAGCCAGTTGGTTTAGTGGATAGAGCGTCAGCCTGCATACCAAAGGGTCTCGGGTTCATTTTCAGTCAAGGGCACATACCTGGATTGTAGGCTCCTCCCCGGCCCAGGCCCTGGTCGGGGCTCATGGAGGAAGCAACCAACCTATGTACTTCCCTCACATTGATGTTTCTCTCTGTCTTTCCTTCTCTCTTCCACTCTTCCTAAAAATCAATGTAAAAATATCCTCAGGTGAGGATTAACACACACACACCCACAAAAGGTTTTGTTGGTGTTCTCTTAAAATACTTTTTCTTATTAAGGTCTAATGTTAAGGGGCAAAAGAATGAACAGTTAACTTCAAGTCTAGTGCTAATGTATGGCCAAACAGTGAAAGAGAGCTTTTCAATTGTTATCGTATGGAAGGTTTTGCTTTAAAAAAAAATGTGAAACAGGCCAATACTCCTTTAAATATTTACAAGTACACAGATATATACATATGTACACAATCGCTTTTCAAACCAAGTGGGCTAACTGAAAGTTACTATATAATTTATATGCTTTTTTTTAAACTTTGGATGAGATCACACAAAGAAGAGTGATAGGGATACAGAAAATGTTTCAAGTGGAATAACACTAGAATTCTTTCTGATTTCATAACTGCGTTTCTCATTCCTCCCAGGGTAAGCCATGATCCAGACTTGAAGTATCCTTGAACAAGGCATGTTACTCTTAGGATAAAGCCCAGGAATCCGCAATGTGACCTTCCCAGGCATGCAGAGAGTGCTCTCAGCCTTCCTGCCTTTGCAGCCTTACCTCTTGCAACATTCCTCATCCCTTAGATGCCAACACCCAGACCTCCTTTCAGTCTTTTCAGAGTCTGTCTCTGAGCTTTTCTTCTACTTGTGGAAATCTTCCACCTTTTGCAGAGTTAATTCCTAGACTCCCCCCTCAGGGAAGCTTTCCTCCTCCTACCCAACTGAGTAGCTCCTTCCCATCTTCCCCCTCTAGATTAACTTCTTGCCTCACCCATCTCTCAACCACAGGGACTTCAGACTTCAGTGGCAACCTGTGCTTCCCTCTTTCTGAGGCACTCATAAAGCTTAGTTATTTGTGTGGTGATTTATATACTGTTGATCATTAAACTCTGATCCCATGTGGGCAGCACAGCTACTGGTACATAGAAACAATCAAGAAAAGTATGTTGGAAAAAACTAGTGTTCAGAGGGGAACATATTTTTATTGTCCTTTGGCCTCAGTTTCCCCAAACATTTTCATTTTATAGATGGAGGAAATGATTCTTTAAAGTTCATTTTGCAGATGAGGTAGGTGATCTTCCTTCAGCTCTAACATTCTGTGAGAGTTCTTATATCTAGTTAGGGCAACAGGATCAGAGGTAAAGTTTAATATGAACCACAAAAAATCCAGAGCACAGGCCAGCATTGTGGCTCAGTGGTTGAGCGTCAACCCATGCATCGAAAGGCCACTGGTTCTCTCCCTGGTCAGGACACACGCCTGGGTTGGGGGCTCAATCCCTGATGAGGGGGTGTGCAGGAGGCAGCCAGTCGATGTTCTCTCTTATCAATGTTTCTACCTCTCTTCCCTCCCTCTCTCTCTCTAAAAAAAAAAAAAAAAAAATCAATAAAAATATGTTTTAAAAAAAATCGGGAGCACATCTGTGGCTGGTGTGGCTCTGTTGGAGCATCACCCCCCAACCTAAAGCTTGCCAGTTTGATTCCTGATGAGGGCACATACCTAGGTTGTGGTTCAATCCCAGTCAGGGAGGCAACAGATCGATGTTTCTCTCTCTCTTTCCATTCCCCTCTCTCTAAAGTCAGTAAAACATATCCTTGGGTGAGGATTACAAAACTAAAAATCAGGACCACAATATTAGCGGGAAATGACATGGGAAATACATAGAATATGTTTGTTAGCTATTAATGAAATAGACCAGATTGGCTAAACCAGGAATTAATATAGAAGTGTGAGAGAAGGTAAGGCTTAAAAATGTGAAGTTACATGATAATAAGGTTGAAGACTTTGGACTTGATCTTAGAAGTCAAGGACCATTATCAAAATTATTATAGAAATAGTAACACAGTGGTGATATGATATATGGCTTAGTGGCAATAGAACAGTCAGGAGGAATAGTTGTAAAATATTGTAATATTCTATAGTTTCTACATGAAGTGTAAAGGTTCTGAATTAGCATGGTGTTTTTAGTAACCGAGAGAATGGATGAAATTAATGTTGTAAAGAATGAATTAAAGTGAATGGGAGAAGAAGAGGGAAAGGTCAAAAGTAACTGACATTTTGAAAATGAGTGAATAGAATTATGGCAGAATAGCTGGGGAAGATTATTTTAAGCTTTGGAGATAGTAATCATCCACATAGATCCACCTAATAAATAGTATATTTGAGTAAAGTCTGCAACATCATTTATGTATGAATATAAGACTCAGGATGAGCTGTGTAGTTCAGATTTGTAGAGTGCATGAAATCTATTGTGTAGAGTCTAGAGATAGAAATGAATGAATATGGCCAGAAATAGAAATTAGAAATGAATATAGCCAAGGATAGAACTTGAAAGTTGTAAGCTATATGGAGACTTCATACTTCACAATAGGCTAGAAGGCATGGGGTATTTTAAGATTGGGAAAAAGGCTGGAAAAGGGTGGTTGCTTTGCACTACCGAAAGTGAATAAGTTTCTATTTTTTTATAATTAATATTTCTATATCATATAAGTGATTACTTTCAAATGACACAAGTGATTTCACTTTTGCTCTTCAAAATAAGAAGCCATATAAAAACCTACTCTTAAAGTAGAGGCAGATTGCCAATTGCTACACATAAATCTTGACTGGTAACAGATTGGTGCTGTGAGCCAAAACCTGGGAACATATCAAATGATGTTTGTTTTAAGTAAGTGAACTTTCTGGAATCTGTCACCATTCCTTCCTCCAGAAACACCTCCTTGCCCAATTTGATATCTCCAGGAACCAAAATTGTAATAAAAATCTGGGCCTCCAAGGTACAGAGCATAATAGCCATGAGTCACTTTTTACAACCCAATTTTTTTCTGAAAGGGAATGTTTTTTAAGTTCACTTTGCAGATGGAATAGATGGTCTCCTTTCAGCTCTGACATTCTGTGAGTACTTCTGTCTAGTTCGTTCACTGAGAGAAGAGGTAAAGTTTAACCAGTTAACTGCCACGCGTCCAAAATGGAAACCATCCCCACACGCCACGATATTTTGAATTTAATTTAAAAAATCAATTTGCAATGAATATTATAAAAATAAATATATTACAATTCGGGTGTTCTTGAATATTTTCAATTGAAAATCCTCACGAAAAATGATTTTAAAGTAGGTCTATAGACGCTATGGCAAGCAAATGGTTAATATAAACCTTAAAGAACCAGCAGCCTGTGATCTGCAAGTCTTATCTTGTTAAGACTTGGTAATTATATTAATAAAGTCTATAATTAGGGGAATCATTATAATGACTTTTTAAGGAGAGGGGACAAAAGTAATTTAAATAGCCTGCCAACCATTCTACTGCACACAGTCAAAAATATCACCTGTCCCTGCACATTGATAAATCCTCTGACAAGAACAAGTGAGGGATTTGAAAGGTGACGTGGCTGACCATTGAATGAGAAATATTCAGGCCACTAAGCAAGTTGGGTAATGTTGACTTTCTTGCTCTCTTTTAGGAAAAAGTTGGATAATTACTTAACATAAACATTAAGGAGGAGATGGAGGAACTGATAAAATGTTTCTAGAGGATACAACCAATGGAAGTGCCAACAAAGTTGGAAAATGTTTCATTTGAGTAATTTAATTTCTATATGCTATTTTCTTTGAAATTACATATGGCACATAAAAATGTATAGATTATACTTTCATACACATTTCTAAGCAGCCATCTTTAAAACCATGTATACCATACTTAAGGTGTGTTTTTTTCAAGGATAATTTATTTTTACACAGTTCTTCTCTTAGCCATTGTCTTCAGAACCTAAGTCCCTGGGGAAGGATGTGTGATTCTACACTTAGGGTTTCCTTTGCTTCTGTTTCAGTTTTGCCCTGTTACCTGTTTCTCTCCATCTGTTCTGACCTACTGTGTGTGTTTGTTTTTGTGATTGTATGTTCTTATGTTTTTTTGGCCTATTATATAACAAGAGTTGTAAATTCTTTAAATTATTTTTGGAAAAATATTTGAGTGTGTATATGAGTAGACTTTTAAATGAGATCAAACTGATGGACACAGAATAGTAACAAAAGTAAAAATTAAAGATAGTATTCCTGTGGGAAATATATCATGAAATTTTAGTGGTATGCAGAAATATGCCATATATATTTGCTTTTTATTTACTTGTTACTTTGACAGTTGTGGTTCATTATATTAAAAATTATTCTCAGCCTAACAGGGAAAAGTTTCTTAAACATACATTTATGCTTTAACAGATCAAACTGAGTCAGTAGAATAGTATCAATAAATGTTAATGCTATAATTTTAGACATCTGCATTTTAATAAAAGGTATAAGTAAAATATAAATATATTGGTAAAGTTTAAGGTTATAAAATACTTAAAAATAGCTAACCTCTAGTTGCTAAGATTTTAACATGGAAAATACTGAACATAATATTTGAATAAATGTAACTTGAGACTTCTAAAAGATTGAAACCTTTTTTAAAATATCAAACCTAATACAATAGCCCAATTATTTTCCCTTTTATTCTTGTAGAAAAACTCTAATACACCTACATTACCCTGACTTTTAATAAATTTCAGTTTAAATTAAGCGTCAGTGCTATGAAATAATATTTTTTTAACCCTTTGCACTCCGAACCATTCTGGACATTGGCGACCAGCTACTCGACGCTACTTTGCGGCGGAAGCGTGCATTTACAGACCCTCGTATTATTTAGTATAATTTTGGAACCAAGTAACGTATTATAATGATATTGGACTTATATGAATTGGGTGACATCGAGGAATGTATATTTGCAAAAAAAACAATATTTTATTGTTTATAATTTTGTACAGTATGATAAGTTTTGTAACACTCCCCAATATGCATTGCAGGCTGATTAGTGCATGTTTGACAGTAATAAGTGGTTTGACGCCTGCCACCAGGTGTTTTCCTGTTAGAACACACAATGCAGTCCCGTTTTCTTTGTCCCACATCGGGAATATGTAGTTTATTGTTTAATCCGACACAAAACCCGATGACATTTCTTGTATATATCTTAGTAATTTTACGATATTTTGATTTAATTTCTTGTGCCATTTCAAGATAAAACTTCAGGGAAACATGCATGTCTCAAAAAGTTGCGTTGAAATAACTCAATTCCCCGTAATCACTAATAAACTGCAATGTCCCCTGAGAGGGGACATCCGAGTGATATGCTAGAATTCCGATGTCCCCTGAGAGGGGACAGCGGAGTGCAAAGGGTTAAGCCTGTGAGTCAAAATAAGGTTACTGGGTATTTGAATCAAATACCAATAGCATACTATATTGAAGTCATGGTTTGGGAAGTCCAGAAACAAAGCAACAATTGGAATCGAACCTGGGACCTCTGGTCCGCCATCCGACGCTCTATCCACTGAGCCAAACCAGCTAGGGCTAAAGTGTAACTTTTGAGAAAGTGTTATTACTGTTTGTTGTGCATGTTAGAAATGTAAGGACATACTTCTGTAATTTTGTTTGTTCTGATAAGGCAGGATAGCACCTGCCTTGTGAAAATTTAGAACAGGGAAAGGGCTCTTGTTCAGACTAGTATGTGATTGCAGGGATTCTCTAGTACTGCAACAGGTTGCTGAGGGGATTTTGGAAACTGACGTTTTGAAGCGGTTTGCTGCATCTGTCCAGGAAAATGTATTGATTCAGCTCTCCCTATAAGACAGTAAAAATAGATGAAGATAACTATACTTACATATGTATTAAAATCAATTAGTAAAATCACCCAAGAGAAACATTGTAAACCTTTACTTAAAACATTTAGTATTACTTCTCATGCTTTCCTAGGAGTATCCCCTTAAAAATTAATAACTCAAATGTGGAAATCCTACATTATATTAATAATTCAGTACATATTAGTATTTTCTTCTTTACTAGGTATCTTTGCAACTCTCCAAATATGAAATCTTAGAGTATTTTTCTGTTTTTGCATGGAGAGTTTTATTCTAAATTCATCCTACCCTTAACTTAGTTCTCCAATGACCATAAAGAATACAATATATATAATAATTGCTGTAATTCAGTGTTTTATTTAATTGTGCATATTGGTCTAATCTCATCGTTGAAGACAGTTAAACGTTACTGTCATTAAAGCTGAGCTCCTGTACATATTACATAGTTAGGGTCAAGTTAACGTCATCTGTCTCTCAATTTCCTCATCTGTAATATAATGTAATAAACAATGAGGTACTGAATGTAAAGTGTTTCTTTACATAGGAGCTCTAAAATATCAGTAAAAAATGTTTCACCAAAATTTAGATAAATAGGATTGAAGTCCAGGCATTTATCTGACTTTATAAAACAATGTACTACCTCATGATTTCTTAGGAATGAGACTCAGTTGCCTTATCATACCCAGATAAATTATATAGCTAATCTAGTATTTCAATTCCATTTCTTCCTTTGCTTTCTCCTCTTTATCTGAAATGATAGTAGAGTATGTTAGAGAACTTAGGGCACAGACACTGATTGCTTTGAGTCTCTCTCTTGCCCTGGAGACTGTTGGCTTTAAATGATGACAATATGCTTTTGTGGCTCACAGAAAATGGTGATGATTTTTTATACATATAACTTAAATATTAAAAATACTTTATAAAAAGCAATCAGGCATAAATATTAAATATTTGCTAAATGACATTTTTCTTTTTAATTGTTGATAGTATTACAGATGTTTCCCATTTCCTCCCTTTTTGTCCCCCTCTGTCCAACCCCCATCCCACCCTAGGTGACATTTTTCTTTTTAAAAATGTTGATTTAGACCTTTTTAAAATATATATGTATTTTTTTTTTAAATATATTTTATTGATTTTTTACAGAGAGGAAGGGAGAGAGATAGAGAGTTAGAAACATCGATGAGAGAGAAACATCGATCAGCTGCCTCCTGCACATCTCCCACTGGGGATGTGCCCGCAACCCAGGTACATGCCCTTGACCGGAATCGAACCCGGGACCCTTCAGTCCGCAGGCCGACGCTCTATCCACTGAGCCAAACCGGTTTCGGCTAAAATATATATTTTTATTTATTTCAGAGAGTAAGGGAAGGGGGGAAAGAGAGATAGAAATATCAGTGATGAGAGAGAATCATTGATCAGCTGCTTCCTGCGCACCCCACACTGGGGATTGAGGCCGCAACCCCAGCATATGCCCTGACCGGGAATTGAACCATGACCTCCTGGTTCATAGGTCGATGCTCAACCACTGAGCCATACCAGCTGGGCGATTATAGACCTTTTTATAAATTCCAAAAATTGCATGGGATGAAGGTAATGTTAACAGTCTTGATGGATATATATAGTAATGTGTTGACAAGGTTTTTAATAAATTGATTCCAGAAGAAGTTTTATCTGTCTGTGTAGAGAAGTCATCACTGTCAGCATCAAATACTATGGCTGAAGCCACATCATTTGTATAACATTGCCCTGGGCATTACGCAAAATAAGTACAAAATAACTATCTGACAAAAATGTACTATAAATAAATATATATTTGACAGTGTAGAGTTAATTATATATCTACACAGGGTGTCTCCAAAAAAATATATACACACTTTAGCAGCGGATAGCTCAATTCTAAAAGTGAAATACATTTTAATAAACACTCCCTTTATAATTATTCAAAGTGTGCATAAACACTTTTGGGGATACTACATATAGTTTTTACCAAGCCACCTAAGGATTTTTTTGTGCGTTCTAAATAATTATAGAAGGTCCAACTTCTTTTTTTTAAATTTTATTTTATTGTTTAAAGTATTACAAATAGTAGTACACATGCCTCCTTTTTTTCCCCATTGACCTTCCCTCGGCCTCCCCTAACCGCCCCCCCCCCACACACACACATGCCCTCACCCCCACCCCCAGTGTCTTGCGTCCATTGGTTATGCTTATATGCATGCGCACGAGTCCTTCAGTTGATCTCTTAGCTCCCCCCTAACCCTCCCCAGCCTTCCCGCTGTAGTTTGACAGTCTGTTCGATGCTTAAACTTTTAATGCCAACAATTACATACAACAATCCATGATTTACAATGGTTCAGTTTGCGTTTTTTGTTTGTTTTATTTGATGATGGTGCAAAAGTAATACACATTCCATAGAAACCGCACTTTGATTTTGATCTTTCTTGGGCTAGAAATATATGGTTACAATATTCTTGTGATGCTGGGCAGAAGCACTGAGCTGCAACTACCAATCAGCCATGGGATCAGGAGAGTAAACTGCCAATACTGTATAGTGTAAGCATTGTTCTTGATGATTTTGCCCAACTGTAGGTTATGTGAGTGTTCTGAGCACAGTATGGTCAGCTAGGCTAAGTAAGCTATGATGTTCAGTAGGTTAGGTGTATTAAATGCACTTTTTACATACAATATTTTCAATTTACAATGGGTTAATCGGGAGAAAGTTGAGGAACATCTGTATTAATTTTTTTATATTTGTAAATTTGATCCTTGTAAATATCTTATTTTCTATTTGTGTTTAGTTATAAATTATATGAGCAGAATTATTATTTTAGAAAGCAGTAGAAAAGTAAACTGATTTACAGAAAATTGAGAGAAAACAATAGATTAGTTATTGCCCAGGGAAGATAGCTGGGATAGGTTTTTTTAATGCAGCAATAATTATCTGGAAAAAATGAAATATTTTTAAAGATACTACTGAAAGTAAATGATGAGTGAATGAATGGCTGGCTGTATCTTAACTCTTAAAAGGTACCAAATTGCTGCAAGCACCTACCATCTGCTCTCACAATTTATCTGCCCTGTGTCATTTTGCTGTTCCTGCCCACACATAACTAACTGCACTTTGATGCTCACATTTTTTATTAAGAATATAACATCAAAGTTTAGTTTCAGGAGAAAAGTCTAAGACTATGTGTATATTTTGTTACTGCTTGTATTAGTAGTCTGCAGCCCTGGCTGGTGTGGCTCAAAATGTGGTGAGTTTCATTCCCAGTCAGGGCACATACCCAGGTTGCAGGTTTGATCCCTGGTCGGGGCATGTACAGGAGGCAACTGATTGATGTTTCTCTCTCCCTCTCTCTCCCGTCCTCTTTTTAAAGTCAATAAAAAACATATCCTCAAGTGAGGATTAAAATAATAATAATAGTAGTAGTCTGTATTGCCTCCTCCCCCTTTACTCCACTCACAGTATATATTGTTTATAAAAGTAGTTGACAGCCTGGCCAGTGTGGTCCTGATTAGGGCAGGTGCCTGGGTTTCAGGGTCAATCCTCAGTGTGGGGCATGCAGGAGGCAGACGATGAATGATTCTCTCTCATCATTTATGTTTCTGTTGCTCTCTCCCTCTCCCTTCCTCTCTGAAATCAACAAAGACATTTTTTTTAAGTAGTTGTATATAGTGCCTAATTCATGTTACCAAAAAAAAAGCTTCCATGTGTTTGGTGGTAATCTGCTTCATTTTTGACATCCGGCCCCCAGTACAAAACTCAGTAAACATTTGTTGAATTTATGGATAAAGAATAAAAATAAAACATTGTAGAGAGTGTACATCCAAAAATGCTTTTTCAGCCTGGTGACCATGGATATGTTTGCATTGTTTCTGTGACATTTTTGCTATGGGCTGCAAACTGTCATATTTGAAGATCACTTCATTAGCTCATTCTATTTTGTATGCCTCTGAAGTATCAAGAATTAATTCCAGCACTGGACATATGGCTATGTAGAAAAATATACCTGGCCCTTTTCTTGCTGAGGGCCCAGATGTAACTGCAAAGGCAGCATAGCTGGCTCAAGGCAGAAACAAAACTATTTCAGAACTCCTAGCTTTATGGAGTTTTGTTTTCTTTTTTAATTACCCCACATTGCCTTACTAGAGCTTCAGAGCCATGGTTCATGTTTAGTGACTTGCCTTAGCAATGTTTGAAGTGACAACAAGAATAGGATAAAGAAAGATACTTCTGTTTAAAGAATTTTCAGCCTCTGAATAGAGGGAACACTATATATCCTGTCTCTCTCAAATCTTTTTCACAAGGGTTAATGATCTTCAAGCTCAATAGTTAGATTTGGCTTTCCTTGCCAGGGGGATGGAAGCTAGAGATAGGAGATAAGATACTAAGTAAAAATTTTTGTGCTCTTTTACAGATATATCACCACAATTAAGATTCTAGAACTGATTTACTAACAGATGGTTTGTGAAAACTTAGAAAAGAATAATTAGCATTTCTGTAGTATTTTACAGTATCCATAATACTTTAAACTGCTTAGTGTAGTATCTGGCAGTGACTAAAACATCTTCTTGCTATTATTAGTCAAATCATCACTGTCATCTTCCTAACATAATACCTAAGTATCATTAATATTTCTGTTTCACAAATAAGGAACCTGAGGCTCAGAAAAGTCACATAACATATTCAAGGGATCCAATTTGGGTCTTATTTCTAAATCCAAATCCAATTCTCTCCCCCTTTGTAGTGCATTCCATCTTGATTTTAGCCAGTGACTAAATTGTGGTTAGCCTTGACTGTTAACATAGGGATAGACTTGATCTAGTCATTATAGAGCCTCCACATTTTTCCAAGGTAGTGGATTAGGGAGACTGGGAGAGGGGTGGGAAATTGGAGGTGAGACCAGTTAGGAGACTGTTGCATAGTTCAGATATCTCAGATATGAGTTATTTGGGGAATGAAAGTGGTTTTATAGTGGGGATGAAAATAAAGGGACATATTTTCTCACATCCAATTAATTCTTGCTCTGCCCATCCCCTGTAATCACTAGTATACTAGACCTGTTGTTACAGCTTCTCATCTCAACCTGATTACTACTAGGGACTATCGGAGACTTTTTGCTTTACACCCATTCTCCCTTGCTTCCACCATGATTTCTTATAACTGTTTCTAACTTCTTTTACTTCAGTGTTGTTGTGAAACCTGTGAAAGTATCTGTAGCTCCTCATTCTCCATTGGCAGCTGCTGGGCACCTAATCTCTAACAATAATGATAGTTTTCAGCTCCTTTCTTTATTGTGCATTTGTTTTGTTTTGCCTTTTCCATCTGTCACCTGTTACTTCTCCTGGTTCAAATGAAAAAAACCTTCTTAATAGACACCAGTCAATCTTATGACAGAAGAACCAACCAGTTACATGTCATATATATTTGATGTCCTCTTCCCCCAAGCTGTTTACTGTTGGAGAGAAGAAATGCTAATTCTATTGGTCTAATAACCTGAGCTTTCTTGAAAGCTGGTAGATTTTTTTGTGTGTGTGTGAGTTTTTTTGTTTTTTTGTTTGTTTTTTTACTTTTATTTGGTGCTGTTTGTATTTAGTAATTTGGAAATAAATATTTTAAGATCTTACTATCAAAAGAAATTTTCCAGGACAAAGCTCTTCTATTAATAATTTTTAAAGTTCTAAAAAGTCTTAGTTCGTCATAGCTTAGATGCATCCTTAAGTCCTCTTCATTCAAAGGTAGCTTTTAAAAAGTATTTGTAGCCGAAACCGGTTTGGCTCAGTGGATAGAGCGTCGGCCTGAGGACTGAAAGGTCCCAGGTTCAATTCCGGTCAAGGGCATGTACCTTGGTTGCAGGCACATCCCCAGTGGGGGGTGTGCAGGAGGCAGCTGATCGATGTTTCTCTCTCATCGATGTTTCTAACACCCTATCCCTCTCCCTTCCTCTCTGTAAAAAATCAATAAAATATATTTTTTAAAAAAATTTAAAAAAAAAATAAAAAGTATTTGTAATTTGAACTTTGTATACTAGATACATATAAGTTTTCATTCATAAACTTTTTTGCCAAGAGTTCTGAAATGAAGGTGTGCTGAGAATATATATCTTTTAATTTATGAATTTAGATAACAGTTCAAATTGCATATTCCTGAACAATTGACTCAATTTAGTCTTTTCAAGTATAATAGGTGAACCTATTTCTTTTTGTTTTGTTTTGTTAATCCTCACCTGAGTATTTATTTTTGCACTGATTTTTAGAGAGTGTGAAAGAGAGGGAGGGAGTATGAAAGAGAGAGAGACAGAGAGAGAGAGATGGATTGGTTGCCTCCCACACGCCCCAACCAGGGCTGGGTATCGAACCTGCAATTCAGGTACATGCCCTTAATCAGGGATTGAACTCTCCACCCTTCGATGTATGGGCTGATGCTCTAACCATTGAGTACATCGGCCAGGGCAGGTGGACCTATTTCTTAATGCACAGGTTTCAGATTTCAACTCTCATTGAAGATATGTCTGAACACCTTTGTTCCTTTGGTAAATTAAAGCTGAGTATTCTTCATGTATGTGTCCAAGCTTGAATTTTCCCTGCTATTTAAATTACATAAGGAGATAATACTTTATTTATTTATTTTTAAATATATTTTATTGATTTTTTTACAGAGAGGAAGGGAGAGGGATAGAGAGTTAGAAACATCGATGAGAGAGAAACATCGATCAGCTGCCTCCTGCACACCTCCTACTGGGGATGTGCCCACAACCAAGGTACATGCCCTTGACCGGAATCGAACCTGGGACCTTTCAGTCCGCAGGCCGACGCTCTATCCACTGAGCCAAACCGCTCAGGGCAGAAGATAATACTTTATTAACAGATTTGAAAATGATATTTTTGATTTGGTAACTGAATGTACATTAAAATGCAGATTGAAAGTTAGCTACACATTAAAGTATCAAATATAGACCAGCAACTGCTTTACTCTACCTTATTCTGGTATCTCAGATATTTTACTTTAAAAAAAAAAAGGTTCAACTGGTTTATTTAGACAATTTTTGCATTTGATTCATAATGATAAGGTATGAGGCTTCTAGTTGCAAGCACTTCCTCACAAATAATGCGTTAGTTGTGTGGATAATCTTCATTTCTAATAAATAAAAAGCCGACTAAATTTAGTCATCATTATATTTTTTTCTTTTTCACATGGATATTTGAAGTATTGTGTTATCTTGATATGCTGAAACAAATTGTGGTCAAATGATTGCAATTTATAGATCTGATAGTGAAGAAGAAAATGTTCAGAATTGTTATTGTTTTTATTTCTAATAACATATACTTTGGTAATAGTATTTATTGCACTTTTAGTCGTTAGCCTGTTTTGATTTTAAATTAAACAGCATAGGACTTGGCCAGAAATTTGAAATTGATGAGCAGTATTTGGCTGAGTAATAAACTGACTGATCAATTTAATCATGCACTTCATGTGACTTAAACCCCATAACCAATATGCATGTTCACTCCGTTTGTCTTAAAGTTTATTTTACTATTCCTGTTTTAATGAGGAAATCCTTTAGATAATTCTCTTAATTTTTTTTCTGTTTCATATATTTTTTTTTAATCAAGGTGCATACACATAACCAAATCCCAGGTGAAGATGTAGGACAGACATTCAAGCAACACAGCAGGTTTCCTCATGTTGCATCCCTGACATTTTTGTGCTCAAAGACCAACACAGATGAATCTTGCCTTTTACTGAGCTTCTGGCCTCTGTCTTTCAACACACTCTTTGTGAGATTCATCTGTGTTTCTTGTAGCAGTTGTTAATTTTTCATTGAGGTGAAGTAGTCCCCTTGTATGAATATACTATGACTTCATTATTCTGTTGATGGGCATTTGGATAGTTTCTGTGTGGGAGTTATATGTGTAATGCTACAGTGAACAATCTAGTACATATCTTTTGCGACACACACACACACACACACACACACACACAATTTCTCTTGGTATATACCTAGGAGAATTCTTGGGTCATATGCATATGTTCAACATTAATAAATGCTGCCAACTGATTTTCCCAAGCAGTTATACCAATGGTTACTCTTTCATCGCTAAGAGTTCCAATTATTGGGGGTCGGGGCAGTTTGGAGAGAGTCCATGGGGAAAAAGGGGGACATCTGTAATACTTTCAATAATAAAGATAAATAAAAAAATAAAACCTAAAAATAAAGTTCCATTTGTTCTACATCCTAGCCAACATTTGATATTGTCAGGTAAAATTTGAGTGGCAAATTATTTTTATCTTAATATAGTAAAAGAACAATTTATATCTGGAAACAACATACATCTTTAGAAAGACTCCCAAGTAGTCAGTAAAGGATAGGTGGAAATCCAGAAACAATACTAAGATAAACATGAGTGAATTAATTTGAGTAGGATATTTGAAAAAATTAAACTTTCATAGGAAAAGGGAATAGTCACTTCTACAGAGGAAAAAATGGTTTTGTAAATTTTAACCTAACGGGATCATTTTTAAAGTTTATTAAGAACACCATGATATACTAAAAGTTCCTTTTGAATAGTAGTTATTTGGATAACCAAGATAATTTTAAACATGATCACAGTGCAGGTATATTAGGAACAGAGTAATAGGAGGCATATATGGTCGTTCCGTTGGAATCTTATGCACTTAAGTCATAAGATAAAATTATAATTCTAAATACAATAGTTTACACATGGATCATTACTTATTTTGTCAAAACCACTACCCACCTTGTCTCCTTCAACCAGTCCATTATTATGTATTTTGGGTGCTCCTCCAAAATATATTTGAAATCTTACCTATTTCTACTATTGTTGCCTTCATCCCACTTCCAGTCATCTTTATCTGTTGCCTAGAACACTACAGTCATCTCCTAACTACTTTCATGCTGCTTGTTGTGTCCCTAAAATCCATTTCTGTATATTAGCTATACTGATCCTTAGCACATAAGCCATGTAACTTCACTGCTGAAAGACCTCTAATGGCTTTCTTCTGTTCTTAGAACAGCACCCTCTGGTTCTTCTTCAGTCATCTCTCATGCTTTTCTTCCCCCTTGCTCTTTATGTTCTAGCCATGCTGGTCTTTTTTGTTGTTTGTTTTTTCCTTGAATAAGCTTAGTACTTTCCTACTGCCTGTCTGTTACATTTTATTTTCCTTATGTCTAAAATGTCCCTAGTTTTTTTATGGCTGACTCAATTCTCAACTTCAAGTTTCTGCTTGGATTTCATTTCCCTAGAGATGCCTTTTTTGATCACCTCATGTAATATTGGTCTGCCCAAGTTATTGTATATTAATCAGTAGTAGTTGTTTTCTTTGTTACAGTTATCACAATCTTTATATTGTTTGTTTGTTTTTTATGTTTTCCCTAACTTGAAAGTAATCTCTAACACCTTATTTGTCTATCCTATATAATAAAACCCTAGTATGCAAATTGACTGGTCACTATGGTGCGCACTGACCACCAGGGGGCAGACGCTCAATGCAGGAGCTGTCCCCTGGTGGTCAGTGCACTCCCACAGGGGGAGCGCCACTCAGCCAGAAGCTGGGCTCACGGCTGGCAAGTGCAGCGCAGGTGGTGGGAGCCTCTCTTGCCTCAGCAGCAGCGCTAAGGATCCCTTGGGGGATGTTTGATTGCCAGCTTAGGCCCTATCCCCGAGGGGTCCCAGTCTGCAAGAGGGCACAGGCCAGGCTGAGAGGACCCTCCCTCCAAGTGCACGAATGTTGTGCACCGGGCCTCTAGTTGTAAATAATGCTGCAATGAACATATAGATATATATGTCTTTTTAATTTAGTGCTTTGGGTTTCTTCAGATAAATACCCAGTAGTAGAATTGCTGGGTCTCTTTTTGTCTCGTGGTAGCCTTGGTTTTAAAGTCTATTTAATCTGGTATAAGTATTGCTACTCCAGCATTTTGTTTGTTTGTTTCTATTTTCATGAAATATCTTTTTCCCTTTATTTTCATTCTCTGTGTCTCCTTTCATCTGAAGTGAGTCTCTTAGACTGCATATGTAAAGGTCTTGTTTTGTTACCCATTCAGCTACCATATGTCTTTTGATTGGAGCATATCATTCATTTGCATTTAAAGTGATTATTGATAGGTATATAGTGATTGCTATTTTATTATTCATTTTTTAATCCTTTTTTTTCTCTTCTTAAAAAAAGACCCTTTAACATTTCTCATAATACTGGTTTGATGGTGATGAACTCTAGCTTTATATTGTCTGGGAAGCTCTTTATCTGTCCTTCGATTCTAAATGATAGCTTTGCTGGATAGAGCAGTCTTTGTTGTAGGTCCTTACTTTTAATCACTTTTAATATTTCATGCCAGTCCCTTCTGGGCTGCAAATTTCTGTTGAGAAACCAGCTGATAGTCTTAAAAATATGGAATGCTTCATGAATTTGCCTGTCATTTGTGCCAGAGCCATGCTAATCTTCTCTGTATCATTCCAGTTTTAGTATATGTACTGCCAAAGCAAGCACCCTTAATGGTTTTTTAAAACATTTAAAATGCCTGAGTTACATGGTCGTGATCAGTTGATCCCTCACAATCAAACAGTTAGAAATTCAGTCTTCTGATAAAATTTCAACTCTTGATTTCTATGAAAGCAGATTATTTTCATTTACAATGGTATGGAATATCCCTGAAAGCTTTAAATATCTTATTAGTATCATTACTCTCCTTAACTTATTTTTTACACTACATTTACAGTTTCTCTGTTCTTCTTCAGTATGCATTCTGAAACCGAGAGAAAGTCAAAGCAAAAGATTGTGGTTTCCTTTCATTATTTAAGCTAAATTACCAGAAATGCCCTTTAAAATTAAATATTTAGTCACGTCAAAACAAGTCACTTTAGAGGAAGAGGGCAGCCTTATTTAGCTCATGTTTTTCTTACAAGAAGTATTGATGTTTCATGCAAGCATGCTGTGGTAGGAGACTTTACCTCCCAGCCAAAAACAGTCCTTTCTGTAGCACTGCCATAATATTGTATTGAAAGATTAAAAATTTCTGTTCCAAGGGTGGGAAACAGGCACTCTTAACTTAAGCACTATTGTTTTTAGTACACATTTCTGGGTGTCCATTGAGACTGTGTGTGTGTGTGTGTGTGTGTGTGTGTGTGTGTGTGTGTCTGTGCACGCATATACACACAACTAACCTAGAAATAAGGTTTTTATGGTTCAAAGGGTGTGCCAGACACATACACACATATTATGTGCACCTTTGAGACAGAAATCACACTTCTAGGTATAGTTCATCAGATTGTTGTTTATGTTAGTGAAAAAAGTGAGGGGATGAGAACCCTTCATATGCATTAATGGGGGGGGTGGGAATAATTAAAATATAGTATAGTTATTGCATAGATTCTATAAAATGGAATACTATGTAGTCATAGCATATATTGGAAAGCAATGGAAAGCTTCATGATAGTACATGAAAAATGAAGCTCCTTTTTTTAATAAAAATGTATATTTATATGTTTAAGAAAATAGTCTAAAAAGATATACAGCAAAATAGTTATAGTGATTATCCTCATGATGATGAGAGTAAGAATGTTTTTCATTTTCCTCTCTATTTAATTCTTTCCAGAGACTATTTTTTCCTAAATACTATGTATTTAATATGAGCAAGGAAAAAAGGAAGAAAACCTATTTTCATTGCATCACTAAAGAAGTTCAAACATAACTTTAGTAAAGTTGTCATGGAAGTGATTTAAGCATCAAGTGTTCTTGACATTTTGCCTTGATAACACATCAAACGCTTGTAACTATTCATATTTACAAAGCTGCCTCACTAAGTCCATCAACATTATACAGCTAAGTGATACTCAAGCCAATATTCCTGAAGTTTCATTTGATATATTAAGCAGTTGCTTAAAAGAACTAGTTTTCTTTATTAATGCATTATGTAATCATGCTCATGAATACAATAATATGAAAATTCATGTTAATAACACAAGTATTTGTTCACAGACTATAAACAGCAGCCACTATATGACCTTGGTCATGCTCTTAAAGGAAATATCAAGGAAGATGCACTAAAGTTGATGAGAAACCAGCTGATGTTTAAGATGTGGACAAGATGGTATCCTGCTCATGGTCAGGTTAACAATAATACATAAGTTAAATATTTTTAGAATTTTGCGTCTTCAACTTTATTCCCAAATGAGGTTTAGAAAAGGGACAAAATGAAGACAACGCACAAAACTATTAATAAATATAGGACATGAAAAGAAGTAACTGCCATCCCCACTAACCAAATGCCTAGTTTTCCTAACAGTATAGTTGACCCTGTCATATTTGTCACATTTGTCTGCTGAGGCTACGTCTGCTACCCAGATTCCTCAGTCCCATTTAGCCTCAAATGAGCAAGTTTCCTACGCTGCAGGATTTCTGGCTGCAGGAGTTGCAGGAGGCTATCCACCCGACAGGCCATTTGCTATTTCTTGAATCTCCATACCCACCCCCACCAGCTTTCACATTGTCTAGTCCATATCCTGCCTGAAATACTCTGCCCCCCGGTTCTTGCTTGGCAAACTCCCTTACTCCCTGCACGTCTTTGCTCATAGGCTACCTTCCCAACAAGGCCTACCCTGGTCGTGTAATTTCAAATTGAACCTGTGCCCAACAGCCCCTTTGCTGATCTACATTTTCTTTTTCCCATTGCACTTAACACCTTGCAGTAAACCTAGAACAGTGATGGCGAACCTGTGACACGCGTGTCAGAGGTGACACACGAACTCATTTTTTTGGTTGATATTTATTTGTTAAATGGCATTTAAATATATAAAATAAATATCAAAATTATAAGTCTTTGTTTTACTATGGTTGCAAATATCAAAAAATTTCTATATGTGACACAGCACTGGAGTTAAGGTAGGGTTTTTCAAAATGCTGACACACCAAGCTCAAAAGGTTTGCCATCACTGACCTATAATTTACTGTTGACTAGAGGCTTGGTGCACAAAATTCAGGTAGGATCCCTAGTCCTGGCCGGCGATCGAGGCCTTCCTTCCCCGGCTGCCAGCTGCAGGCTGGGGCCTTTCGCCTTCCACACCACCCCCTGGTGGTCAGCACACGTCATAGCGAGCGGTTGAACTCCCAGTTGGTTGAATTCCCAAGGGGACAATTTGCATATTAGCCTTTTATTATATAGGATGTCTGTCTCCTCTGCTAGACTATCATTATTGTGAGGGCAGACATTTGTTTTATTCATTGATGTATCTATAGGTGCCTACAATAGTATCTAGCACATAGTAGTCTCTTATCAAATAAGTATGCGTTAAATGGATGAATAAATATACATGATTGTTTATTATGAGTTACTTATGCAGTGACAGGCAGTTTTCAGTAGAGCCTTCAGTATTCACATAGTTAAAACCATCACACGTTCTTGTGTTTGAACAGTATTGTCAGTGAAATAGAACTGCCTTGGTCCTGAAGTACTTTCTGCCTATGAGTCAGCATGTTGGCTGTAGCTGCTTTGGTTGGAGTCGAAAATCTCTACTGCTTTGTGTCCTGGCCCCATGGAATTCGTTGAGGTTTTCTCCTACCTTTTGGCTTTCCTCCTGATGTGCCCTTTCATATCTCTTGTAAAGATTGGCCTGCTAGGTGTTGTTCTTAGACCAGAAGCTCTGAGCAAATACTCTGGTATGTGTTGATTACAGGAGTGACCCACTATGTCTGTTCTGATATTTAACTTCAGAGCTTAAGAACATCTTAGTACTTCTCTAGTCCAATTCATTTTAAAGTTCAAGAAACAGAAGAACCAAGAAATTAAGTTAATTTTCTAAATTCACAAAACTAGCTAGAAGCAGTACTATGACTGGAGTACTTTGTCTGAGTGTCTTGCTGCTGTTGTTTGTTTTCTGTCCTTTTAATTTTTTTACATTTTTTATTGGGCTGGCATTGGTTAATAAAACCATACAGGTTTCAAGTATATAACTCTACAACACATCATCTGCATAATGTACTGTGTGCTCACCACCCAAAGTCTTTTCTGCCACCATTTTATTCCCTTTTGCCCTCTTCTGACCTCCCCCAACCCCCTTGCCCTCTGGCAATCACCATACTGTTGTCTGTCTGTCTTTTGTTTGTTTGTTTGTTTGTTTGTGTTTGCTTAATCCCTTCACCTTTTTCACCCAGTCCCTCAACCCCCCTCCCCTCTGACAGCTATTAGTCTGTTCTCTATCTATGAGTCTGTTTCTATTTTGTTTGTCAGTTTATTTTGTTCATTAGATTCCACAAATAAATGAAATCATGTGGCATTTGTCTTTCTTTGACTGGCTTATTTCACTAAGCATTCTACTGTCCAGGCCCATCCAGGCTGTCACAAAAGGCAAGATTTTGTTCTTTTTTATGGCCAAGTTGTATTTATTCCATAGTGTTATTGTACCAAAGCTTTTTTATCCACTCATCTACTGATGGACACTTGGGCTGCTTTTAAATTTTGGCTGTTGTAAATAATGCTGCAATAAACATAGGGGTGCATATATTCTTTCAAATTAGTGTTGGTTTTTTAATATACCACATTTCTACAGCAGAGAGCAAAACCAGTTTCCTCATGCCCTCTTCTATTCTGTCAACACAACTCTTTGGTTTTTCCCTTCTCCTCACTCATCTTCTTAAGGAGGGTCCAGGTTTCTCCAAATCTTATTTCCAAGAATAGAACCTATTCCATCATCCCAACCTAAAGCCACCTAACCCTTCCCCACATGTGTCTGTATTTGGGGAAGGCAGTTCCACTTTTCTAGTTCCTCATTACTGTGATACTCAGCTTGGGGCCCGGAGAAGGGATAGACTGACATCAGGTAGCTGCTGTACTCCTTTTGACTCCTTCTCTTTTGACTGTCTGACCACACCGCAGAAGTACCCTGACTTGGTTCACCTCTCCTCAGGAGCTCTTCACCTCCCTTGATTAGTATCTCCTGCGTCTTAACTTACTGAAGCTGTGGTCTCAGAGTGCAGAAGGGGAAAGAAACACAACACTACATTTATCTAGTACTTTTTCCTACATTATCTCCTTTGACCTTTTCAGCAACCTTTTGTGTTAAGTGGGAACAGATATTCTTGTTCCCTTTTTTTTACTGACAAGGAAGTGAAATACAGATGAGTAGAATAAATGATTTGCTCTGTCTTTCAGCCTCTGAGTGGCTGGACTGGAAACTGAGCCTCCAAATCCTAGTTTATATCTTTTCTACTGTCTCCTATTTTAGTGTTGACAGAGAGACAAAAATGAATCACTGATCGGTATTATGAAATGCACATAAGATCTTTTCTTCCTGAAGATCTTATTCAGTCTTTTAAAGTATTCTGAGAATGTGAATCTGAGTTTCTTTACCTTCTTGGTTTTAGAAAAGACCTCAGGGAGGAGGGGCTCTCTCTGAAGCATGCCCACGCCTTTCTTCCCTCTCAGGCATGCACCTTTACTTTTCTCTCCCAAACTCTAACTATCTCTACAAGACTTGCAACCACAGGAGCAACAGGCAGTGGCAGTTCATCCCAGGCTAACCCCTGAACCTGCCTGTAATGCACCCTTTTCTCTGACCTTTCAGTGCGCTAACTTCTGTTACTGTGACCGTTACTTCTCAGTGAGTCCACACTGCCCTGTGTGGCTCACTTCTTTGTTTCTAGAGGGTCAAAGCAGCCCTGCCTGGGCTCTCTCCTGTTGCTTCTTCTATCCTAAGCCTTCCTTTGTTTCCCTGTCCCCACCTTTAATAAACGTACTCTCAAAATCAGAAAGAAAAAAAAAAGACGACTGAGTTTGGCCAGTGATCTAATGGACAGGTTAGGTTCTCTGATACTGACTAAATTACCATCTTTATTTAACAATTATTAAACGTTATTATATGTAGACCTATGTTTGCAGTATTTTGTTGCCCTTTTGAGAATCTGTTGGTAATATTTATTCAGGGTCTTTGTTCAAACAGTATGCCAGTTTACAAGTTTTGAAAATCTACATATTTGTAGTTTTTAATTAAAAATGTAAGTAATATTTTTACATATAATACTCTTTTGAAACTAAAGTATTTGGTACAATATTTATCACTTAACTAATAATATAAAGTGATGTTTTATCACTTTCCTTTTTATTGTTACATATTGTAAACAGATTGAAATTAATTTTTAACTTAAATTCAACCAGTTTTATTGAATTGTATTAATGTTTATTTTACTTCACTGCCAAACAAAGCATTCTAGAGCACACTGTAACTATATATATATACACATATATGTATATATATATATCACACTGAGTAGATATATATATATATATGTATATATATATATATATATATAGTCTCATAAGAAAAAGAAAATGCAGTTATATCTTTGCAAGTAAAACAGATTAGGAACTGACATTATCCTAACACTGTAGGCAGTGTTTGCTCCCTACAGAGCTTCTCTATACAGCAGGTCAAGAAGGCTTGTGTGTGAAGCAGCTGATGTATAGGGTTTGTAATGCAGCTTCGTTCTCATTGCCATTTGTCCACCCAGAGGCCAAGGATACACATCATTGACGGTGTAAGAGTTCTGGATGTGGAAAACCCTTGTGTCCTGTGTTCTGAGCTCTCTGTGTGACCTGAGGCCAGCAAGCATAGGCACAGTTGGTTTACAGTACATTCATATAAAGCTCTTTGATGTCAATTTTCCAAACCCATTTCCTGCAAGATGGTAATATCCAAATTCTAGCTTTTACTGTGGATGTTGTTCTCCCCACTCATTTTTAAGTTGTTTTTATATTTCAGATTGCTAAATGGCACACTGCCTAGAATATGCCCTCATATTGAGACCACTCTCGGTTTGATCTAGTGCCAAAGGAAAAAAAAGAGATTCTTTTGGGAATATAGTTTGCTTTACATGTTAGGGTGAGTGAGAGAACCATCTTGAAAGGATGATGAAATTGTAGAAGTATTGTCGCTAACATTCCTGCCTATTTTTCCTGAATGATAAAAATTCTATATGACTCCTGCCTCAATAAAGTCTTGGCTATGTAGTTTTCTCTTCTGACAGATTAGCTGTGTCCAGTCACATTTGTTATCACTTGTGTGCAGTTTTGCAGTTTACTTGTTTTATAAATTAGAGATACATTCTGCTTAAGGGAAAGTACACACACACACACACATTGGTTTATATTGCAATCACAAAAGCTTTTAAAATGATGTTTAAAGTAAAATTGTTATACAGCGAATAACCATTGTAGAAAGAATCATCTTTAGGTTCCAAATTGATTTAGGATCTTTTTGCTTTGTTCTTTTCATATCATTTGTTATCTTTATTAGTTTAGCTTTTCCCAGACATGTTCATTCAGAGACACCTTATCTTAGTCTAGTCTGGCTGCTATAACAAAAATACCATAGACTGGGTGATTTAAACAATAGACATCTATTTCTCACAGTTCTGGATGCTGGAAAGTCCAAGATCAAAGCTCTGGTAGATTCAGTGTCTAGTGAGGGCTCACTTCCCTAGTTCACAGACTGTTATCTTTTTGCTGTGTCCTCACTTGGCTGTAGGGGCAGGGGTGTCTCTTACTAGTATATAAAGGCACTAATCCCATTCATGAGGGCTTTACCCTCATGACCTCATGACCTCCCAACAGCCTGACCTCCTAAATACCATTACATTGGGAATTAGATTTCAGAATATGAATGGGGTGGGGGAGGCACACACACATGCAATTTCTAGCATACCTATTCTAGTTAGGAAGGAAAAGAAGAGATAATATCAAATTGAAATGCTTAATCCTTGTCAGGCTGAAAAGAATCATAATTATCTTTCAACTGCCTAAAGTATAATCTATAATAATAAAAGCATAAATGCTAATTAGGCCAGACAGCCAAATGACCTTCCGGATGTTCTTCTGGAAGACCTGGACAAAGCCGGGGCTGCAAGGGCTAAGCCCCTTGCACAAATTTCGTGCATCGGGCCTCTAGTCTATAATAATAAAAGTGTAATATGCTAATTAGACTGGATAGCCTCCGGACAAAGCCAGGCTGCGAGGGCCAAGCCCCTTGCATGAATTTCGTGCATCAGACCTCTAGTAGTTTTATAAAGGGATAGAGTGTAGCTTCTTTTGAAGGTTTTCATCCTAATGATTTTTTCTTATTTTGGAACTATTAGAACATGATCAATTTTGTACATTACAGAGAATAGTAAAATGCTGATAATTATAAATTGTTTACTCAAGTATATTACTTCATCAACTGAAATGTTAAAAAATACTGAGAAAGCATCTCTTATAATGAAAAAAATTTAAAATAATCCATCTAAGAAGATTTATTCTGAGAATAATTTTCCAGGTATATCTGAAAAGGTAAATTGATTTTAAAGGGTGTGTAATTGGTTAGTTAAAAGAAATCATTTTAAAAGACCTGTATATGATTCACTATGGGAGCCTCTGCTGAATGCCCTGAGGTAGATATCTGTCAAGCCAGTGGGCAAACAATTTTTCATGCTACAAAAGAGAATATTTGTAGTAGAATATAAAGAAAATACATGTTACCTGAAGTTTGTGCTAACTTTTACAATATATGTGTGTTTTGTGTATTCTCTCCTAGGTATGAGAAAGTGCCAGTCATCTTGGTTGGGAACAAAGTGGACCTGGAAAGTGAGAGAGAAGTGTCGTCCAGTGAAGGTAGAGCCCTTGCTGAAGAGTGGGGCTGCCCCTTCATGGAGACTTCTGCTAAGAGTAAAACAATGGTGGACGAACTCTTCGCAGAAATTGTGAGGCAGATGAACTATGCTGCGCAGCCTGACAAAGATGACCCGTGCTGTTCTGCATGTAACATACAATAGCATTCAGAAATGCCGATCCTGGGCAGGCTTTGCCCAGTATCATAGGTGATACAAGCCTCGTCTGCCCGACTGCAGAGTTTGCAGGATGTGTGGTGTGAATCTTTGGTGAAATAGCAGCCCTCATTCAGAATTCAGCAGTGATTGTCCGTTGATATCTCTGAATAACATTTGGGTTCAGTAACTACAGTTTTCACCATTGTCCTCAGTCTCCTAGACGCACCTGCAACTTTGAGGCATAGCCAATCAATCTACAGGGTGATCTCCTTTGAAAGCAACGATGGCATCGTCGCTGAGTTGACCGAAGCAACTATTGTATAAATTAAAAGTAATCATGAGAGAGAAACCAGAAGAATTCCTATGACCACTACAATTAAAATATTTTATCTTCTGTAAAAAAAAATAATAATAAGTAAAGGAGAAATATTTTCCTACAAGAGTACTGAATTTCAGGAATTGAGATAGTGCTTCTAATCAATGTATTCTGTCAAGTAAGATAACAGCTGACCTGCCAACAGCATTACAGGGAGAGATTCTTTGCTCAACTGACACATTTCTGTTTTTCAAAATTGATGCTTAATTGTAGATGTTATCCTAATTTGTGACACAGAACTAACTCATGCATCAGTCCTTGCTAGAGCAAAAGTCAAAACAGGTTGTGTAAACATACAGTCTCGCTTTAGAAGTGTAAAGTCACCTGCTTTGCCACAGAAAATGGAGGCTCTCACAAGGGTTTGATCTGAATTAAAGCCCCAAACCCACCCTCTGGTAATCAAGCAGATAAGGTCTTTATTACATTTCTGAACAAGAAGGAAGCAACTGTGATGCAAAGAAGCTGCGCAGCCTTACTAACAAGAAGCGTTCTAGTGGTAGCTGAACTAGTGCCATCGTGTAAGGAAAATGAAGCCATGTTGCATCCATATGTTCCCGTTTGCAGAAACCTCACAGGACAGTACAAGTATTTTGCATTTTTATGTTTGTTAAAGCAGCAAATTCCTTCTTGCCTTTAAGGGCTATGGTTGTGGTGTGATTCTTGGTTAACCTGCTTTCCAAATCAAGTTTGCTTGTAGCAGAGCTTTATTGCAGGCATTTAAAAAGATTGAATAACCATGTGAAATAATTTGGGCTTAAGAGTAGAACATAAATTATAGAGTGGAAGGTAAGAGACAAAAAAAAAGTCTTTTATCCTTAATTTTCCTGGAGAATTATAGAAAGATTTTCCTATAACAATTTTGCCCTGATTACTGAAGTGGCAAATAAAGCTAGAGAATATTTTGTTTTGAAAAGGTGCTCAAGCTTCAACATTTCTGGTTTTCATAGCCGTGAAGT
The DNA here is from genome assembly GCF_028538775.1 of Myotis yumanensis. NCBI lineage: Eukaryota > Metazoa > Chordata > Mammalia > Chiroptera > Vespertilionidae > Myotis > Myotis yumanensis. The sequence goes on along the minus strand of NW_027223754.1, from coordinate 41,661,079 downwards.
ATTTATCGTTTGCATGACTAATGGCACAGGAAAAAACTATACAGTCAAGTGTAGGAAGGGTTTTTACCTAACCTCAGAGTTATAAATGCTGAAGAGAGTACCTGAAGCTGATTCTCAAGGTAAATTTGGCCTTTGGAACTGCAATATCGCTGAGCCTGTGGTCTGCATACCACCCCACATTTTGTTGTTCCACACTCTTGTGCAAGTAACCTCTGGTCTTACGTGTGTAACTGAGAGAATAGTGTATGTTGTGTGTGCATGTGTGTTTTATCGTTCCTAAGAATTTGGCACAAGTCAGAGATGGTCGCCTATACTGAGAATCCGTGCTGCACAAAATAATTATCAAAAACATCTTTTTCTTTTAAATTATGTGTATGTTAAACATCATTGAAATCATTGGTAGCCCCCTGTGTTTAGTAAACTGGCAGTAAGCTTAAAGGATAGAAAAAAGGTGGATAGTAACTTCTTATAGATGAGAAAACAAGTGTGTGGGTAAAACCAGGCCAGAGTTGTTAAGTCTGAATTATGAATGTTTCCATTCTTCAGTATAGATTTTTTTAGAAACCCCCATTATGAAGCACCTTGTTTATAGGACAAAAAGTTCTAACTAATTTCATTGAAACAAATTTAATCGTGTAAAAAAGTTGATTTGACTCAACCTGTAAAGAAATCAAAAGTTTAAGAAGTATGATTTCTCTACTGAAATATAAATATTTGTTAGTGAATTGTTTGAGTTTTGACGCCTCTAACTTCTCAAAATGATAGAATTCCGTATTTAACAGCAATTTATGACAACTAAGATTCCACATTAGAAACCTCTATAAAGATTCTACAGTTTTACCTAATGGATTGCTATGCAGATAAGAAAAATAAGTTTAATAATATGAAAGATATGGCAAAATGTGAGGTGAAAAGATTATTTAAAAATCGGGGTTTTAGTTAGAAGTGTTCGTGTCAGACAGTAAGGTGGGCTGTCACTGTAAAGATGTTAATAACTGACTTGGCTGCCTGATCACAGTGTTTCCTACGCTTGGAGACAAAACGTCAGCGGGGACATCCAGAAACGTGGAAACCCTCGTGTGCTCTTACTGTTGGTATTTCATCTGGTGGGAATATAACTCAGCTTGAATGAATGTGTTTGTTGAGATGTTAATAAAAAGCTTAAGAACAGGAGGATTAAATTTGTTGACACATGAAATAATAGTGGCTACAGAGAAAAGTTGGTGACCTTGTGTCACTATTATTTTATGCCCTGATCAGACTAGCAACTAGATAAGTGGAAGTTTTTCTAACATGCCTTAAAAACATTATGGTTTGATCCAAAGACCCACTTGTTTTGGTTTTTTTTTAGCTATTATAAGTTTTGTTTTGTCTTGTTTTACTTTTATACAAAGGCAGCATTTGTTAAATTTTTGTTGTTTTATGTTGCAGCTTTTTTGGGTTCTTTTAAGCTGTGATAGTGACGGTAACTGATGCTTTTCATTTTGTTCAACTTACACAAAACAAGCCAGCATCTGATCAAAAGTATTACATAAAATCTTTCTTAAACTATTGAAAGGTGCTTTGATGATTTTCTCCTTTTGGTTCGTAGAATTAGGACCGAGCGTGACTCTAATTACTACAGTTGCCATCACTTTTCTGTGGTAAAACTACTGATATTTGCTTTTCTATATAAAAATGTTGCCTAAGGTTGTCTGCTATTTGTTTTCAAGAGTTGTCCAGTGGGAAATGTTGTCTGTTTATGTGTGAATATGAAAGTGCTTATTTTGTTTGTTGCTGTTGGTTTTTGTTTGTTTTGTTTTTTAGTTTTTTGTTCTTCTCGGTAGTCCTGTGTTAGCACTGGGTAAGCTTTAAATGTCTCCTTAGCCAATCAAATCTTAAAGACTATGGGGGTCTTTTCTTTTTTTAATTAACATGTCATTGTGCATCTATTAAATCTTGATCAGGGTTTCAAGAATGACTGCAGTGGATTTTGGAAACAGACTTATCATTATTGATTTGGGGTTTCCCAGAGATAAATATAGTTCACAGTTAATTGTTGAGCTCTAATACAACTGACCATTTAAAAATTTAACAACAGTTTATTGTTTTGTAACAATGTCAGTTGTTAAACCTTGACATTTCAATTAAAACATGAATTGTAGTTATAACTCAATGCAAATTCAGCAGTTGTATTTGGAGTTAAATTATTTTAACAAATAAATTTATTTAATGAAATTTTCTCTGGATTTTATTTGGTTTTGTACATGTTCATGATTGAAATGTATTTACCACATACAAAAACAACTAGAAATTGCCACCAAATGAATTTAATACTCTTCATATGGAGATATTCAAGCTGAATAAAATTGAGAATTCACCATATTAAAAGGGAGGTTAGGAGTTAATTTTCATACCCTTTATTAAAAAAATAACACAATTTAAAAATCAGCAATCGCAAATACATATAAACTTATCTCATAAATAGTTTTATACATATTTTATTTTCATTTTCTGCCCACAAGTTTATTCAACACAAAATAATGCTATCTGGCTAATTTGAAGTCTCAGTGCTAATCTTAACTGAATTGTTCTAGGTAACATTACTAGTAATTAGCAGTTGCTTTATGGTCTTGCTAGTATCATCAGTGTCCTAGTGATGGCTTGGAGCCGTCTTTCTGGTCCTGTGGAGTTTGAGGTGCCAGAAGCTGGAGGTAGCTGGTGGACCTGCCTGTTCTATATGGGGCCCTGTGAATGTTGACAGATGCTGTTAATTATATACAGCTTCAGCTGCTCTGATAAGGAGCCCATTCATTCCCAAGCCAATTTAAACTATGCCTTTTGGTTATGTTGCCTTCAATCTCTGTTGAAATCCCCTGGCAACACTCCACCAGTGTAGAAGCTCCATTGTTTTAGGATATAAGAATAATTTGAAAGAAGATAACAGAGGTACTGTCAACAGAATCTCAAATATTTAAAGGAAAATGTGCCTATATTTTAGCACCATAGATAAATATCTGCTGGTTAGCTTTTTTTATATTCTCACTTGAAGCATTTGTAAAGTATTTAAATTAATCAATTCTTGTTTCAATTGGAAGAATTTCTTTGTGACGAAAAAATAGTATTTTGAAATTCTCCCAAGTTACACAGTTTATTGATTGTTAGAGGTCCATGAATGGACATGCAAGTAGCTGAAGAAATAAGGTGCCACCCAATTTGGAGCCCATCTGACCTCTGGGACCTTTCTTTCTTAATTTCAAATATCCCTGTTTCCATATAAATCCTAATAAGACATAGTGGCACTTCATTGGTTAAATGGGTTTTGTTTTGTTTTTCTTTGTTTTAAATCCTTTATGGTACTAGGTTTTTAAAGATCTGCCACTCTTCCAGGTGTAAGGTGATGTGTTATTTCTTGAAGTATTTTCTTAGAACTACTCTTCATGTTACTGTCTAAGAATTCCTCCAAGACTTATTAGAGGAGAAGAAGGGAGGAGACTATCTACTTAAAAGATTAAATACAAACACCTTCTTAAGTACACACAAATTAGGAAAAAAGAAACCAAAGAAATGATACTTGGTTTAGGGGAATTTTTTATAAGCTTCTCCCATTTCAGAAACTCAAAAGTATCAGCCCCAGCCAGTTTGGCTCAGGCCCTCAGACTGAAGGGTCCCGAGTTCAATTCCAGTCAAGGGCATGTACCTTGGTTTCAGGCTCGATCATCGGTGAGGGTGCAGGAGGCAACCACTTGATGTGTCTCTCACATCGATGTTTCTTTCTCTGTGTCTCTCCCCCTCCATTCCACTCTCTAAAAATCAATGGGAAAAATATCCTTGGGTGAGGATTAACAAGAACAACCCTCAAAAGTATTATATTTCATTGCTTATGATTACAATTTAAAAATGACAGCATGTGGGATATAACAGATTTTTATCTTTAAAAAATTAGATATTAGTGAAAAATACAAAAATAAAAGGAAAAGCCATCCAATTACCCAGTCCACAAAAACAAAACGAAACATATTAACATTTGTAAATCATTCCAAACATATTTCTATGCAGATGCATGCACACAGACATAGGTAGAAGGATGAATAACTCCATGCTACTCATGAGAAACTGGCTATAAAACAAATCATCCAGGTCACTTGACTAATAAAGTGGCAGAGGTAGGTGCAGAATCAAGCTTCTAACTTTCAATCATCTTTTCCTCACTGTTAATTCTTTTAGTGAAGTGATTTCCACTTACCCAGGCTCATTCAACTATTACTCATTGAGGGTTACACCTACGTTTAACATGATGCAGCAATACACAAATAGGCAATACATCATCCCTGATACACAGCTTAATTCTGGCTGCTATAACAACATCATTCCTGATATACAGCTTAATTCTGGCTGCTATAACAAAATACCATAGACTGGGTAGCTTATACAACAAACATTTATTTCTCACACTTCTGGAGGCTGGGAGGTCTATGATTAAGACTGACAGATTTGGCCCGGCCCATATGGCTCGGTGTTTGAGCCTCCACCAAGAACCAGGAGGTCACGGTTCAATTCCAGGTCAGGGCACATGCCTTGGCTGTGGGCTCAATCCCCAGTGGGGAGTGTGCAGGAGGTAACTGATCAATGATTCTCATCATTGATGTTTCTACCTCTCTCCCTTTCCCTTCCTCTCTGAAATCAGTAAAAATATACATATTTTTAATAAGTGACAGATCTGGTGTCTGGTTAGGGCCCATCTCCAGGTTGCAGACTGCCGACTTCTCACTGTAACCTCATTTGGTGGAAGAGAGAAGGCAGCTCTCTGAGGTTTCTAATGATGACACTAACCCCGTGTGTGGGCTCCACCCTCATGCCTAATCCCTTCCCAATACCATCACACTGGGGATTAGGTGTCAAGGTATGAATTTTGAGAGGATTCAACCATTCATTCTATGTATGGCACTAGTCTTGTCTCCTTGCCTTTCCCTTTACCTCAAGTAGATACAAATTAGCCCTACTGGCAAGAAATAATTAATTTGCACCTTTTCTACTTCTGCCAAGCCGGAGTCCTGGGCACAGCTCACAGAGGCTGCTGCTGGCTCAGTTCTCTCAACAGCCAGCATGACCAGCCTGAGCTCTTCCATTCTGAGAAGTTGAGGCGTCTGGATGCTGGTGGGTGGATGTGGATGGCAATACAACAGAGCTCCAGGGCTCCGCTGTTGTAGGATGTGTCTACTTCCTAAGGAAGTATTCAGGCTAACAATGGGATCTGCAAGGGGCCAGCTCCTGGAGGGTGGACAGCGGGGCACTGAGCTAACTTGAGGACAGTAGCAAAGCTGAGGGGATCAGAGGGATCTGTATGTCAGATATTACACTGAAGAATAAATCCTGGGTCCATGCCTACAGTTAAAAATTAGACTATTTATTTATTTATTTTTATTTGTTTGTTAATCCTTACCCGAGAATATTTTTCCATTCATTTTTAAAGAGAGTGGAAGGGAGGAGGAGGAGAGAGAGAGATACATCAATTGGTTGCCTCCCGCATGCACCCCCGACTAGGTATGGGATCGGGCCTGCAACCCAGGTATGTGCCCTTGACCAGGAATCAAACCCAGGACCCTTTAATCCAAGGGCCAATGCTCTGTCCACTGAGCCGAACCAGCTAGGGCAGTGATGGCGAACCTATGACACGTGAACTCATTTTTTGGTTGATTTTTCTTTGTTAAATGGCATTTATATATATAAAATAAATATCAAAAATATAAGTCTTTGTTTTACTATGGTTGCAAATATCAAAAAATTTCTATATGTGACACGGCACCAGAGTTAAGTTAGGGTTTTTCAAAATGCTGACACGCCGAGCTCAAAAGGTTCGCCATCACTGAGCTAGGGCAACATTTTTAGATTTTAGTGAGATTTTTAGTTTAAAATGTCAGGATTGGAAAGCATTTTCTAGGCTGCTCCTACAAAATGAGGGGTGATTCACATATACTTAGAGCAATGGAAATAAACCACTTTTAAGTGAGGAACACGATGAAAGCCAAGAAATTATATACTCTTAGTGGAAGGACAGTAGAATTTCTGTTTAAAGAATCACAGCAAATAAAAAAGTGTGAACCAAAGCAACTGGGACTTCATTTATTTAGCCCTCAGTCATGTCTCCGTGGTAAGAAAGTGAGAAAGCCAGGACCTACAATCTGTGAGTCTGGTTCCGGAGGGAGATCTGCCATGGAACATTCAGCATGTGGTCATTCTTTATTTCTCTGGATAACTTTTCCCCCGCGTGTGTTCTGAAGAGGTTTTATACCATGAGATGTTTTGGAGGAAATTATTCTAGAGGTCAAGTAAGCTTGAAAACTGCATAATACATCTCACTTCTTGGAAAAGGCCTTGAAAAAAATCCACTGATTTTCTAAAACTAATCTGAGCCCAGGACACTCTCTTCGTGGAATACATGGTAGTATGCTCTGGAGCAAAACTTGGGGAATGTTGCTGTTAGATATTTGCCTTCCAAACCGTGCTGTGGGGACTCTGTCCAGGTCTCAGGGCCTGGGTCACCTGTGAAGCTGAGACTCTAGTGAGAGACAGTGAGAGAGAGAGATGGCAAGCGCACTGTGGTCTCTGTCCACTTTCCTCAGACTCATACTTAACCTTTGCCCTCAGAGCTTACCTTCTTGAAAAAGGTAAGAGGAGGAAGAAGGAAAGAAAATCAAGAAAAATGTCGAGTCTAAACAGTGACTGTTTTCTCCTTAAAGCCTATAGTGGCCGCTCTTTATGTCTAATCGGCCCGGCCACCATGGCTCAGTGGTTGAGCATTGACCTATGAACCAGGAGGTCATGGTTTGATTCCCAGTCAGGGCATATACCCAGGTTGCCGGTTCAATCCTCGATCATGTAGGAGGCAGCTGATCAATGATTCTGTCTCATCATTGATGTTTCTATCTCTCTTTCCCTCTCCCTTCCTCTCTGAAATCAATGAAGATATATTTTTTTAAGAAAAAAGAAGATATATGTTTAATTGTAGGCCAACTCACAACAGAGTGTTTTTTCTTAGCAGATAGCAGCCTGGACTTACTCCCCACACTATAGTACCCACCCCCTTGCATTGTGACTCACCAGTGTCCTTGACCTTGGCCAATGTCAGGAAATGATGAGGAGGTACCACTAAGAAAGCACTGGCTGACATCAAGAAGTCCCTGAATCTTACCCTTGATCATCCTCATCTCATCCTTAAGAGAGAGATAAGCTCCTGTGTACCCACGGTCACACAATCACACACACACACACACACACACAGACACCAGGGTGAGGGAACAGCAATTGCTTGCTGGAGATTTCACTGTAGAACTGCAGTGAAGAATACTAGTGCACTAACTGTACTCCCACAGACTCAGGTTGCCGAGGAACCTAGAAGGAGAAGCAGACCTGGTTGCCCATTAACTGATTTGGTATATGGATTATTTTAACAGGCCCATGAAATGAGGTTATCTTTCTTCCTAGAGAGGTTTTTCTCCCAGAGAGCCTTTGTAATAAAGAAGCAACTGATAAGACCTAGTGGTAGACACCCTAGGATGGGAGGAGCTGTTTTGAGGAGCATGTAACCTGGAATGTCCCTCTCCTCCCCGACCAGAGCTTCTTTCTGCTGCAGGGAGCCTGTCAATGAACTAGTCAGGACTAGTAACCCCACTATCTCTGAAAGGTGAACATAGGTCACTGTAGCACCTTAACCAAATTTAGTCTACAAACCAGTTCATCTGCAATCTATAATAACAAAAGCATAATATGCAAATCGACCTAACAGCCGAACAATGGAACTGTCTGGATGACCACACTATGACACCTACTGGTGCCAGGCCAACCAAGGCAGGTGCAATGTGATTGGCCAGAGGCCCCAGCATTTCCCCATGATCACCCTGCAGAGGGAGGCCCAGGCTGTGGCAGGTGGGCAGGGCCTCCCTCTGCAGGGCAATCGATCTCAAGGCTTCAGGACTGCAAGAGGGCGCAGGCCAGGCTGAAGGGACCCCCCCCCCCCCCCCAGTGCACAAATTCATGCACCTGGCCTCTAGTCCTATATAATAAAAGCCTAATATGCAAATCAACCAGTCACTATGACACGCACTGACCACCAGGGGGCAGATGCTCAATGCAGGAGCTCCCCCCTGGTGGTCAGTGCACTCCCACAGGGGGAGTGCTGCTCAGCCAGAACCCTGGCTCATGGCTACTGAGTACAGCGGCAGTGATTGGAGGTTCTCCCGCCTCTACTGCAGGCGGGCGGTATGGAGTGAGGGGTCCCGGACTGTGAGAGCCCTGGACTGCAAGAGGGATGTCTGACTGCTGGCTTAGGCCCGATCCCCAGGGGAATTGGGCCTAAGCTGGCAGGAGGACATCCCCCCCGAGGGGTCCCAGACTGTGAGAGGGTGCAGGCTGGGCTGAGGGACGTGTGGCCCCCCTCCCCCAGTGCACAAATCTCATGCACTGGGCCTCTAGTGGGTTAATAAAGAGTTTACCTTTAAGGTTGGTTTTTGTTATTCATTAATCCTCACCTGGGTATATTTTTTAAATTGATTTTAGAGAGAGAGGAACTGGGAAAGAGAGGGAAACATTAATTGGTTGCTTCCTGAAGACGCCTAGACTAGGGATGGAACCCATAACCTAGGTATGTGCCCCAACCTGAAGTCTAACTGGCAATCTTTCAGTGCAGAGGACAATGCTCCAACCAACCGAGCCACCCAGCCAAGGTTGAGGCTTGTTTTTTTAACTGACCAACAGCAGACCTATAGTAAGATGCCCAAACCACCAACCACATCAAGATATAGAACATTTCTGTCACCCAGAAGGCTCCTTTGTGCTCCTTCTCAATCAGTATCCACGCCCCAGAAGTAACCACTGTTCTCACTTCTATCATCAGGGGTTAGTTTCACCAGTTCTTGAGCTTTGTGTCAATCAAATCACACAGTCTGTACTGTTTTGTGTCTAGATTCTTTTGTTCAACATAACGTCTGTGAGATTACTCATGCTATTACTTATAATAGCAGTTGGTTTTTTCTTATTGCTGTATAGTATTCCTGTGTAAAAACATACATTTATTTATACAGTCTACACCTGATGAGTATTTGGGCTGTTTCCAGTTTGGGTCTATTATGAATAAAGCTATGAACATGCTTGCAGATGACTTAATGGAAAGACACAATGCTCATTTCTTCTAGGTAAATAGCTATGAAGGGAATAGACAGTGTTCTCAAGTGGTTGAACCAGTTTACACAATAACAAGCAATGTGTGAGAACTCAGTTGTACCATGTCACAGGATGGACTCCCTGGGGAGCAGGGTCAAAGCTCCGTGTGCAGGATGCTTATGACCGAGTGCCCTTGGGATAAACTCCTGTGGAAGAGAGTAGTAGGAAGTAAGATTGGACAGAGGAAGTGGAGTTGCAGGCAGGCCAACAGCCTGGGGTTGGGGTGGGACGTTAGAATGGCCTCTCAGAATTGTTCCGCGTTGGGCCATCTGTCACTGTGACCTTGAATCAGGTGCAGCCCAGGCACTCTCTGAAGGACTGGAGATGCAGGCTTTCAGCACTCTCAGCAGCGGGGGCAACAATCACCTCATTGAAAGGAGCTCCAGGCGGTGCCTCAGAGTGTCTACCACACACCCACACGCATACCTAATGCCGTCAGTGTTTTTCATTTTAGTCATCCTGGTGGGTGTGTAGTGGTATGTCACTGTGGATTTCACTGGGTATTTCTCTAAGGTCAGTAATATTCATATGCGTATTGGCCGTTGGTTATCCTCTTTTGTGAAGAACCTGTCTTTTGCTCATTGTTTAAGTGGGTTGTTTGTCTTTTCCTTATATATTGGTGGGAATTCTTTCTTTTCAATTATATTTTTCATTTGCAATTTGCTTTCAACACTATTTTCTATTAGTTACAGGTGAATAGCACAGCAGATAGTAGCCATTCATATAGGTTACAAAGTGCTCCCTCTGATAATTCAAGTGCCCAGCTGGCACCATATATAGTTAGTATATTGCTGCTAACTGTATTCCCTATGCTTTACCTATTGTGTAACTACCAATCCCATCACCTTTTGTTACCCTGTCCCCCAACATCCCCTACTTTGGCCTCAATATCATATGTTTGTATTTTGTTTGTTTGTTTATTTTGTTCTTTAGGTTCCCATATAACTAATGATATTATATGATTTCTTTTTTCTGTCTGGCTTATTTCACTTAGCATAATATCCTCTAGGCCCATCCAAATAAAAGAAATAGTAGGATTTCTTTATATTTTCTAATATGTATTTGTAAATATACTATCCCAGCCTGAAGTTTGCCTTTATCCACCTTGTTGGAGTCTTTTCATAAACAGAAGTCCTTAATTTTAATGAAGTCAGTGTACTAATCTTTTCTTTTATGATTAGCTATTTTTGTATTCTTTTTTTTAAATATATTTTATTGATTTTTTACAGAGAGGAAGGGAGAGAGACAGAGAGTTAGAAACATCGATGAGAGAGAAACATCGATCAGCTGCCTCCTGCACATCTCCCACTGGGGATGTGCCTGCAACCCAGGTACATGCCCTTGACTGGAATCGAACCTGGGACCTTTCAGTCCGCAGGCCGACGCTCTATCCACTGAGCCAAACCGGTATTGGCATATTTTTGTATTCTTTTAAAGAAATCTTTCCTCACTTCAGGGTTGTTCTTTTTAAAATATATATATATGTTTAATTGATTTTTTAGAGGGAGAGGAAGGGAGAGAGAGAAAAAGAAATATTGATCAGTTTCCCCAAACCGGGGATGGGACCCACAACCTGGGTATGTGCCCTGACCCGAGATTGAACTGGCAGCCTTTCGGTGCACAGGACTAGGCTCCAACCAACTGAGCCACACTGGCCAGGGCGCTTTAGGATTGTTTTTTTTACCTCTAATACCTCAATGATATGTTGAGTTGACCTTATACAAAAAATAATTGTAGAATAATTAATTTAATCATATAAGTTTCTTGAAGAAATAGAGATACCACTATCATCATGAATTAGTCTTTATTTCATATTATTGATGAAATTTAAAACATTTAATTGACAACTTTGGCTCTTGTATTTCACCAAGTACTAAGCCTGTGTTAAATAGGAAAAAGGATTCCATGATCAAATAAGCTTGAGAAACCCCTGGTTAAATAAGATTAAGGATTCCATGATCAACTAAGTTTGAGAAACCCCTGGTTAAATAAGATTAAGCGGGTTCTTTACTATAGAACCCCTTGGAGTCTCCAGTATCCTAATGTGCACTATGATACGTAAGAAACAAACAAACAAACAAAAAACGGTAGTTACATTCTGTCTCCAAATTATCTGAGCACAGAATGCTCTTCTCAGAGCATTTCACAGGACTGGTGTTTCATGGGTCTCTAGTTTAATAAATATATCTAAGACAAAGATATGATGTTCAACAAAAAAAAGGAGGTCACAAAACTGAGTCCAACAGTACTTAGTTACATTTTTAAATAGTACTAAAAAGAAGGATAACCCATTTTTATATATTCATTTGTATACCTCGTTATAGAGGGATACTAGTTAACAAATATAGAAAGATTGATAGAATCAGGAAATCGTCGTTTTGCAATCCCCCAGATAAAATTATATTTAGGCAAGGTTGCTAAGATTATTGTATTGGGTAGAAAAGTTATGAGGAAACAGGAACAATTACTTCTTAATTGTTAAGGGAAAGAAGTAGCTTTTCAGTGGAACAATCTAGCTGACCCCCAACTGAACCAACCGCTCAAACTTAGCACCACCAGCAATGGGATCAGAATCTCTCACAGGCCTCGGCTGTGACACAATGGCAAGCACCTCATGTCGCCAATGTGGTGTTCTGGCCCAGAACAGCCAACCTGAATGGAATCATGCAGAAGTGTGGGAATTCACAGGGAGCCATCCCAAGACACGCCTTGTGGTGTGCAGATTACTTTGAGCTAAAGGCAATTTTAGCTTCAGGCTCCAGATAAACTTCTGCTCCTCACCTTAACTACCTAGAAAAATTTGAACTATCAGATATAACTTCTTTTGACCTATCTCTAGGGCAGGGCCAACTTCTATCTACTAAAAGTCTATCCTTCTTATCATCATCCTGCAATAACCCCTGAAAGCCCTCAAGGCACCTTACCTCATCCCTAGCTCAGGGCATCTTCTATACCTCAATCCCTTTTTCTATCTGTGACTCTCTCATGTATGTGGGGTTTCCATGCATGTATATGTATGTATTATATTTTGTTATTTTCTCTTGCTAATCTGCCTCATGTCTACTTGATTATTAAGACCAGCCAGAAGAACCTTGAGGGTAGGGGAAAGGTTGTCCCACCCCCACCCCAACCCAGAATCACTCAATCCACATGGTGGGACATTCCACAAGAACAGGTTTGGATGCTACAAACATGTTTGTGTAGACAGACAAAACTGGTGGGGTGGAGTGGGGTGCTGTTCTACATTTGAAGAAACTAACAGGCATTTTTAAGGAAAAGAAAGGAAACAATGCCTCGACATTTTTCTGCCTTCTCATCCTTCGCATGTACAACGTGGTTCCACAGGCAAATTTTTACTGCATGTAGAAAGTCTCAAAACAAGGAAAATGGGCCCTGCCCCGAAGGGAGTGCATCACAATCTCCGTGTGGATCTCTGCAGAAAAAGCTAGTCTTCCCACTGATTTGGAACATCCTTCCACTGCAGATTGTCCTCCACTTCCTTCCTGCAGAGAATCGCTGGCTTACGTTAGGGCTTGTTCTTGAGCAGACATAATATTCCTATTACTCACTGTTCAGAGAGCTGGACTTTTCATCTTTGGCTACCCTACGACTGACCAAAGCGAACTATGAGAGCCCGGGTTCTGCTGCCCAGTGGCCAAAGCGAGAGCAAGTAAGTAACTTCGGAGTTTACCTTGTGAAACCCGAATGAAAAATGTAGGATAGACACCAATTGTTCCCTTAAGCCGGGTGTGGCGAATGTCAGCCCATAGGCCATGTAAGGCCGGCAAAATCATTGGGTCTGGCCCTGACAAGGCATTAGGGGGGTGTTAATTAAATGGTTGACCAAATACAGCAGGCTAATTTTTAAGTTGATAATTTCGTATGGCCCATGACTGATATTATAAATATCCAAATGGCCCTTGGCAGAAAAGAAGGTTGCCCACTCCTGCCTTAAACCAATTCACAGTTTCGTTACACTCTTCTTCCCTCCCTTCCTTCTTTCATCCCTTTCTTTTTGCCAGCAGTATCTTCCATATCCCAGATAGCTGAGTTTCCCCCACAGCCTAAATACAGACAATTGCTATTTAAATCATTAATATTATTTCCTTTTAAGAATGATTTTTCATTTGGTGTGTGAATTGAACATATGTTTTTGTATGTTCAATAGAAGTAACCTCACAGGATGATTTGACCATAAATTCCAAACTGGGTAGGTCATGGTGGGTAGTGATACCTAAGGCATACAACTTCTTTAGTAAAAGGTATATATATATAATATTTTTAATTGATTTTAGAGAGAGGAAGGGAGAGGGATAAAGAGATAGAAACATTAATGATGAGAGAGAATCATTAATCGGCTGCCTCCTGTACGTCCCCTACTGGGGATCAAGCTTGCAACCCAGGCATGTGCCCTGGCCGAGAATCAAACCTTTACCTCCTGGTTCATAGGTCTATACTCAAACACTGAGCTGCAGCCAGCTGGGCTAAAAGCTTTATCTTTGCCTCAAGCAAGCCCTGCCCGTTGTTTCTGTACATCGATGTTAACACACCTCTGAAAGACCTCTTTTCAGACCCCTCCTCCTAAAGTGACCCTCAATAGAGCCCAGTTTTGATAACTTCCCGGTAATCAGATCCCTGCCTTGCTTTCTCCCACCTTTCTGTAATCTTCATTACCTTCCCTCCTTGATTTCAAAAGCACAAAACTGCAAAACTGTCACTCTCCAGAGCATTTGAGACCTTGCTTCCAGGCAATTGTCATCAGTTTTGGCTCAAATAAACTCATAAAAAATTCTCTACAGGTTTGGACGTTTCTTATATGAACAGGTAGTTGCTCTGGTTTTCTTTTTGTTGTTGTTTTTAAAATACATTTTTATTGATTTCAGAGAGGAGGGGAGAGGGAGAGATAGAAGCAATCAATGATGAGAAAGAATCGTCGATCTGCTGTCTCCTACATGCCCCCTAATGGGGATCAAGCTCGAAACCTAGGCATGTCCCCTGACCAGGAATCGAACCTTCACCTCCTGGTTCATAGGTCAACACTCACTCACTGAGCCACACCGGCCGGGCTCTGGTTGTTTTTTTCTAGCAATAAATCAGCTCACTTCAGCAACTGCCTTCGTTTACGTTCACCATTCAGGGACATGTGATTTGCAACTAAAACATAACAAAATAAAAACCTTTTCTTACCATTCAAATAAATCACTGGTATTCATTGTATATATATTTTTATTGAATTTATTAGGGTGAATGGGTTAATAAAATTAAATAGATTTCATGTATACAATTCTGTAATACATCATCTGTATGTTCACCACCCTAATGTATAATTGTTTCTTTTTTTAATGACAAACTTTTTCCCGCACAAATATCACATATAACAAAACCGATTTCTGGTTGTTGACTTTAAACCAAGGAGACAGAGATGGTTAATGTTTGCCATGGTGTCTGCCAGAACTCCTCTGTCAGGACCTCCCAAAGCTGCCCACGGCCATGGCCTTGGGCTGGGTGGGAAGAGCTCCGATTCTGGAACCCAACCTGGACAGGGAACCAGGTGGATGCTTCTTGGGACTCAAGGGAGAGTCCTTAAAGGGTGATTCCTGGCAGGAGTCCTTGATGGGGAAGTGTGGGGAGCCGGCACGGCCATGGCATACTCAGCCCCAGGGTGCCTTATGTGCCATGCCAGCTCAGCCTGGTTCAGTGACCCTGAGTGGGGGGCGGTGAAAGGATTGAGAAAAGACAGACAAGAGAATGAAAGCTGGGTCTCGGTGGGAAGCTGCTCCCTGATGAGGAGACAACGACAGCGCCCACAAGCCGTGTCTTTATTTTATAGCAGATGCCACGAGGCAAAGTAGGGGCGTGATCAAGTTGTTGACAGCATTCTCGTGAGTTTCAACCTCACTCAACTACATGCACCTGAACTCTAGCACACAGGCACATGGGGCCACGTGTTCGGACCATAGGTTCAAGCTTACAACTATAGCTGTTGGCTATGATTATGCTGGGTGGGCCCTGCCCTCCAGCTGGGACTTGCACGTGGCAATGAGAGGACCCTGTCCTTTCATTAGTCTGAGGCTTGAACCTGGCCAAAACACCATAACTGCACCCCACAGGGAAGTGTGATTCTAAAAGTGGAAAACCTAAAATAGTGGCTGGCCTTTCCATCACCCCTCCATGGAATTGCAAAAAGTAACAAAAGAATACATCTTTTCTTCTTGTTTTATTCTACCTGCACAGTTCCAAATATGGCTTCAAGATGACTGTGTCCTCTCTTCTTTCTTCTTACAATGACTTGTCTGCCTCAGTCCTGGAAAAATGTTCTCTGGCATATTAGCACGTCAGTGGCTTAGAAAAACATGATGAAAGGTAAAATGTCCTAGAACTAAACAATATAAGATACCCTAGTCACTCACGTTTAATTACTTTTGGATGGACCCTTCGTTGCCATAGAAACTCTCTATCCTCAGGAAGTTTTGGAGGCAGGGATCTCCTCCAAGTTTCACAGTTCTGTGTCTTAAAGAAATTTCTTGTTCTATTTATGAGTTTAGAAGCAATGCTCCAACTTTCCATTGGAATAACATGCAAACTTAGCTGTTGTCAGTTGCTCAAAAACAGTTAATATAAAAGGCATTGTGTGCTGTTCATTGTTACAAAATGTTACAGATTTTATCATTATAAAATTGTTGCAAATTCTATATGGAACTATTTTCTTTCATCTCTGTGGGTTGGTTGATGTATTTACCTTCTATGTTTAATATGGCAGCCATATCCACACGTAGCTATTTAAATTTATGTTACCCGAAATTAAATGAAGTTAAAATATAATCCTTCAGTACAACTGCTCACATTTCAAGTCACACTGCCCACATTTTAAGTGCTCAATAACTAGGTAGTTGGTGGCTATGTATTGACAGACCATTTCCATCACCACAGGAAGTTCTATTGAATGACACCACTTGACAAGAAAAACTGCTTGTATCTGACGTATTACATTGTCCTTGCTCAGAAACAACAAGAGATTAAGAACATGTATGCAAGGCTAGTTTTAAGGGTGTGCCACCTGTATAATCACAAATGGTTTGCACGTAAGGAGGACCCCGTGCTTGGTTTAATGCTCTGTTGTCACAAACTTAAAATTCGTAATGATTTTGAACGAGGGACTCTGCCTTTATGTACTTGGCTCCTCAAATTATGCAGCCAGTCCCACACCTGTGAGATAGAGCTTGGGTGCTGAGTTGTTTGTATCCTTTCCCTTGTGATTAGCGTTTTCCCCACCTCCTTTCCTATCATCTGTAGAAAGTAAGAAAGGACAGTTGGCACATGGGATAAAATTAAAGTGCCTGGAATCCTTTAGACCAGTTGTCGGCAAACTGCGGCTCACGCACCACATGCGTCTCTTTGGCCCCTTGAGTGTGGCCACGAAGTTTCAATCGCACTGTACGTGCGTGCCCACACGTGGTATTTTGTGGAAGAGCCACACTCAAGGGGCCGCAGTTTGCCGACCACTGCTTTAGACCATGTCAACAGAGATCCTCATTAGGGATTCAGCTTTTAATAACGTCTATTCCCAGGAATTCTAGAAGCCTAGAGCTGCATACTGGCACCTCCAATATTAAGGGAGAGTTGGGTTCTCTCGTGAACAGGTGTTTTCTAACCGGGATTCTGAGTTGCCCACAGTAGAATTCCTTTCCCTTACACAACCCGGCCAGAGCTCATCTTTAAGCTTTAGCCTGATTAGTTTTATCCATTATCCAGTCATTCCTTTATTCTCACAGTCATTTGTTCAACAAATATGACACATCTGTTATATATGAGACACTGTTACAGGTCTGAATAAAAAAATTATGCGACACACACCTACTGTTGCTATCTGGTAAATTACATGCTGCGATTAACCCAACATTAACAACAGATACAGGAGGAAAATCAAATGCAACCTGAGTATCATCCAATATTTATTAGTTACCATGTTTTCATGGTCAAATTAAAACAAAAATAATAAAAACAGGATGAATGTAGCACCAGTTCTGCCTGATTCATGTACTGTGTGTGGCATGAAGGAGAAAGTTTTCTTCCAACAAAATTTTGGTTAGATTTTTTTTTTTATGTAGCTGCCAGAAAAAGAAAGAAATAGCACAGGCAATAACAGTGTTAGTAATAATACAGTAAATACCAAAGTCATTTTCGCTTGCATTGGGAATTCATTACATGGGGTACTTTTCTGAAAAATTTGATGCTTAATTATGTTGCGTTAAACTAACATTTGTATTGGTGTTGTGTTCTGTGAGCTTGTATGATCCAGGTATGTGCCCCATGACAGAGAAAGTGGCATGAAATTTGCAAAGCCAGAGACACTCAGGCTGAGAATTGAAATGTCATTTTAAAAAGTACTTATTTTTCCTTTCAAGTTCTTGGGGGTTTGCAGGAAAGCATACTGCATAAATTGACCAGGAAATAGTGCAAAAGGAATATAAAATAGACAAATTAGAAAAAAAATCCACCCCCAAAACAGGGATAAAATTATTGTTTACAACACATGCCAAATATCCTGAATTTCTGAAAGCTGAGCTCTTCACAGTTGATTCTGAGTTCCCTGGCAGCCAAAGTCAAGAGGAAAACAAAACTATATGATTTCAAATGTCTTGAGATAAAGATAACTCTGGAGGTTTGTTCCAGATGTTCCCATGGATCCCCATTAAGGGAGCACAGTATGATGCAGCGAATCATACCATCCACCACAGAGCTACATGTCCTGTGTAGTCGTGTGATCCCTGTCACTCATTTTATTTTTCCCAATGCTTAATGTTTGTGGAATAATTTTGTGTATTTTCAGCAAAAGGGCAGGTTTTGAAATATTCTACTTAGAGTATTACCAAAAGGTGAGGTTGTTTATTACTTTCAGATTTCAGGCACAGTGATAATACCAACTGCTGGTAAGTAAACCTTTAAAAATGAAGTGAATAAAAACAGGACTCTCAAAAGTTGACTTAGAGTTTAGGGGCCAAGGTTATTTTATAGAAGGACCCTCCTCAGATCCTTCATAACAGGGGGAATGGTGGGGCCGAAAGTGCAGGAATAAAAGAAGAACAAAAGGAGATATGGGGCAGAAAAAGTTAGCCCAGGTGAATTTAGAATCCTACCCGGTAACACTGAGGATGTCCTGTGGGAAGATGCTAGACATTCAACCAAGAGGCAGAGATGAGTCCCTGGGCTCTTTGGGCATGACGTTCAGTTAATATCTGGGGGCCATGAAGCCCATATGTATTTGAGTATGTGGGTTTTCTTTTCTTTCTATTATTTAGAGGCGGCCACCTCTGCCTCAGCCCCCACGGCTGCATCCAGAAGGTCATCTGGTCTAATTAGCATATTATGCTGTTATCTACACTAATAAAAGAGAAACATGCGAATTGGTGTCACTCCGCTACGCTCACCAGCCAATCAGATGAGTATGCAAATTAACCCAACAAAGATGGCAGTTAATTTGCATACGCAGGCGCAGAACAAAGACTAAAGACAATGTAGAAGGAAGCCAAGCACTGCAGAAGGGAGTGAAGCTGTGGAGAAGCAAGCAGGGCAGCGAAGACAGGAGGGAAGCAAGCAGGGCGGCGGAGGCGGGAGGGAAGCAAGCAGGGCAGTGGAGGTGGGCTTCGCTCCCTTCTCTGCTATGCTCCAGCTGCAGGAAGCCCTATTCTTTCAGGAATCTTCCTGCAATGGACCTCTCGTTATTATAGATAATGATATATAATATTATATAAATGTTATGTATCATGTCATATACAATTTTTAGAACAATTTTAGGTTCACAGAAAAAGTGAGAAGTACAGAGAGTTCTCATATACCTCCTGCCCCCATACATTTACAACCTCCCCCACTATCAACATTCCACACCAGGGTAGTACATATGTTCTAATCAATGAACCTACACTGACAAGTCATCATCACCCACAGTCCATAGTTTACATGAGGGTTTACTCTTGGTATTGTACATTCTATGAGTTTTGACAAATGTAAAATTGCATGTGTTCCCCTCTATAAGCCTATATTTTTAAATGATATATAACATTACACTCGTTTTTATGTGTACAACATAATGATTCTATATTTGTATATATTGCAAAATGATCATCACAAAAAGTAATTAACTTTCGTCACCAGACATAGATACCAATTTTTTTTCTTGTGATGAGAACTTTTAAGATCTACTCTCTTATAGGGTATTATTAACTATAGTCACCAGCTATACATTATATTCTTGTGACATTTATTTTAGAACTTTTAACTGCCTTCATCCATTTTATCCACCCCTACCCTCACCTCTGGGAACCACCAATCTGTTTGCTGTATCTCTGTACGTGTTTTACATTTTTGTTTTTAGATTCCACCTGTAAGGGAGATCATACAGTGTTTGTCCTTGTCTGACTTATTTCACTTAGCATAATGCTCTCAAGATCCATCTATGCTGTCACAAATGGCAAGGTTTTATTCTTTTTATGGCTGAATAAAATTCCATCATATGTATATAACATTTTCTTTATCTAATTATTCATCCATGGACAAGAGCATATATTTTTATCCTCAGGAAATCCCAGTTCCTGTAGTCCTGTGGTTAGACTTGCTTGATCATGAGGTTTTCAAAAGCTCAGACTTTGTGAATAGCCAGAACCAAGTTCTCTTATTCGACAGCATAAATCAGTGGGTTCTAGGGCACTGGGGTGAGATGGATAGTGGACCTTCAGATCAAGAGCTTTTTTCTTATTAACTATAAGTTTGACTTTCTCTAGTCCTAGTCTGGAAAGCTATACATTCTAATGGGAGGTAGAAAGAGCATGTATAATGGAAAATAATAGAGTGTGAGATAAATCTAATTAGGAAAAGCCAATTATAACCTTATCTCAGAGGACTGAGGGCTTAGGGAAATGCGCTGAATTTTAAAGTTAATTAGGCAATACAATGTACCATTTGTTGAAAATCTTTCTAAAATGTATGTGTTCATTTCAAAGGTATAATAGCAGCAAATTTGGGGTTTCATACACATGCTTTCATTAAATTGCCCATAAAAATACTGAAAACTAAAAACTGACAAATTGGCAAAGTCAAGATGGCATTTCCACTAACTTCATTATTCCTATATTTTACCACAGTTTTAACACACACACACACACACACACACACACTCACTTAAAGGTAAAATACTAGAAATAATCTCAGTATGGTAAAGGACAAAAACAGATGTTCCTTAAATGTAATTACCATATCATTAATATTTGACACTGTGCTAGAAGTTTTCCTCAATTCAATAAAATAATAAAAAGACAGAGATAAGAAATTAAGAAAAAATATTGCAGACACACAATTGTATGTATATTTGGAAACCTTAGGAAATCAAATAGTAAACTATTATAACTAAAAAGGAACACAAATCAGTGCTAACTGCTTTAGTCAATTAAAATATAATAAAGAAGCCCTAACTAGTTTGACTCAGTGGATAGAGCATCAGCCTGCGGACTGAAGGGTCCCATGTTCGATTCTGGTCAAGGGCATGTACCTTGGATGAGGGCACATCCCTAGTAGGGAGAGTGCAGGAGGCAGCTGAATAGACGTTTCTCTCTCATCGATGTTTCTAACTCTCTATCCCTCTCCCTCTCCTTTCCTCTCTGTAAAAAAATCAATAAAATATATTTAAAAAATAAATATAATAAAGAAAATGCCCCACTCATTATTATAAAATAAGAAAAAAGCAAAAAAATAAAAAAAAATTCCTTATCAAGAGAGATGAAGAAGCTATGTTGAAGGGAACATAGCAAATGGGCAATTGACATGGAGTGGCTGGAGGATCCAATACAGTGGGGCCTTGACTTAAGAGTTTAATTCGTTCTGAGACTGAGCTCATAAGGAGCTCGTTAACTCAAATTACTCTGTCAACTCAATGCAAAAAATCGGCAGAGAGACAGCTGGTATCTCAAAAAACTCGTTAGTCGGGACACTTGTAAGTCAAGGCCCAACTGTACTATGAAGATGTTAGTTTTTTTGAATTTAATATATATCCTAATGCAACAATAGTCAAAATGTCAGTTTTGAGGGAATTGATAAGATGATTATGTAGTTCATCTGGAAAATTGGAAAGGAAGAGATCAGACATTTTAATAATGTGAGAAATGCTGGGGTGATAAATCTTGGGTACCTAATCTTAAAGTGTCTGCTGAAAAAAATTAAATAAATTTTTATATATGTATCAGAGTTGGACCTGGTTGAAACTGTACCAACTCTTAACTGCTATCTTGAGCAAGTAGCTAAACTTTTTTTAAGACAATCTTTTTATTTAGAAAATTATTATAATTATATATAATTATATATAGCTATTCATATAGTATATGTAATAAACTGTGATTAGAATTAAGAGTTATTTTTATCTTTTAAAACAAGACCTGTCACATAATTATTCTTATTAGGCAAGAGAACTTTTAGGAAAATATTTTCTGTGAACCCAAAGAGGGTCATTTTCTAGAGCTGATAAAGCAAATAATTTATGATAAAACCATATTATAAACCTTTACAGGCTACAATAATACCCATTTCTGGTAATGCTTTGGGGAGGGAGACCCTAGAGCAGTGGTTCTCAACCTTGGCTGCACATTAGAATCACCTGGGTATCTTTTTAAAATCCTGATTTCTGTGCCTCATCCTCCAGGAATTCTGTTTCTTTGTTACTAATGTGGTTCCACCCCATAACAAAGGAACAGAATTTCCCGAGGATGAGGCCCAGAAATCAGGATTTTGAAAAGATTCCCAGGTGATTCTAATGTGCAGCCAAGGTTGAGAACCACTGTTCTAGAGTGAAAAGTGGTACAACATTACTGGAGAGTAATTTACCAACACCTGTCAAGAGTGCCACACATGGCTCTCCACCCTTTAAGGCAATGACTATGTGCTCGGAATCTAACCTCGGAAAAAAATGGATATGAGAAAATATAATTGCTGTGTTATATATAGCAACTCAGATGTGCTACAGAGAAACTATTAAGTAAAATATGCTTTACCCCCATGAGAATATTTTAGGCTACATTTATTTATGCAAATAAGAAACTATAAATGACATGGCAAAATGCTCATAGCAGAGTAGAGAATGCTCAATTTTGTAAGTTAAAATCATGTAGTTATCTATATCTGCACATGGCAGGAAAAAAGTATATAATTTTATCTCTGGATTGTTGAGTTTCTTTGTTTTTCTGTATTTTCTAAATGTTCTACAATAAGCAATTACTTGTTTTATAAGAGAAAATATAGGTTATTTAAAACAACACATCCCAGAACAGTTAGGCTGTTATCATCAGGATTAGCTAGTTTATTAATATCAATAATAGGAAACAAGCAAAGGGGGAGATGGGCACATGTGCAGTGAAGTCGGGGTGACAAAGGGAAGGTGCTTGCCTGTCATCTAACCTGGGAAAAAGATAATTGGCTAGAGGGGCAGAGCCACTGCAAGCAGGAAATCCTAAGGGCTAATTGGTTAAGCTCCTGGTTATAACTAGAGATAAAGAATTCTCATGCTCTTGTTCTGCTCTTGCTTCCCTCCTGCTCCCTTGCACTCGCTTGCTCCCTGAACCACACTCGCCCATCCTCTCTCCATAGCCACGAGGTCTTAAGCAGCCGCATGACCCATGGTCATGCAGACCCCACACGCAATGGAGTGCAGCTGGGAACACAAGCTAAGCTAGCCAGGTGTGGGCTCTGCTTTAATATGGAGCAGAGGCTCTGGGCAGTGAGTGGCTTTAATCCTAGCCCTGCTGAAGGCAAGATTGGACTTTTCCCCTGGCAGGATGGAGGGAAATGGAGCCTTGGAAGGGAGCCCCCTTAATTTTACGTCAATAATAAAGCTTTCCACGATACCTCATCCTCCCGTGGGGGCCTAGGAAATTCTTTTCCCAGCAGCACCCCAAGAATTTCACTTCCATTGGCAACAGGTGGGGACACAGAGGGCACCCCACTGGTAACAAGGCCACTACTAATTAAAAAACTAAGGAAAAAGTTTAAGATCTAAACACTTTTTAAATATATGTCTTTATTCATTTTAGAGCAAGAGAAGAAGGGAGGGAGAGAGAGAATGAGATAGCAACATCCATGAGAAACATCCATCGGCCGCCTCCTACACAAGTCCCATTGGGGATCAAGCCCGCAACCCAGCATCAACCAGGAATCTAACTGGTGACCTCCCCGTGCATGGGACAATGTTCAACCAACTGACCCACACCAGCCTGGCTGAGATGGAAACATTTTTTAAATAAAATAAAATATATAAATCTACTTTCCAGTCTTAGTGATGTTAAATTAGTTTAGTATTTTGGCATTGATTTGAGCTTTTTAAAAGCTCTGAGATTGTCTCTGAAGATATTAATTGTTCTATAATATTTACAATATTAAAGAGTAGAATGTTACACCTAATGTGTTTTAGGGGAATGACAGAATAGTTTCTGGAATTGTATGTATATAAGTTTATGTTTTAATTATTGTTAATAGAGTTACCATTCTTGTAATTTACTTTTCTTTTTTTTTTTAAAAAAAGGAGTCAACTAAAAAATAATTGAGGGTCACATTTATTTGATTCTTATTAATGGAGATTGTTCTATCTAATGAAAATCAGAGAGTACCTAACTATACTAATAAAAGGGTAACATGCTAATTAGAGCGCATGTCTTCCGGACACCTGCCAGACAAAGCCGTAGTGGCTGTGAGGGCCAGGGCTCAGGCCTAAGGCTAAGACATTCCCTGAGGGCTCCTGGACTGTGAGAGGGGGCAGGCCAGGCTGAGAGGACCCCCCCCCCCCCCGCCAGGCAAGAATTTTCATGCACCAAGCCTCTAGTATATAATAATTTCCTGTAATATTGAAGAAAATGAGCATGGACCTCATGACATGTCAAATCTCAGTGAAAATTCCAATTTACTCACTTGTTTATTTCTATGACTTTGTCCAAAGTATTTTACCTCTACAAACCTCTGTTATCTCAACTAAGCAATGGGGAAAATTTTAAGAGTTGTGTTGAGATAATTCCTAACATACTTGTGGCTAAGATTGGAAAAGCCAGGCTTTGCCCCAGAGAACTAAATTTAGGGATCAAAATTTTAAACAGAAAACAATGTGCAATTTAAAAATGTTATATTTCTAAGATAAGAG
The DNA here is from genome assembly GCF_028538775.1 of Myotis yumanensis. Classification (NCBI taxonomy): domain Eukaryota; kingdom Metazoa; phylum Chordata; class Mammalia; order Chiroptera; family Vespertilionidae; genus Myotis; species Myotis yumanensis. The sequence goes on along the minus strand of NW_027223754.1, from coordinate 41,636,715 downwards.
CATGCTCTTATAGCAGCACAGAAAAAAAACTAAGTTTAGAACAGGGTAGCAAAAATAAATGGCTGAAATTGGAATAAGAGACCAGAGGGTATATTTGAAGCTAGATTTGCTAGCTTGGCTTCTTCAAGGCTTCCCTTCCCCATCCTTTCTGGTGCTCCCCCCCACCACCCCCAAGTTCACCCCTTCCCTCTATTCAGGATAGTTAGAAATTGAGTTTTCTGGTAAATTGAATATCTTGATTCCCTCATATTACCATAAATACAAATGCAGTTTACACATTCCCAAATAACTAAAATCTTTTTAACAAAAGGTACTTCATCTGAAACTGTTCTGAACATAATCATAGATTGTGAATCATAGATTGTACCTGAATATCTTCAGATTCAAACATTAACTCAAGATCCTATAGTGCCCTGGCTTGTCAATTCAACACCATTTGCATAATATGATAAATAAAAGCCTAGTTATTTTCACTTTATTTCTTCCTGTGTACTTTTTGAATAGGAGTTTGTGACATTAAATATTATACTTATAGAGCTATTGAAAAAGATATGTTCAATACATTAGGAATCTCCTGTATATAATCAGAAACAAATGGAGGCAAATTTTGCTGAGCCCAGTGACTGTGTGGATCGACACAGAGGACCAGAGGACTTGAGTATTTAAAATGACCCCACTTTTCCAGGCCGGGTGGGTACATTGTGGGTTTCTTTCCCGGTCAGGACACATACCTAGTTTGTGGGTTCAATCCCTGTTCAGGGCACGAATGGGAGGCAATCAGTCAATGTTTCTTTCTCACAGTTATGTTCCTCTCTCTCTCTCTCTCTCTCTCTCTCTCTCTAAATCAATGAAAACATATCCTCAGGTGAGGATTTAAAACTAAAAAATAAAATGACTCTGCTTTGGACAGTTGCCTTGAAAAGTGAATAAAAATCAAAATCTGTGGCATTTTTGTTTTGGTTATTTGTGTTGTAGATGTGTACCTTGACCTTTTGAAAGTCAGAAATCTTCAGGAACTAGGCTAATAAATGGAACATAGCAGAATACATTTTATATGCACACCCATTGTCTTTAAAGCATTTGAAAAGATAAAACATCTTCTAGTGAGAACTCAAGAGGGAAAAAAAATACTTAATGTAAACAAAATATTCAGAAGTCTCTAAAGAAATTAATTTTAAGAAGGAAAATCAATACAAAAGCACAGTACTATTTGGCACTGATCTTTCTGACTTTTTTGGCCCTGGGCAGAGGGACAATGTTGACAGAAGAGGAGCTAAAACATTGACTGCTGGCTTGTGGATGTATATTTTGGTCCAAGGTTGTGCGATTTAATCATCTAAAGGGGGAAAAGAGATAGCATTTGGTTTTGGCAGAAAGAGCTGTAGAGTTTGCACAATAGTGGGCCTGGACAACAAAAACCTTGGCTCCGTGGTAGAAGGTGGAGACTGTAAAACCAAACAACTCAAGGATTGAAAGAGATTTAAGCAATCCTCTTGTTTATCCATTAGAGGTGGGTGCTAATGAATCAAGCCACTGTTGTGACCTGCCCTAGTTGAAGGATTTCTTAGAAGCCATTTCTCAACCTCCCTTAGAAACCAGTGGCAAAGATTAAAAGAAAAACTTTCAAACTAGTTTTGCACCATGTTGGACAAGTATGTCAAGAACTCTCTGCTGAATCAATTTGAATTCACTTTTGTGTAAATGCAAATGGAACATACTACTCTTTAGTAAATTCTACTCTTCTTCGTTCTTCTGCAGTATACGTCGTATCATAGAACTTGAAGTTTTTACAACTGCACAAGACTCATAGATGTTCCACAAGGCCTTGGCCCAGACTAAGCTCATTGTGGGACAGCAAATTTATTCCTTTTCCTACATTTTCTATTTCCAATAGTAGTGAAACCATTCTCTTAGTTACCTTAACTTTTTTCCTCAACCCCAAATTCTATTATCTTTATTTATGCATTCATCTATCTACCTATTTATCTATCAAACATTTATTTGGCATTGACAACATATAAAGACACTATACTTGGTTCTTTGGACATAAAGATTAAGTGGACCTTGAACAAGAAAGAAAAGGGTGATCCAAGAAATCCAGGACCCACCATTGATCCCTTTGATAGAAGCAGGAATTTTCTCTTATGCTAGAAAACAAGGGTGGAAGAAAAATGGACCAAGTTTAGTTAGATTACAACTGTTGACTTCAACTTTCTACAAGGCATTCCCAAACCAAGCAAGTGACAAGAAATGTTGTCATGCAATTTTAACTGCATTTTCTGCAGGTTATATGGTTTAATATAAGAACAAAAGAATTTTGCTGGCTCCCTTAACTTTCTTGGAGATTGTCTTATATATGCCATGCCTACGTAGCCTTCAACAGTTTGCCCCTTCATCCTGGGCTTCCCAATTCTCAACTTAAAGTTTTTTTTAAAAAAGCATGGCCCGGCCAGCATGGTTCAGTGGTTGAGCATCGACGTATGAACCAGAAGGTCATGGTTTGATTCCTGGTCAGGTTACATGCCCGGGTTGCAGGCTAGATCCCAGTGGGGGGTGCAGGAGACAGCCTATCAATGACTCTCTTTCATTGATATTTCTATCTCTCTATCCCTCTCTCTTCCTCTCTGAAATCAATAAAAATATATATTTTTAAAAAAGCATGAACACATGAATTTTTCCCACTTGTTTTTGGACATATTATTCAATGTGATTAGTGTTACCTGTGTTGTGTCTATGTATGATGTGCTTCACTCGAATTCAATACGGATACTCTAGCCATTGCAACTGTAAACTTTTTAAATTAAAAAAATCTTAGTTTTCACTACAAAAACAGCACATGTTCATTGTAGAAGAGTAGCCAGAAGCCTTTCCTGCTTATTTCAAGCATTTTAAATTGAAATCCCATTTGTGCTGCCAGAAGACTCTTTCAGAGTGGAGGTGTTAAGGGCCTGTGGTATTCTATTTACTCCCCAGTCAAAGGAATCTACTCAAAGAACCTGAGTCTTGATTGGAAAAGCCTGAGTAAGTCACAGCTTGCAGCTAGCTGCTCTGTGCTCAGAGAGATGAGAGAAGGCCAACTTACAGATGAATTTTCTCAAGTGGCCTGATTTCAAATTAAATGTAGTTGTAAAGACATCTGGCTCCCAGCCTGAGCTGTATCTTTCTGTAGCACTTTCCTGAAGGTGGGGCCTGGGATTCTCTTGCTCAAGGCTGCATTCTGTCATACATAGCACGATGCAGGACACACAGTGAGGATGCTTGCTGACTGAGGGCTGAATTAAACAAGGGAATTGTGACCCCATATAAAAAATTCTGCAAAGTGTATCGGGTCATCGCGCTATATAATGGATCCCTTTAGTATTTATTTTTTAAAGTGTATTTTGGGTGAGGAGTTGTTCTTGCAAGAGTCACCAAGCAGATTCCAACACAGAAGATGGTGGGGAGAATTTCTACTTCAACAGCAGTAATAGCTAATGGCTACTGTACATACTATGTACCACCAGGCACTGCTCTAAATATTTTACAAATATTAGCCAATTTAATTCTTGCAGAAGCCCCTGTTTTAAAGATGAGGGCACAGAGACCTACCATGGTTAAGCCTTTTGCTTAAGGTCACATCACTGGTGTGTTCTGAAGGTCGCATCATACAGAACTGGGGCAGAAGTCAGTTGGCTCCAGAATCTGTCCTTGGTCACCACACACACCACGTCTTTAAAGGGTACTTGGTATTAAGATCCAGCTAATCTAAACTCTGTATGCTGTTTCTAGAAACTGTTCTAGGGTCTACCTTCTCCTCTGAGAACCGTGCTTGGCTCTGGGATTCAGTGATGCTGAGTTGGGAAGGCTCCTGACTTCTGCCTCATGAGCCGAAGGTGCTCCTACAGCTAGTGGGGCCACAGTCACACTCACAGCCGTGTACACTGGCTGCCGTGAGGCACACCCTGCAGATCAATATGACATCTAGTTGGAGGCTTATGCTTGAAGGGAGAACGCTGCAGTCAGAGGAATTTAACACCTGGATGACTTAACAATTAGAGATACTGTATCAGAGGGGAGGGAGCTTTTGTAAGAAGCTCCTAGAAATCTCTCCATGCTTTTCTGCTTTCTGCCGGAGGGTACAGCAATGGTGGAGCCAAGAGCCCAAATCTGTTGCATCAATCAGGTCCCCCACAGGAACAGTCGGTACCATTACATTAGGATAATCAAGAAAGGGTTTATTTACCAAGTGACTAAGGTGCAAAGGTGTGGGTGGGGCGTGGGGGAAGCACAGGGTTCCTACAGGAACCTGAGCCAGCAGTAGTGTGGCTGTGCCAGTTCCTAGACCCGGGGGAATGGCTAGAGCATCTGGAAGAAGGCTCAAGGCAGTTGGGTGCTTAGACAGGAACACTGACCTTCAATTAAGGGATGCAGCCAGCCTGAGGTGACCTTAGCAGCGGTTCTCACCTGTGGGTCATGACCCCTTTGGCGGTCGAACGACCCATTCACAGGGGTCACCTAAGACCATCCTGCATATCAGATATTTACATTACGACTCACAACAGTAGCAAAATTACAGTTATGAAGTAGCAATGAAAATAATTTTATGCTTGGGGGTCACAACATGAGGAACTGTATTTAAAGGGCCAGAAGGTTGAGAACCACTGCCTCACAGGAAGAGAATCCAGGGAATAAATACCCCATCCTCACTCTCTTCCTTCCTTCTATGTCTTGCCAAGAATCCTCCTTGGCTGGACCCAAAAGGAAGCAAGGGAGATTGAGATTCCTTTGATCCGTACAAGTCAGTCTTGCGGGGCAGAGAACAGTGGGAGGAGAAGGAGAGTGGGTCTGGAGAGGAAAATAAAAAATATCCAACCCAGGGGTCAACTAGATTATTTATAGATAGAAGCTGAGGTAGAGCCCACACCAGCTATAGAAGGTGAGAAAGAGATTCCGCAGAGGAGACAGGAATGTCAGAACAGTGACTCATGAACCAAGAACCATGACAAGATGGCCCTGTTCTCTTTTGCCAAAATAACTGTAAGCTGAGGATGGTAAAATTGCCATGCAGCCTCAAGTTATAAATATAGCCTGTGGCGAGGGGTCAGTGGGTCAGTTTGTCAGTTTGTTCTCTGGTCATTGCACTAAGTGATATATAGGAAACATCTGGAGACAAAACAAAACTATCTCTATTGGGGCCCAGAGATAAGCAGGCAGATTTGACAATTATAATCACGGAGGCAAAGTTGCAGTATAACCTGTATTCCTCATCCTGACAGAAATACTTGCTGAGGAACTGCAAATTACCAGTGAGTATTTTATGAACCTATATTTCCTTCGTTGTTTTTTTAATGCTTTAGTAGCTTTTCTAGACTAACTTTTCCATAGATAACAATGATAAATTCTGGAGATGATAATATTTTTTCACTTTTATTGAGATATGATTGACATATGCCATCATGTAAGTTTGAGGTATAAAGTGTGTTGATTTCATACACTTATATATTGCAAAATGATTATCTTCCTTATCATGATAGCTAACACTTCCACGTCACATACTACTATTTATTTTTTGTGGTGTGAATACAAGATCTACTACTCTTTTCTAAGTATATACTATAATATTTTTAACTATAATCACCATGATGTATATTAGTTCCCCAGAACTTATTCATCTGAAAACTGGAAGTCTGTACTCCTTGATCAACCCATATTTTCATAAATCTTTACATGCAAACTAAAAGGAAATTTGAAGCCAAAACAATAGTTTTATCTGCAACGAAGCATTGAGAGCAGGGCCAAATGAGCAGCTTGAGAAACACATCCAGCCTGCGTCTTTGTAAATAAAGTTTTATTGGGATGCTGCCATGGTCATTCATCAGTGTATTGTCTGCTTTCGTGCTGCAAAAAGCAGAGCTGAGCAGCTGTGACAGAGACCGTATACTATATGGTCCACAAAGCCTTACGTATTTCCTTACTGTCTGGCACTTTACAATCAAGTTTGCCAGCCCCGAATTAGGTTCACTTTTACAGGGGAATGTGATGTTTGGTAACATCACGAGTGCGTTTGAGGTCACTGTCAGTTATCTGTAAGCTAACTAGACTCAAACTTGGGAAGGGCAGCAAATATGTCTGTCTTGTTCATAGCTGCATGTGATTCATAGCGCAGGGCAAAAGGGGTGCCCGATGAATGTTTGCTGAGTGAAGGAATGAACGTTTCCCTTTGCAGAGCATGTATACACTAACAGACAGCATTAGACCCAACACCTTCTCCAAAGGAACCTGCCTTTAAAGGAGGGGTGGGGAACCATTTTCTGCCAAGGTCCATTTGGATCTTTTTTTAAAATATATTTTATTGATTTTTTACAGAGAGGAAGGGAGAGGGATAGAGAATTAGAAACATTGATGAGAGAGAAACATCGATCAGCTGCCTCCCGCACACCTCCTACTGGGGATGTGCCCACAACCAAGGTACAAGCCCTTGACCGGAATCAAACCTGGGACCTTTCAGTCCGCAGGCCGATGCTCTATCCACTGAACCAAACCGGTTAGGGCCATTTGGATCTTTACAACATCATTGGCAGGCCACACAAAATTATCAACTTAAAAATTAGCCTGCTCTATTTGGTCACACATTTAATTAAGTTACCCCTAATGCCTTGGCAGGGCCAGATTTTATACGGCCCGAGGGCCAGACATTCCCCACCCCTGCTTTAAAGAAACATAAAACATCTACCAGCCATGGAATTTTATTGCATTTGCCCATTCATGGCTTTGTTTGGAATTTTGTTGTTTATCATTCTTCTTTATTTGAAATTCTGATTGGAACTGTTTGCAGAAGAGAAAGGAGCAATTGGCAGTTTAGCGTGGAGGAAGTGGATTTCTCATCCAGCCTCTATTCTCTGGTTATGTTTCCGAGTGTGTCTGGAATATTCATGTAGTGTATGAAGACTAAACCCAGGCTTGCCCAGAAGTTATATCAGTGGTTCTGACCCTCAGGCTGGACTGTGTGCCTGAGCCATTTGCCAGGTCTTTCTCAGACTTTGCTGTAAAAGGGTGAATTCTCACTGCAGTCACGTGATCTAGCTTCCATCTACGCAGGTTAGAAAAGAAAGTCAAAATATCTACTTCCGAGAAAACAGTCTTCTGAGGCATTCATTCATTCAACAAATACTTAGCGACTGCCTTTTCTTCGACAAGCATTCTTCTAGGTTCAGAAGTTATAGCAGTGAACAAAAGAGACAATTTTGCCTTTGTGAACATTCTGGTGTGTGTGTGTGTGTGTGTGTGTGTGTGTGTAAAAGAGGGAGAGAGGTAACATTTTTTTTGTCTACAATAAGTAAAATATGCAGCATGTCAGATAATAAATTCTATGGAGAAAAATTAAGCAAGGAAAGGTGAAAGAGGGTCCTAGGTTGCAAATGGGGGAAATTTTGAGTAGAATATCTCTTGATGTATTTGAAATATCTATTGATAATCAAGTTGTATATACCTGTTGACTCATGGTGTTGGGTAAATATGAGACTGACGCGCTGCCTACTGCGCTAAGAGGGCAACTTGGTGTTGGGTAAATAAATGAACTCTTTCCTTTTTTAACATTATAAGAAGAAACATCACCATTGCACTAGAAAAAAAAATAGTTGGCTATTTGATTCTCACTTCAGGGAGGAAAGAGGAAAAGTCATTTTTTGAAAACTCAGCTTTGCTGGAGCTCGAAATTGTCAGTGCTGTTATAGTGGCAATTCATCCCCTGCCTTGAACTTCTTGTACGCACCTTTGATAGAACACACTGGGCCAAGTGGGAGTTATACCCCGGTCCCAGAAAATCAGGAAACAGAACACAGAAGTTGCCTGATGCTAGCTATTTGGAGATAATCTAGCCAAACTGATATAGACATTTTCTTATCAGGACCAGAAACCTGTGTGAGCCAGAGAACTATCCTTTCACACTCTCTTCATTCCATTAGGAATTTTCCAAACAGATGGAAGGACGCCGTGCTTCAGAAATCCTGATCTAAGTGGTTAGGTGGCCACATATGAAAACATTCTTTCACACTTGCCGAGGTCCATGGTACCAAGCTTTGCAAGAAAGCTTATCAGAAAGAAAGGGACAGGGCTTGAATTTGAAGCCTACTCTGAACACACTGAAATTCATGAAAAATAATCTTCTTGAAAACTCAATTGGTTTGGCCAATTTGATTGAATGTTTCAGAAAACCACTTCTGGGAGCAACTGTACAGAGATGAGTACATAGCATAAACCTCTAACCACCATCTCCCCTGCTCTGAACAGTGAGAGGAGCCTCCAGTGCCAGCTGAAACGAAACCTAAACTTCCATCTCTCAAAAAGTGGGAAGGAGCTATATGGCCTATTCCCCAATCCAAGAACCCCAGGTGATGTGCTGAATGGGAGTGGAGGTGAGGTTAGAGAAGGGTGTCCCTGGGGGTACTCACAGGATGGGGATAACTGGCTCCCATAGTCCTATTGGCAGCCAGTTGAATATTTAGTTTCTGAAACCCCTTTTCCAGGCCTGTTCTCCACCTCCCCCATTTGCACCAGAGCCAACAAGTCTTCACAGTGTGGGGGTAGGAGCTAGGCTTTCCCAGGCCTGGGACACAGTCCAGAGTGAACAAGAGTAACTTCGGAATTTCCTGCAGCCTCTGCACTCAGGGTTTCTCCAGCTCAGCTGGTCCCACTGAGTAGCCTTCGGAGCCCTCTGAATACCCATCCTGAATACCCATGCTGTTCTCCCATGGATTGTTGCCTTTTCCCACACTGAAGGCAGAAAAAAGGCCTTCCTCGTTTCACCTCATCCTCACTCCAAGTTTGAATACAAGTTACCTAAAATTATTCTTAAGATTTAAAGATGTATACCAACAACATCTGCCCTGCAGTCCCCCAGTTAAACATTTGGATGTGACCCTGCCTGAGAGGGTCATTTGGGCTACATCTGCCCTGTTTGGGAACAGTAATAACCCCAGCCTTCTTCTTGTACTTGTGCCAAGACATACTGTATTGAAGAAGGGCTGAAATTCCCCATGGCATTTTCTTTCTGATGTTTTAAATATTTGCTTATTTTTCCCACAGGAAACTTTACAGTTAGTGTGCATTCCTAAATCAATCATTATGTTTCCCATTGTTGCCCTCTTTAGCAAGTCCTTGGGCAGCTCATTATGGATATTTTCCTAATTTTGTTACTGGAAAGGGTACTGGGACCTCCCTGAGGGGGTCTGCCTAGGGCCGGACGGTAGTGTGTGGTTCTTGACTTCATGCAGGAAAGATTTCACAGCACAAGTCCAGGTGATTTTGAAAGTCTATTTATTAAAGCTGGGGATAGTGAAACAAGGAAGAGTTCAGGATAGAGAAGCAACAGGAGAGAGCCTTGACAGAGCTGCTGTCAGCTCACTGGGAAGTCAGAGAAAAGGGACCCTGGAGATAGGTTCAGGGGGTTAGCCCAGGACCAGCTGCCACTGCCCATTGCTCCCCTGATTGCAAGTCTCATGAGGACCCTTAGAGTTTCGGAGATGCACCCCTGTGGGGGAAGAAGAGCGGGAAGGGAAAGAAGAAATGGAAAGGGAAGGCGAAGGTGTGCTCCTGGGAGGGAGAGCATGTGCTGGGTTCTTTGTTTTGAGGGTTTTTAAAGGCTGGGAGTTTGGGGGCAGTTTCAGGGGGGAGATCTCAATAGAATATTCACCAGCTTTTCCAGGGGTACCCTTTCAGGGGTGTGGTTTCCACTGATTGGTTGGCACTAGGGTAGAGGGTCATTAGTCATTGCAGCTGGTCCTGGCATTGCCTACCTGGTTTTGCTACTTTTCTGGGCCCGGAGCTGAAATACAACTGAGGCCTAGGTGCTACTTTTAGGGATAAAAGGTCAGGAGTTCTAAGTCACGTGACCAGCCAGATGCAAGGGGAGGAGAGGAAACCTGAGGGCAAAACCCATTGGCAGGTTTGCCCATTGCTAGGCAACCAGGGCTTTCCGCACTGCTGACCCTCTATATCTGGCTGTAAATTGTTCAGCCAGTTTGTTCAGTTATCTGCCTCAGTTTCCTCATTCCACTTGCCAAGGAATTTTTCTAGCTTCTTAATATCCTTCCCCAATTTGACACCTCAGAGCAGTACAAGACATTTTCCTTTGCACCACATGGTTTCATCAATGGCAGCCGGTTTCCTTATTTGCTCAGTAAATTTCAGCTATTGCCTGGTTCAGGACTCCTCTTCACACATAAGAAGCATTTCCAAAAGCTAATTGGACTCCATTTTTTTTATCTTTCCTAGGCTTAAACTCACCATTTTCTCTTAACAAGAGCTCCAAGGGCTCCTTGTAGGGCTGGCCATGTAATACAGCTTGTCACCCATCCCTCCACAAACTCTTCCCTCACCCTCACCCCACCCCCACCTCCAAAATTCTTAAAGCCAATAACAGTTTGCCAGGTTGTGTTTCCTAGTTATACATGAAACACAGCAACAAAAGGAAATAGGAACTCGATGGAGATAAACTAGAGGTGGCGAGTACCCGCAGAAAATGGTACCTGTTAGAAGACTCCGGAGGATCATTTTATAGTGTTTATTCTTCATTTTGGGGAGATGAGAGGATGAGTCAGAAAATATAACCAACTAATTTATACCTGCCCTGTCAGCCATCAGAACCATTCAATGAAACACATCTATCTGAGCTACAGTTCTTAGCTTCACGTTGTCATGCAGTCCTGTGAGCAGGACAGATAACTGGAACAGAGTGTAGCAGCAGGAAAGCCCTGTGTTTTGAGGAGCCTGTGGAGGTTTAGAAAGAGCCACCCCAAGATGTGCTTCTGTGGTGTGCACATTACTTTGAGCTAACGGCAGTATTAGCTCCAGGCTCAAAAGAAATTTCTGCCCCTCCCTATAACTACCTAGAAGAGCATGAATCAGGAGACTTGCCCAGAATAAGAGATTAGCAGAAATAACTTCTTTTGACTAATCTATAGGGTAGGATAGCCCTAGCCAGTTTGGTTCAGTGGATAGTGCACCCACCCTGCAGACTGAAGGGTTCCAGGTTTGATTCCAGTCGAGGGTACTACCTTGGTTGCAGGCTTGATCCCTGGCCCTGGTCAGGGTGTGTGTGGGAGGCAACCAATGGATGTGTTTCTCTCACATTGATGTTTCTCTCTCTCCCTTTCCCTTCAACTCTCTCTCTAAAAATCAATGGAAAAATATCCTTGAGTGAGGATTAACAACAACAACAAAAATTATAGGGCAGGACAAACTTCTATTCACTGTACTAGACATCTGCTCTTCTTATCATCCTGCAATGCAATGACCCTTTGAAGCCCCAAGGATCCTTACCTCATCCTTAGTTCAGAATGGCTTATATACCTCAACCCCCTTTATCTCTCCGAACCTCTCCTGCATGTGGGGTCTCTGACTCTCTCCTGTATTTGGGGTTCCCATACATATGTATGTATTAAGCTTGGGTATTTTCACTTGCTAATCCATCTCATGTCCAGGTGATTATTAGACCGGCCAGAAGAACTTTGAGGTTGTTCCTCCCCCACAAGCCTAAGGCCCAGAGGCCACCCTGGAATCTTGGAGAGATTGTCAACAGATTCTTTTCTTTTTTTAAAACCTCACCCAAGGATAATTTATTGATTTGTTTGTTTATTTATTTATTTTGAGAGTGTGAAAAGAGGGAGGAGGAGGAGAGAGAGAGAAACATTCATGTGAGAGAGACACATAGACTGGTTGCCTTCCACACGCAGCCCAACTCGGGGGTGAGGAGTGAACCTGCAACTGAGGTATGTGCCCTTGATCCGGAATTGAACCTGCAACTCTTCGGTCTGTGGGCCAATGCTCTAACCACTGAGAAACTGGCCAATGCTCAACAGATTTTTGTTGAGGATCCAGGAGCTTCTTGAACTAAGTGGAGAAGTTGTAGTCAGCATCTCTTCCCCATTTATGGCTGTTTCCATTTAAGATCAGAGTGGAACTCCAGGTCAGAGGTGCATGATTTTAGTGCTTCAGAAGCACTTATGGCTGGATCTAAATTGAGATTCTGTGAGTACTTATAGAGAATCTACTCTGTGCATGCCACTGTACTAGAGGTGGCCACGTCATTGCATGACTCCTGGGGGAGCCATCTCAACCTGATCTCTAAGAAGGCCTCCTCAGGACGATGCTGTCCAAAGTCTGCACGGCTATATGCGGTGACCATCATGCTATCAGTCGTGGGCAAACTACTGCCCATTTGAAATGAATAAAACTAAAAAAAAAAAAGATCGTACCCTTTTATGTAATGATGTTTACTTTGAATTTATATTAGTTCACACAAACACTCCATCCATGCTTTTGTTCCGGCCCTCCGGTCCAGTTTAAGAACCCATTGTGGCCCTCGAGTCAAAAAGTTTGCCCACCCCTGTAGCTAGATGCTTCATGTGTCAAAGTCTGAGGAGGACTCTGCCCTCAAAGAGCTTGTGGTCTGGGGGAGGAAAAGATTGCACAGAAGCAATGGTAATGTAAGGTAAAGTAAGCTCTGTAGCAAAATGGAAGTAAGAAAAAATGAACTCAGAGTTGCAAGATGTGAGGAATGGGCTAAGGAAGAGGAACAGAGAGGAGAAGCAACTGGATTATCTCATGAGAGCCTCCTACCTGATCTTAAAGTGGTATGTCATCAAGAATTGTGCTTTAGGGCCCTGGCCTGGTGACTCAGTTGGTTGGAACGTCATCGTACACCAAAAGGTTAAGGGTTCCATCCCTGGTCAGGGTACATACCTATGTTGTGAGTTTGATCCCCAGTCAACCGATCAATGTTTCTCTCTCACTTTGATCTCTCTCTCTCTCTCTCTCTCTCTCTCTCTCTGAAATGAATAAACATATAATTGGGCAAGGATAAAAAAATTGTGCTTTAGAAAGATTACACTGACAAGAAAGATTAACAAATTTCTTAGGAGACAGGAAGTCAGGTAGAAAGACATTTCAAATAATTTAGGTAAAAGCTAAGGGGACTTGAACTAGTATGCTAACAGTCAAATAGAAGAAAGGGGATGAATTTGGGAGATGTTTTGAAGTTCATAAAAATTCATTTTGATTAACCTTGAAATTAAAAGTAAGAAAACTAGTAGTGCTTTGGCCCCTGTGGCTTAGTTGGTTTGGCATTGTCCCTTGCACCAAAAGGTTGCTGGTTCAATCCCCAGTCAGGGCATATAACCAAGCTTGATCCCCAGGAGCATGGCGTGCAAGAGGCAGCTGATCAACGTTTCTCTCTTACATCAATATATTTTGTTCTCTCTTTCCTGTCCTCTCTCTCTAAAATCCATTTTTAAAATCTTTTAAGTGAGAAAACTAGTAAGAAACAAAGTACTTGTGAACCCCAACTTTAATGACAAGAAATAATATATTTAAAAATATTAGATTGAATAATAAGAAACTGCCATTTTGTAGTTAACAAAAAAGGTTGACTATCAGTAATTTAATGAAATTCAAACTTACTTTACAAGAGGTACCCCTAAATATCCCACTGTAGAAAAGTGGAGCCCCAAACACAATAACATTAAAAGAAATAAAAATTAACCATAAAGACAAGAGCAGAAAGTCATTTATTTAGCAGTGGGACAGGTGAGGGCATGCTTTAGAGTCAGACACAGTTGTTAAAGGAGATTGCCTAGTAGACAATCTCCCGGTTGCTTTCAGCCTAAAGCAAAATTCCAGAGAAAAGTGGTTAGGTCAGTGACAGCCCAATACTTCGTTTGGAATTAAAGAAAGATATTGTAACTTACTTCCATTTACAAACTCCTGTCTATCTGCCTCTGGGGGGTTTCTTAACAGATTTGTTCCAGAGTTATTGGCAAAGATAAAAATACCTCCAATAAAATTTTCCCTGAGTCCACTTTCCACCCATGCTCCCTTCCTTCCCCGTAATACACTCTGAAAATAGAGTTTAGGGACAAATAGAGAAAGCTTAACAAGAAAACTTAAATCTGTTAAGCAAAACTTTAAGCAAACCTTTCATTGCATGAGGCTGTCATTCGGTCACCTAGTAAATGTTAATGATTAACCAAGAGTGAACTCTGTGAATTCCATTCAGACTTATGCAAGTTGTCCAACACCCATAATTTTTATTTCCAAATTCTGCACCACATCAATGTGCTTCCAAGCTTTTGTTTCCACTGCTTCCTTTTCCTAGAAAGCTCTCTTTCCTCCCTATGTCTTATTGCCTTATGAATGCCAACTCACCACTCAACTCTTGACCTTGGTCCCACTCCCTAGGAACTTATAAACACTCAGTCAGTTCATGCTTTTGTTTCCAGTGTATTAAGTTTGGTTGTCTACCAATCTAAGTTTAGTTTTCACTCTTAGATTCAATCAAGAAAGGTAAGCACAAAAATGCATGATCTGTGTTGAGCAGTAAATCAAAGGAAAATAAATTTCAAGGTTGGATGCTGATCCTATGCTGCATTTGTGTCATAAGATAACACCAAAAAGCGTGCAGAGAGTATGCAAATAATATAACTTGTATATAAAAATATGCATGCATTATGTATAAGAAATGTTCGCAGAGGCACAGAAAACATTGGAAGGGGTAGCCATTGGTTCCCCTAGGAAATAAAATTGAGGGTGATGGGAAGATCAGAAACTTTCACAATACTATTTAATTATTCTTTCACTGCTTGTTTTTATTTTAAAAAGAATTCTTTTACTAAATTTAAAAAAAAATACTTCTTCCCTACTGGACCTCAGAGAACTGTGGTTCATTCAAGTTCAGCACCAAAGGGGCTATATGTCCCAGGAGCCCACAACACCCACTCCCCAAATGAGATATGTCTTCAGGCATGTTCCCTATTGCTTCCCATGATGACTTCTTCTGGGCCAAACACAGCCACACAGCCAGGAGGCTATACTCCACAGTCGTGGGTACTGATAATTTTGGGGAAACAAGGCAGCCTTTTAGTTAAGTTTTGTAGTGACAGAAAGGGATTGTTGCCCAAGAAAAACATAGAAATTTTACATGCAATATTTGACATCACTGAACTAAGAATAAAGTAGCTATTTCTTCACTGGGCACATAAACATTTTGGTCTTACTGCAGTCTCCTTGTCTCTAACTTTTCCCATCTCTCTTCCCTTTCTAGCTAACAGTTGTCATCAAAGTCCTATTTCATTATTACATTAAACTTTCTATCTCCTAAAAGTAGATCAACCTCAAAATATACAAAAAAGTCAAAAATTATATTAAGAAGGTCCTGCTTAACAAAGGACCAGGTATCCGGGTTTTTTCTGTAGCAACCAACAAAGAATCAGTTAAATCAGCATCTGATTCCCTGGTAGCTCCTAACCAGACCAATCAGAGCCCATTCAAAGTTGGGATCAGGGAAATGGAGAGAAGATCTTCCTAAAACAACAACATAACAATGAACATGAATCAAGTATCTTCTATGCACCAGGCCTTCATTTAGCCTTCACAATAACCCTACGAGGTTGTTATAGGAAAAAAAAAATTGTCCTGAACCTGGTCTGTATGATGTAATTTATAGCTTCCTTCTGAAAAGAAATTAGGATTTTACCGAATGTTTAAGCAGTTTTCTGATTAGCTTTAATGGGATTAAGACTTTCTCTCATAAATCATTACCCATCCCACAGCTGATTAATCGGTCAGGAGCCTAGTGACTGTTTCTAATGACTTACTTTTCTTTTAAGAATCCATCTAAGAAGGATAATCTACCTATTGTCTTCTTCTGTAAAACATCTTTACCAAAAGTGAATCTTCCTTGGACTGTAAGAGGATATTTTCCCCTTGTTGCAAGATTTTCATGAAATTTTGATACATACTCATAACATAATTGCCTGAAAAAAAATATTTTTAACTAAGTAGACTCTACTATTTCCCCCCGTAACAACATAATGAGCAGTCCTAGAGCCAGGAGTGAAGGGCGACCTGTCGGACTCTGAAACCCAGGAGTTTCACTAGTCTATTTTACCACCTCACCAACTAAATTGGCTTCTTACTTCCTTCAGTTTTCATTCCACAAAGTTTGTGACTGTCAATCCCACTTGACCACGAAAACCTTTCTCTAAAAGTCTCATCAGTCAGGATGTCAAGCAAGCCCCGATAAAGCCAAACTCTAATTTTCTAATTTTGTCTCTATTGATAAAATCTCTAAATGGGGAGAGAGCTGGGTTTGCAGCCTTACTCCGTGTCTTCTGTGGCTTATCTTTCCCTGGCAGTCCTCTTTTACCTCCATCACTGTCCCTACCACCATCGCACTGGCCTAAGACAGGTACTGGTCCCCCTTTGAAGTCCTTGGTTCAGTAGAGGCCCAGAGTCTCATGTCCTTATCACAGCTGAGAGCTGGCCCTGAACATTTAAACCAGGCTTTACTCAACACTGGGGACAATGAAGCAAACACAGAAAGCAAGAGGCAGGTAGATGATACGCCCTGTAAATTACAGGAGCTCACAGTTTAGGGTTATTTGTAAGTGACTATACTAATTAGAGTCCCCTACAGGCCCACAAACAGAGGTCATCATAACCTACCATCCAGAAGCATCTTTGGGTATGTCCCAAGTCCTTAAATTATAGACCCAATGTGGTTAGGTCACAAGGCCTTGCTTTTTTGCCTAAGAATTGCCTTCAGAGCTCCATTTTCTGTTTAATCTATATCAGACAGTAATATGCAATCAACATACACAGGAACTCTTCAGGTTAGACTTCAAAGAAATACAATAGGCTGTCCTAAAACATATTTCTCCCCTGTTCAGAAATGTCTATCATTGAATATTCCTTCATTCCTTTGTTCATTCAACCAGAAAACTCACCACATTTTCACTCTCATCTCTGCCTTTGATCTTGCTAGTCTTTTTTCTGAAACATTCACCTTCTACTCCCCACTTTTTCTGGATGACTCCTACTCATCATTTAAGTCTCAACCTAAATGTTCCTTCCTCTAGGAAGCCTTCTCAGATACCTCATAATGCCTTGTACTTCACCTGCTATAGTTCCTTAATCTCTTTATTTTAATCCCCCCTTTTTTTATTTTTATTTTTTTTAGTTAAATCTTTATTGTTCAGATTATTACATTAGTTATTCTTTTTTCCCACCATAACTCCCCTCCATCCAGTTCCCACCCCACCCTCCGCCCTCACTCCCCACCCACTGTCCTCATCCATAGGTGCACGATTATTGTCTGATCTCTTCACTCACCCCCACACCGCCCCCCGTCCCCAAGAATAGTCAGTCCATTCCCTTTCTATGTCCCTGATTCTATTACAATCACCAGTTCATACTGTTCATCAGATTATTTATTCACTTGGGTTTTAGATTCACTTGTTGATAGATGTGTATTTGTTGTTCATAATTTGTATCTTTACCTTTTTCTTCTTCTTCCTCTTAAAGGATACCTTTCAGCATTTCATATAATACTGGTTTGGTGGTGATGAACTCCTTTAGCTTTTTCTTATCTGTGAAGCTCTTTATCTGGCCTTCACTTCTGAATGATAGCTTTGCTGGATAAAGTACTCTTGGTTGTAGGTTCTTGGTATTCATCACTTTGAATATTTCTTGCCACTCCCTTCTGGCCTGCATAGTTTCTGTTGAGAAATCAGCTGACAGTCGTATGGGTACTCCCTTGTAGGTAACTGAGTTTCTTTCTCTTGCTGCTTTTAGGATTCTCTCTTTGTCTTTTGCTCTTGGCATTTTAATTATGATGTGTCTTGGTGTGGTCCTCTTTGGATTCCTTTTGTTTGGGGTTCTCTGCGCTTCCTGGACTTGGAAGTCTATTTCTTTCACCAGGTAGGGGAAGTTTTCTGTCATTATTTCTTCAAATAGGTTTTCAATATCTTGCTCTCTCTCATCTTCTGGCACCCCTATAATTCGGATGTTGGTACGCTTGAAGCTGTCCCAGAGGCTCATTACACTATCTTCATATTTTTGGATTCTTTTTTCATTTTGCTTTTCCAGTTGGGTGTTTTTTGCTTCTTCGTATTTCAAATCTTTGATTTGATTCTTGCGACCCTCTGGTCTGCTGTTGGGTGTCTGTATAATAGTCTTTATTTCAGTCAGTGTATGCTTAATTTCTAGTTGGTCCTTTATCACAACATCGAGGGTCTCATTAGATTTCTTGAGGATCTCACTACATTTATCGTCGGTCTCACCAGTCTTTTCGAGGGCCTTACTCAATTTATCGGTGGCTTCTAGACAATTCTTTAAAGACTTTAAAAGTGTGGTTTTGAACTCTATATCCAACAGTTTGCTTTCCTCCAATTCTGTCGTTTGTGTCCTGTTTCTTTGTCTCGGCATTTTTTATGCTTCGCTGTGTCGATAGAGTGCCTTTCTGTGCTAAGTGTCCCAATTACCTGAGGTAGACACTCTTGGTGCACCCCCTTGTGGGCTTTGTGCACAGTCTTGTTGTAGTTAAGCCTTGATTGTTGTAGTTATCACTGTGAGGAATTGACCTCCAGGCCAATTGGCTGTGAGAATCAGCTGTGTCTGCAGTGGGAGAACTTCTGTGCTGGTGACACCCTCTGGGGCTAGACTTGCTTCGATGGGGCTTTGGTGCTCACTGAGTCTGCCCCCTGAATGTGTCTTTTATGGTTCCACGGAGCTGCAAGCTAGGTGGTCCCACTCTGACCTCTGGGCTTCCTGGCTCCTGGATCTCTAGGGAGGTGCTAATCTAGCCTTTGCCTGAGGCTATCCAGCAAAAGCCTCCCTGCAGGGCTTGGGCGGGGCGGGTCCCACGGGATCAACAGGGCGGGGTTAGCAATTATGGCTGCTCTCAGTCTTGCCCTCAGAGGCTCTGCTTCTCAGTGTCCCAGTAATCGCTGCAAGCCCCACGGAGAGAAAGCTGCCCTAGGGTTCTGAGCGATGCCAGACAGTCCCGCTTCTCCCGTATGAGTCTGGGTCCCTAGAGACTCGCCCGGAACTGGAGCTCAGAGCCTGAGACTCCCTCCTGATTGAAAACGACAACCGCGCCTTCAGCTTCCAGCCCGCTCCGCATGCACTCCGTACCTTAGTATTTTACTTCAGCACTGCACCTCCTCTGAGCCTCGGTATGCTTTTCTCTTTCCTCCTAGTTGTAGAACTTCCACTCAGCCAGCCTTCCTGTGGTTCTGGATAATGTCCGTTCCGTCTTTTAGTTGTATTTTTGAAGTGGTTGTTAGAGGCAGCAAACTCCCGTGTTTACCTATGCCACCATCTTGGTTTCTCCTTTAATCCCCTTTTTATATGTTCTTTGTTACTAGACTCATACCAGCCTCCATGAGTTGCAGAATAGGGTCTACTCAGCCATCATCCAGTTCCTGGTTTAAATCGTGTTAGGTAGTCCTAGCTGGTTTGGCTCAGTGGAAAGAGCATCAGCCTGCAGACTGAAGGGTCCCAGGTTTGATTCCAGTCAAGGGCACATGCCTGGGTTGTAAGCTCAATCCTCAGTGGGGGACATGCAGGAGGCAGCCAATCAATGATTCTCTCTCATTATTGATGTTTCTATCACTCCCTTTCCCTTCCTCTCTGAAATCAATAAAAATATATATTTTTAAAAATAGTGTTAGGTAAATATTTGTTAAATTAATAGTATAGCATAAACATTTCACATGAAGGGGTTTTTGGTTTGATAACAAAATGCTCAATTGGATTGTTGCTATTTGAGGTTGTTACATCTTTAGGAAGAAAGAGTTTCAACTTATATAATAGATTTATATAGAATTATATAATAGATTTAAAGGCAGTTTTCTCTCTTTTGCCTTAAAAGGGAGGAATCTGGAATGTACTGGTTTACTTCCTTACCCTGATTATGCCATTTTTCCATGAAACTATTTATTTTATTAAATTGAGGGTGTTAATTAATGAATGGAACAGTGAAGCAGATAATAAGACCCTACATTTTACTTCTGACTCTACTACAATCTTGGGCAAACCAATTAGCTGACTTTCAAATCTGTCCATGGTTAGGATGTTAAATGATCAGCAATTCTTAGAAATGCTTAGGTAGTGACTGTAATTCTCAATTACATATAATATTCCCATTTCAGGCATGGTTATACGACAGAGAGATACCCAACCCTTTTAAAAGGCCATTTTGAAAAGTGTTGTTGGCTGTGAATTGAACATCAAACCACTTTCATTCATCTGGCACTTAAGTAGAAAGTGTTACTTTCAAGCCTAAGATCAATTCAAAGAAAACTCTTAGTTATGGGGAGTGTTAAAGCTAGAAGTTCTCCTGTATGTGGGTCAAGTTCTGATTAGCTTAGCTTTTGAGCTTAGCTGTGACTTCCAATAACACAACAGCTGTGGCACTTCTTTTTTGAGCAGGAGCAGTTGAATGAGGCTAGTATCACCTTCGACAGAATTCTATTAACCCAGAGTGGAAGGTGTGATGGAACTGTGGACAACCTATTGTAAACAAATTATTCTGGTCTATAAGTGCCAGCTCTCTTTAGAGAAAACAAGCCCAATATTTAGGAGCTTTTCTTTTCTTTTCTTTCCTTTTCTTTTCTTTCCCTTTCTTTTCTTTTCTTTTCTTTTATTTTCCTTTCTTTTAAGAAAGCCACATAGCCATTACCCCTTACATTGAAAAAGTATACATGAATGATTGATTTTTTTCTCTTTACATTTGTTGCTTATAGTATATTTCTAATCTACTAATAGTATAGGACTTATTGAATGCTGATTTAATTAACCAAGAGATTCTTTTCTGTAAGAAACACAATTCCAATGTTTTTTAATTGAATTTATTGGGGTTACATTGGTTAATAAAATTATATAGGCTTAAGGTGTACAACTCCATAATACAATATACAGATGATGTATTATAGAATTGTACACCTTAAACCTGGTCTGTAGGAATGGCATCTTTCTGTTCAGATATTTCCATATGTGACATTTCCTCATGCCATCTATCTTGGGATTTTCTTTTAAAAAGTAATAACAGTGCTTTGACTTTTAGGGACGTCCAAAACACTTCCTCCAAATGCCAACAGCTTTTAAATTCAGGGTCAGGGTTTGGGTGTTTTACTCCTTTCACCCTCTCCCTTTCTTTCTTCTTTCAGCCTCTCCTTTCCATCCCCTCCCTTTTTTCTCTTTCCTCTCTCTTTCTTCTTCCTTGTCCTTTTTTCCTATTGCTATTAAAAAGTTAATGAATGGGCAACGGATCTAAATAGACACTTTTCGAAAGAAGACATAAGGAAGGCCAAGAGACATATGAAAACACGCTCAAAGTCACTAATCATCTGAGAGATGCAAATCAAAACGACAATGTGGTACCATCTCACACCTGTCAGAATGGCCATCATCAACAAATCAACAAATGACAAGTGCTGGAGAGGATGTGGAGAAAAAGGAACACTTGTGCACTGCTGGTGGGAATGCAGACTGGTGCAGCCACTGTGGAGAACAGTATGGAGTTTCCTCAAAAAACTAAAAATGGAACTTCCATTTGACCCAGTGATCCCACTTCTAGGAATATATCCCAAGAAACCAGAAACACCAATCAGAAAGGATATATGCACCCTTATGTTCATAGCAGCACAATTTACAATAGCTAAGATTTGGAATCAGCCTAAGTGTCCATCAACAGATGAGTGGATTAAAAAACTTTGGCACATCTATGCAATGGAATACTATGCCGCAGTAAAAAGGAAGGAACTCCTACCATTTGCAACAGCATGGATGGAGCTGGAGAGCATTATGCTAAGTGAAATAAGTCTGTCAGAGAAAGATAAATATCACATGATCTCACTCATTTGTGGACTATAATGAACAACATAAACCGATGAACAAAAACAGATCCAGAGACAGAGAAGCATTGATCAGACCATCAAATCTCAGAGGGAAGGTAGAGGAGGATGGGGGTAAGGGGGAAAGATCAACCAAAGGATTTGTATGCATGCATATAAGCATAAGTGATGAACGCAGACAACAGGGGGTGAGGGTGAGGGCAAGACGGGGGGTGAGGGGACAATGGAGTGATAAAGACACATTTGTAATACCTTAATCAATAAAAAATTTTTAAAAAGTTAATGACAGTTTTGGTCATTCTTGAAAACAAACAAAATAATCTTCAATACATCCACAAGCTGGCAAAAGAGTAAGGAATCTTCTGAATAAAACTTTAGTAATGACAGTTATCCAGAAACAAAAGCAGACCGCTTTTGCATTGAGCATATTTGCCATGAACTTGAGCCTTGGTGTTCAAGGTCTTGCAGGGTTTAAAAATAAGGAGGCAAGGACCAGGACTCATTCAAGATGTCAATTAATAATAATAAAAAAACCAAGTAAAATAATAATAAACTTCCATAAATTCTGGAGCCCGAAGGCTATCCTCTAAAGGTATAGCCTAGAAATAAACTTACTCTCTGCCCCTCTCCTAAGGGAACAGTGAGGACAAGTACTGTCTGGACCTTTGTCATTGAAAAGAAGAGAAAATCCTCCCCTGGAATTTTGTAACCACATGTAGCCTCATGTGGTTTGCAACCCACATTCACACTATCTGTGCTGTCAAAAAAAAAAAAAAGAAAACCAAAACTGTGTAATTTAAAGTGATTTTAAATGGTAATAGTACAACTTGCCTAGCAGAACCAAATACAGTTCATTCTAGAAACAGAAGGTAAAACTTGGCCTAAGAGAGAACAGTGAATTAGTGGAGTTGAATAAACTATTGAGAATGAAGCATAGAGAGATAAAAAGATGGAAAATATGAAAGCTTAATAATCATGAAAGTAGAATGATAAAGACTAATAAGGTCTAAGTGAGGGCCAGAAGGAGAAAGAGAGAGAATCAGGCAGAAACAATATTTGAAGAAAGAATAGTTAAGATGTTTTGAGAACATCCATCGAGGGATTTAAAAAAACAACACACACACACAACTTTAACTATAAAGCAGGATAAATACAAAGAAATCCACTCCTAGACACAGCAAAATGAAAACTGAAAAAGTATGGGAAGATGCTAAAAGTCTCCACAGAGAGAAGAGACATAGCCTTCCAATGAGTGAAGCTTAATTGGACAGTTCACTTCTTAATGGCAACAATGGACATCGGAAACCAACAGATACGCTCAATGTACTGAGAGGAAATAAATGCCAATGTAGAAGTCAGAACCCAGCAATACCAACTCTCAAGAATGAGGGCAAGATAGATATTTTCAAACAACCAAAAACAGAGAGTTTGCAATGTTTAGAGATCAGTAAGGAAATTTTAGAGTATATATTTCAGTCCAAACAAAATGATTCTATATGGAAAAGAAAGTAAAAAGAAGAATTAAAAAGCAAAGGACGTGGCAAATGTGAGTAAATCAAAACTAATGTTGACTGAATAAAACATAATTAAAATATCTTGTGCAGTAAGACAAACATGATAAAACAAAAAAGCATGGCGATAACATAAGTGGGAAGTGAATAGCAGTCTAAGTTTCTTGCTTTTGGGGAGAAGGATAAAAATACTTACTTTAGAACAGAGTGTATATAACTTTCAAGATGGAAGAGGAGAAAGACAGAAGGAGAAAATAAAAGAAGGTAAGAAAAGAGAAGAAAGGAAGCTTAGAATAGGGAGGATAAAACAAGTACTAAATAACCTGGTAAAAATAAACCTAATTTATCAATCCAGTAGTTGTAACAAATGTAAATGGACCTAATTCTTTAGCTATGAGACAAAAAAAATGATCAGACTGGGTTTATAAGACATACCAGTAGTTGTATGCTTTTTACAGAGGTGTTCTGAAATACTTACATCATTAAGATTGAACACAAGCAGATGGAAAAAAGATAAAGCCGTATAAACATTAACTGAGAGAAAGCTGGTGTAGTTATCTATATCAGCCAAAATAGATTTGCTAAGTAGGCAATGATTAGTGTGTTGGCAGACAGGTGAGCTTCCTTTTTCTCAGTGAATAGTCAGTAGAAAGCTTCACATCCATGGCATGTGCTAAATATATTCTTTATTCTTTGAAAACTTCTGACACTATCTATCCCTCAGAAAATCCAACAAATATCCCTCTCTCTCCCTCTCTCTCTCCCTCTCGCTCTCTCTCTCTCAACTTTAACTATTGTGCTGGGCTGCATATCTGGCACTTCAGCCAGTCGGGGCACGCTATCCTAGAACACATAGATAGGAAGGTACTGACATCAGGCCAGGCCTTGATATATGGTCTCATGGCCCCTTCCCAGCACACAGGCCTTCTTTCTCAGAAGGCCCGGAAGTCTCATTCCAAATTTAGGAGACAAAGGACTAGAAAAAGTATAAATAAAGAGAGTTTTCTCCATATTGGGGGCCCAGAATTTGAAAGACACATTTTTCTCTGGGCCTCCACAGAATTTAATAATAAAATGTAACTCCTGTAGTCATCACTGCAGTTCAACCTCTGCTTCGGCAGGGTGCTGTAACTGTAGTTGCTGGCCAGCTCAATAAATCCTCGCTTGCTGTTTAAGACCTAATTGGAGTTGGTGGTCTTATTCTCGCGAATGTTGGTCCACAACACTCTAAAGCAGGATAAATACAAAGAAATCCACTCCTAGACACAACAAAATGAAAACTGAAAAACTATGGGAAGATGCTCAGAAATTGTTTTTAATTCTCTTTTTTCTTTTCTTTTAAAAATTTTGTTAGCGTAATGCTGGAGAAAAGTCTTGTATGCTGAAAACAAGTTGTCCTGTCTCCTCCATATATTGCTTAAATCTATAATCAGTTGGCTTTGTGGAACTCAGTATCATTTACTGATTCCATTTCTGTGCCTGATTTATTTTAGCAGTGCCATCCATGCATTTCTCTCAGTTTCCACAAGTTTTGCTTAGGTTTTGTGAGTTTTTCCTAAATTGAATTCCTACTGTTTGGAGTCATGGTGTTCACTCATAGTCCAACTCTCTCATTAGGGTTTAATGCATTTTCAATTAACTTTTGATTAGCTCCAAGTGGTTTCATGGTATTTTAAGCAACAACCACGGCTTCAAATAAAGCTTTAATTTTTTTTTTCTTTTTGAACACACCATTTACCTGAAATCCTGGTCCCTTTAAACTAGCTGAACTTTGCCTTGTAATTTCACATTAAGTCCATCTCATTTTTTGTTGCAGTTTGGACTAATCTACTTGAACTTCTTCATTTGTTTTACTCTAATTGCTCAATGGTTTAGCATATTCACTTGTTTGATCAGATAACAGATTCCTTTATCTGATTTTTATATCCTATATCATGAGATTGGTGACCCCATTCTAAGCTTTACCTAACAGTGTATTATGCACATAGCTGACCGCCTTACTGCTGCATCATCATTACCAACTCGGGCTTATTCAGCACTCAGTAACTGTATCAACATTGTGTTTATGAATCGGAGAATCTTGGTTCTCAGTTGCCATCAGTTGCCTGGCACTGAGTCAAGAGTCTGGAAATAATGCCGTCAGCCTTGGCAAACAATTGCACCTACGAGGGAGCCCATCTCTTGCTCCTGATGTTCCTAAGTTCTGCAGAAAGAGCTTGAGTTTTACAATGAAAGGCTTTGGATTGATATTTGGATTTTGTCATAGACCAGCTAAGTGAGCTTAGGAAATCATTTAACTTCTTTGAGCCTCCATCTTCCCTTCAGTAACAAGGAGGTTATTATTTTCATATTTGCCGCTATACAGGCTAAACGGATTAGTATAAGGAAATTTTTTTGCAAATTATAATCTGATAATTAAATATAATTGGGTTAATTAAGTAATCCCAATTCTATTTAAAACTGAACTTTCCTCCAAGTTAAGACCCATCATATAGAACTTCTGACCCTTTCCAATTTCATGGTCAATAATGGAATTTGGGCTCTGGCAATGTTCTGGTTCCCGGATCCAGTGGAGAACTGGGGCAAACGATTCAACCTGTGTCTAATTGTTGGGGATATTTTAGAAGATGCTTTTAAGTAGAAAAGAAATACATTCTTTCTAAACAAGTCAAATAAATAAATAAATAATAAGGTACACTGTGAGAAATGTACTAGAAATAAAGGCCTGTTAAGTTGCTTTTTCCTAATGATTTTGGGTAAATAATTTAACCTCTATGGACCCCAGTATTTATTTTTCTAATCTCCAGTTTCTCCACTCACTTAAGAGGACATTGTGAGGGTCAGAATGATAGCAAAAGACACTGGGTACTTACCCCTTTTTACCAACATTGCATATCAGAGACTGTCTTAATTGCCTCAAGCCATCACAACAAAATATTATTAACTGGGTAGTTTAAACAACAGGAATTTATTTTCTCACAGTTCTGGAGCTAGAAAGTCCAAGAGCAAGGTGCCAATTGACTCAATTCCTGGTGAAACCTCTCTCCTTGGGTTGTAGATAGCCACTTGCTCATTATATGACCTTTTCTCAGTTCTCTCTCTCTCTCTCCCTCTTCTTAGAAGTCCACTAATCCCATCCTGAGGGCCCCACCTTTATGACCTAATTTAACCCTAATTGCCTCCTAAAAGCTCCATCTCCAAACACCATCACTCTTCAGATTAGGGCTTTCAACATATGCATTTGGGGGCAGATATACAGTCAGTTTATAATAGGGATATAACTATTTCATGACTGTCATACTTATCATGATATATATACTTTTTTGTGATTACTTGACTGAGATCAACCCAGTTATGCTGAACATTCTTCCCCTTCTATTGAGAAGAATCCATTTTCCATATAAGAATAGGTCTAGGAAATTTCGGTAACACATACAGTAAGCACAATCTAATTTCAATATTTGACACCTGAAAATATGGCCTAATAGTGATGACCAATCAGCTGAATCTAGGACCCTTTCAGCTGAGCTCTGTGTCCCTAGAGTCTAGAAAAACACTTGGTCAAGTTGCTTTCTGTGCTCCAGCCTGACAACCCCTATTGAGACTAGTGAACTTTTGTACCTTGAAATATATGAGCAGAAGTCAGACTGATACATCAAAGAATATTTAAGTATAGGCTCCAAAATGGGGTAGCCCACTGCATCTCTGATTGGGTTACTTAGTCTGAAGCCCCCAACATGTGACAGAAAGGACTAGGGGCCTGGCAGGGACCATCGCACTTCAGCCAAATACCTATCTGTTGGATCAAGTGAATCATTAAGCATAAGAGACATACTAATTGAACAAAGAGACCCAAATTTATAGTCACAAACTTGGGGGACCCATGTGTTTTTCTCCACATCATTGTTATACTTTATGTCTCTCAACATTTGAACATGGTCACAATGAGAACTATCGCATCTCATAACAAATGACCCAATAAGGAGATATTGGCTTTTTGTCATTGGTTCAAAATACCCTGTCATTCTAGTGACAATGAAATTAATCAAATGAAGTTTTTTTGCTTTATCTATATATTACATTATAACCTTTCACATGTGTTATTAACAATCAGTATTACATGGTGAGGTAGCTGAGGAGGAAAGAATGAATATTTAAATTTAAAAATATCCTCAGACCCTGCATTTGGGCCTGTGAAACTGTCTGTTTGGTAGATGGTGTTATGCCCAGATTTCAAGATTCCCAAGAAGCCACCAGGGAGCCATCCAATCCGATGCAAAAGCAAAGAGTCTTTTATTTTAAGCCCAGGCTTAGCTCCTCTACCTTCCTTACTGACGCAGCAGCAGGTGGCAAAGAGAAAGCAGTCTGCTCGAACCAGGGGTTTCATAGAGGGTTGGAGTAGGGGCGGGAGAGGGGGCTGTGCTCCCCGCCGATTGGCCAGGTGCGAGCTGGTGACCCATTACACAGGATGTGGTCATAGCGATGGCGTGCACTTCCCTTGATTACCATTGGTTAGTCCAGAGAAATGGTGGGTGTGGCTAGCAGAGGCTCCTTCCGAGGGGGAAGGAGCCTTCGCTGAGCACATGGTTCCATACAAAATGGAGGTCCCTTAATGGATGGGAAGCCAGCCACTCGGCTCCCATGCAAGGCCTGCCGCCGTGGGTGTCACCGGGAGGCGGGCCTCCCACCACCCCGCCTGGCCCTTGGGTCGCCTGCTGCTCGGCCCGAAAGTGACTCGGAGGCCGAGGAGGGCGGCCCGGGTCCTTCTGGGCATCCGCGGGCCTGCGCCTATCTGGTCAGGCGCTGCCTCGGCCATGGCTGCCCGTCATCCTCCCTGCCGGATGCCTGCGGGGCCACGTGCCCCGCCGGCCCTTTCAGATGGCACTGTCTGTGCAGGGCCTTCTTAATTTTCTCTTATATTTTCTTTGCAAGGCTGGCAGGAGTCCAGACCGCCACACTCAGGCAGTGATCTTAGTGAAGGTAAATGATAAACTCAGACAGCTGTTGCAATGTTTCCAGTGAGGTGATGTGTTTAGATGTGTATTCATCTATCTAGAGATTTAAAATACAATTTGTAAAATAGTTACACAAATGCCAATTTAAATGTGCAATAATTTTGGAAACAAACAATAATGCATGTTGACATCTAAAAGTATTATACATTTTGCCAAGTAACTCTACTTTTTGGACTCAAACCTATGTAAGTAATCTTAAATAAGCTTTAATATAAACAAGCTTTAATCACAAAGATCTTCATTACAGTATTATAATAGTAAACACCAACAAAAACCTAAATGTCTAAAAATAGGAGACTGGCTAAGTAAATTATAGTAAAAAAAAAAAAAAAGCCATGTAAATAATGTAATATTATGGAGCATAACCAATTACATTTCAGATTAGTCTATCCGACAAACATTATTGACTGCTTCAAATGTCTAGCTCCATTCTAGGAGCTCATAATCTAGTGGACAGGCAAATATAAACGAATATTTGAAATAGAGTGTGGTAAGTGCCATAAAAGCATGGAGGATGTTCAACTTGGCTTGTAATTGCTGGTAGTGCCTAACATGTTGATTCTGTTTGATACAGTAAATCGTTTATTAGGGGGGAAATTCAATGTGCAAAGGAGAGGCTTCTAATTGACTCCTGGAAGAATGATTAAGATGAAACCTAAGAGATGAAAAGGAGTTAGCAAGAGAACAGTGGTAGGTTAAGGAAAAGTGTTGTACATAGAACTGACCTGGGCAAAGGCATAGAAGTAGAAGAAGGGAAGGAGGTGTCTGGGGCACCAAAATTAATCAAAATGGCTGGAGTCTAGAGCAGGGGTCCTCAAACTACGGCCCCCGAGCCAGCCACATGCAAATACAAATATTGTATTTGTTACCATTTTGTTTTTTTACTTCAAAATAAGATATGTGCAGTGTGCATAGGAATTTGTTCATAGTTTTTTTTTAAACTTTAGTCCGGCCCTCCAATGGTCTGAGGGACAGTGAACTGGCCCCCTGTTTAAAAAGTTTGAGGACCCCTGGTGTAGAGTGTCAGGGTCATGAGCTAGAGAGGTTGGCCCATAGAACCTACAGCTCTTGAAAAACATACAGAACCTGGATTTCATTTTGAGGGTGATGGGAAAGCATTGGAAGTATTAGTAACCAGATTTAGGTGCCGGAAGCCAATTCCAGCATGACAGCAGGGCTGAATCTGGAGTGGCTAAAGGCATTTCCCCAAACCTGAAAAGGATGCATTAAATTGATTGTTTGCTGCCAGACAGCCCAGGGCATCTTAATCTACATGTTATTGCCTCCTACTGGCCAAACACCTGAACAGCCGTAGGCAAATTCTTCCATTCTGACAATGGACTGTGTACACAAACCCTACCCTTTGAAGGGTATATCTCTGCCTGGCCTTAGGACAATTTGTGTTAATAAAAAGCATGGGGTCTTGAGACAAAGAGATCTTAGTTTCTTTAGTTAGGCTCCTCTGACCCCCAATATGCCTTTCAAAATTATGCTTTGCCTCTGGACTCTTTATTAAGTTATACACAGTCCCTTCTCCAGATTGCTGAACCCTTCTTAATGCTGGAACAAGAACCCCGGGATTTAGGGGAAAAGATAGTGAGTATGGTTTTAGGTATGTTGACTACAAGCAGTTAGATACAGAAGATTGGGCATCAGAAGAGAGAGTTGGACTAGACACAAGGATCTGGGAGTTATAGCATTCAGATGATAACTGAGGTCAAGGGGATGGATGATGTTGGGAGTGGACAGTGAGTGTAAAGGGCTTAAGAGAGGGGAAAGGCAGAGGAATGGAAGTCTTCAAAGGCTATTGAGATGGGGTGGCTGAGCAGTAGGAGATAAACAAGAAGTGTAGTGTCACAAAATACAAGGAAAATGTATGTTTCAAGAAGTGGATAAATGTCAAAAGTTGCTGAGAATCAAGTTAGATAAGAACTTGAAATATTCTAGGAAATTAGCAGCCAGAGCATCTGTGACCCGAGCTAGAGCACTGTGGGGCGTGAGGATGGCACAGAAGCAGTGACACCCATTCCAAGATGTTTGGCTGCAAGAAGGTGTGAGCGTTAAGGCAGCTGTTGCAAGGGATTGTAATGTGCATGGGCAGTTTTACTTTTTGTCCTTTAAGATGGAAGATGATCCATATTCAATGGCTGGATGCTGTTGGGAATAATCTATTAAGGGTTAAGGATAAAGGTAAGAGAAGGCATATTGATATAGTGAGGTTCTTTAGGGGAGGTGGGTAGGAATGGGCTACAGAAACGTAGACTGGAGAAAGGACATCTTTTCATTGTGGTATTTTTTCCCCAAGAAGAAAGGGTTGGAATGGTTGTTGGATAGTGTGTAGGTCTGGAATTTGGAAATTGGGGGAGAGATTTATCGGATGGCTTCTATTTTCAGTCAGGGGGAAGGGTCAGGCACCTAAGGAGAATGGGCAAGAGAAAGGGGGGGGGAGGGAGTTTGAGGCAAAAAAAGATTGCAGGAGCTGCTGTGGAAATTGGGAGAATTGACTAGGAAGGAGAAGAAGGCAGGGTAGCCTGGAAAATGACACTGATCAGCATAATTGTGTGATTTTTTTTCCTCTGGGAGAATCAACAAACATCCTCCTGATTGTTTCTTGTTTCTTTGTTTATTTTATTTCAAGAGACTTTTGTATTGAAGACAATTGAACTAACCTCATTCCAACTACCCAAATGCAACCCCAGTAGAATTTGCCATAGAGAGATCTAGGATAGCCAGGTAACTATTCCTTGTTTTCCTAGATGTTTGGAGAAGCATGTTAAAAGCTCTGGTGATAAAGTACAGCATAAGAAATATAATCAATAATATTGTAATAACTTTGTATGGTGCCAGGTGGGTACTAGATTTATCAGAGTGATTACTTCATAAGTTATATAAATGTCTAATCACTATGTTGTACACCTAAAACTGATATAATATAATATTATATGTCAACTGTAGTTAAAAGTTAATTCAAGAAATCAAAAGAAAAAAAGTCCAGTTATAATTTACTATTACACATAGGAATCTGTTGATAAACCTTAAATATTATATAGTAGCTTTTCAGGGAATAAGGAATTTTCAAATGTATTAATTCACCTCTTTCTCCCAATAATTACCCAACATCATGGAGCAAGTGAGCCATGTTGAACTCAGAGTACTTCTCTTTTCATTATACCAGGAGCCTTTCTAACCCCATGAGAGTGGTGCTAAGGTAACATTTATAAAAAATATTTGCAGCATCTGGCTCTATAATGAGGGTCCAGGATCCTTTCTCACAGGTGCCCTTGGACCCATTCTAAACACACACACACACACACACACACATACACACACACACACACAGAGTTACTTTCAACAACGGCTGAAGGTGAGTGCTCTGCAATTGACTTGCAGACTCAATTGACTGCTTGACTCAGTGTCAAGCAGAGAAATGAAATGGGTTCCTTAGCCTTCTCTAGACTAAGTGATTTCTTGACCTAGGGAGTAATAGTAACAGGAAACTTCTGCTTTGCAAAGAGCTATGCCTAATTAAACAAGCTCTTTTCAGCTAGCTAGCAGTTGGTATGAGTCACTTCTATCCATCCCCTCCCCCCTCCTCTCTCTCTCTCTCTCTCTCTCTCCCCCTTCTCTCTCTCTCTCTCTCTCTCTCTCTCTCTCTCTCTCTCTCTCTTTCTTTCTCTCTCTCTCTCTCTCTCTCTCTCTCTTTCTTTCTCTCTCTCTCTCTCTCTCTCTCTCTTCTCTCTCTCTCTCTCTCTCTCTCTCTCTCTCTCTCTCTCTCTCTCCTCATCTTGAGCTATTTGGTGATAATCAGTGTGATCTGAGAATACTGCCCTGGAGGAGGAAAGCAGCAGGATTCCTTACTCCCAGTTTCTCTCTACTACAACCCTCCAACTGCCCGTTATGAGGGGCAACAGCCTAAATCATCACAGTCTCTTATATTTTATCATAAAATACCTATTTTGGTCAAGTCATTGGGGTTTCTTGTGCTAACATGTGGAACTTGGGGTGTCCAAACCAAGATGAGCTCATCAGGTGACTGTTGTTGTTTCATCTTCCCTTGTCTTTGTCGTTGTCACTGTTATCATCAAGTTCTTTCCCACCATTGTTACCAAAAAGAAGAGGCTATATAGCAAAGCAAATCTTTGTCTCCTGTGAAGAAAAATAAGACATTAGATGTATTTGAACTTTACAAGGGTTGAACATTTGGTTCCTGGTAACTACATGACAGAGATTCAAATATAAATACTTGTTTCCATTAAAAAATTAACAAACCAATGTGAAGTGGGCATGGGTTTTAGAGCCAGGCAGACGGTAAAATTCTGGCTCTGTAACTCACTGGTTGTATGAACTTAGTTTCTTATCCTCTTTGAACAGAGTTTTGGGAGGATTAGAAGGGACGCTGCCAGTGAAGCACACACTGGAATTCAGACACTCGTCTCTCAGCACTCCCTCACTTCCTAGAACTGTAACATAGTCCTCCCAAAATATTACTTAAAAAAATAAAATATTTGGTGCAAAAAATGACTTTGTAAGTGCCAGTGTTATTTTTATTCTGCTCTGTGAAGACATGACAGGTCCCGACAATCTTTCCCCAAAGCCTCGTTAGACTTTTTCCATTACTGTATTTGTGTTTGTTTTTGCTTCTTTTGTTCACGTTAGGTATTCAGGCTACCAAAATGAAATGCTCGCCAAAGAGCCATCCTTTGTAGCAGTGATGACACAAATTACATTGTTCTCCCGGGTTTAAAACACCCAGTCATTAAACTTAACTATGTGAGCTTGGCAAATCTTTTCAAAAACAAAGCAGCTGTTTCCCTTTTGTTCATTTTTTTTTTAAGCCTTGCTTCACGGCTTAAAGATGTACACTCTCCTATTGTAAACC
Source organism: Myotis yumanensis (assembly GCF_028538775.1). Taxonomy (NCBI): domain Eukaryota; kingdom Metazoa; phylum Chordata; class Mammalia; order Chiroptera; family Vespertilionidae; genus Myotis; species Myotis yumanensis. Next base: position 41,603,639 of record NW_027223754.1, on the reverse strand, counting down.
CAGGGAAACACTGTGAAGTAGGCAAGGGCACTGAGCAGTAGAAAGGTTCACAACCATTAAAAGAGAATGAGGCTCTGAATTTTATCATCAAGCAATTCAGTATTTTCTATTCGTTAAGCAATATTATGCTGATGGTGTGTCAGGCACTATTCCAAATCTTTGTGCATAACACGCTGTTTAATCCTCATAAGGTAGGTATGGTTGCTACTCCCACTTTACAGATGGGGAGACTGCAGCCTAGAAAATGTAATAACTTGCCCATGATCACATAGCTCTAACCGGCAGAGCAGGGGTCCTGGACTCAGGCAAACTGGCCCCAGGGTCTATGTTTTAACTGGGTTCTTCCACCTCTCACTTACTATTTATTCTGTGTGTTTGTTTTTTTCATTTATTCCTTATCACATATGGAAAGTCCCTTCAACATTCCTGTTATTACAGTAAAGTCCTTACTTTCATTACCCTCTAGCAACATCATCTCCAGAGTAATTCATAAAACAACCCGCCACTCAGATTATGGGCGATGTAGTTACAGCTGGGAGAGGCTTGGCAAAGAGACCACAGGCACTAAGCCACTTGTGCCCCCCACAGGGATCCTCTGAGGTCCCAGTGCTGAGGCCTTCCTGCCTGTAGCATTCTCAGTTCCCAATCTGTTTGGTGTAAACATGAGTATGAGATTATGTCACTATCATCACTTGCCAATGCAGGGCCTTTCGGTGAATTAGAGAGAGGTGCCCCCTGAGCAGAGGCTTGTGAGAAGGGGTGTGGTCTGTGGGCCAAGAGTTTGCTCACTTTGGGTGATGAATAATCAGAAATCACCTGCTGTGATCCCGGCCCAATCACTAGTTCTTTGAAGAGCAACAGTTCAATCCAACAAAACATTGCCTGAGCATCTACTGGGGACCAGGAACTAGCTGAGGTGTAGCAGAGACAAAGAGAACTATGGCAGGCTCCCTGCTCCCTAAGGTCAATGTCAACAGCAAATGTCAACACAGCAACACTGTGCTCTGGCATATAGCAAGTACTCAATGATATATAGAATGAGTGAATCGGTGAAGGGATGAACAAAGGCATGCATGCATGTCTTTTTTAAAAATATATTTTTAATATATTTCAGAGAGGAAGGGAGAGGGAGAGAGAGAAATAGAAATGTCAAAGATGACAGAGAATCATCAATCGGCTGCTTCCCGCATTGAGCCCACAACCTGGATATGTGCCCTTGACTGAAATTGAACTCGGGACCGTTCAGTCCACAGGCCGACACTATCCACTGAGCCAAACCAGCTAGGGCTGCATGCATGTTTTAAAGAAAGAGTAGGCATTAAAGAAATAGATCCCAGGCAAAGAAAGTAGCATGGGAAAAGCCCAGAGACAGGAAACAGCTTTGTGTGTCTGGGGAATTTCATTTTAAATCCCAAGGAGGGAAGTGACAGGAATTGAAGTAAAAGTCAGGAGCAAGATCTTATTCCATGATAAGGAGTGGGAACCTGACCCAGGAGATCAGTGCGTCTGGAACTTTAGTGTGCAGACACATTGCTTTGAGATCTGGTTCTGACTCAGGAGGTCTGGGCTGAGGACTGAGATCCTCTGGTTCTATTAAGCTCCTAGGTAATGTTGCTGCTGCTGGTCCATGGACCACTTTGAGTAGCAAGGCATTAGGAGGTGATAGAAAGCATTGATGGATTTGAAGGAGAATGTCATGTGATTGATCTCTGGTAGGTATTCAGTAAATGTTATGTGAATAAGAATATTCAAATATATGAGTATATGAACAGTGATTGAAGTTTAGTTTATTTCACAAAGGTAAGAGAACAAAGGTAATAGAATCTCTATTAACTAAATGACTAATATAATCAAATGGTTTTGAGCAAATAGAAATATCCATATTTAAATGAACAGACAACCAGAAATTTTAGCACTGTGTAAACTGTGAAAATCCTATATAATAAAAGGCTAATATGTAAATTGTCCCCTCCCTCAACCCAGAATTTGACCAGGAGTTTGATCAGGAGGTGGTGCCAGCCAGCCAACCTCCGTGTCCCCTCCCCATGGCTGGCCCGGCCTGATTGGCCCAGATTGGGATGGGCCAGCTGGACCCCACTCATGCACAAATTCGTGCACTGGGCCTCTAGTATTTCTATAACAAGACAAAAACATATTTTATATTTTAATAACATAATAGCATTTTTTTTTGAGTTATGAGTCCAGGCACATTTTAAAAGTTGACTAAGCCATTCCTCACATCTTTGATGCTTGTTATTGGGGAAGAAACTAACTTAAGCTTGAGCACTTGGTCACCACACCACAACTACCAATTCCTGAAATAGGCCCAGATCTCTAATTTTAAATTCAAAATTACACTTTGCTCCCTAACTAGCTAGCCTTGGGTGTTTGGGGGTTAGTAACACAACCTAAAGCTAGGTTATTTGGGACTATTATGTTCAGAGAGGGAAAGACTAGCTAGGCACGAGGAGAGAAAAGGGGAGGAGGGAGCAGAGAGAAGCACAGAGGAGCTGAGTAGCTCCTGCTCCCACAGGGACTACTGAAATAGACCTGTTCTTTTCTGTATGCTTCCTCCTGTGCTTAACATGCTTCCCCCTCAGCCTGGCCAATTTATCAATTCCTCTGAACCTGTTTTCATTGAGAAAGAGGTCTGCAGGGGGTGAGGGGGCTGGGTGGGGTGGAACAAAGCAAATAAAAACTGAACAGAAAGCAGAATTGCATGAAAGGTCAGACACAGTGGTGCTGACTCACTTCTATTGAAACAGTACCTTTCCCCAGAAGAGTTCTGAAGGTTTCAGAAACATAGGCTGTGGTTCTTCTGGGATATAGATGCTGTTCTTACTCTATTATGTTGAAGAGAATAGAGAGAAGTTGGCAGAGGAAGGGAGGAGGGGTAGTAGACCAACATGGGTTCAAATCCCAGAGTTGTCACTTAGGCACGTGCCTTGGCATGTAACTAAACCTATTTGACCTCTTTTCTCCCTTTTAAAGTCAGAAGAATATTATATAGAAGACACGTTTGACCTTTGCCTTTGCAGCATCCCTTCCTTGTTTTTTATCAGTCACCAGCATCTTTCCTGTCCTTTTGTGGAGTAAAGCCTTCCCCATTCTGTGTCACTCCAAGTAAGCTCAGGGAAGACAGAGACTCAGGCCAGAACAACCAGACCCCCCTCCACCACCATCATTTGTAGGACTTGTGCCAAGGCCCAAAACCACTGGAGGCTGCCTGGACAGACTACTCATTAGTTCCTGCTCCTGAATCCCCAAATTGCCTTGGGTTTTGTTCTTCCTGAAGCCTGCATATTTAGCTGTTCCTGTGGTTCTGTGAGCCTAACAAATTATTTTTTATTACATTAACCAGTGTTGGTTTTTGTTGCTTGCCACAAGGAGCCCTAAATGATGCAAACACTTACCTCTTAGGGCTGCTATGAAGATCAGCAATAACACCTGCAGTTCGAGGTTTAAAGGCTCAACGTCTGGTCCAAAGATTTAATATTAGGAAATAACTTGAGCTTATATCACAAGCAATCACTCCTAGGAAAAGTCACAAAGCTGACGAGTCTGTGCCACTTTGAGTAAAGCAACAGGAGTGCCCCTTTGGCAGTTCTTTCTATGTTTTAATTAATGGAGAGGCACAGAAAATTTCTTAAATCAAAAGCAGCTTACCCTCCTGGCCTACCATCTCTCCTGAAATCCCCACCATTTATGTCACGTGTCAAGTTCTATCATAACACCTCCTTATGCCCTGGCGGGTGTGGCTCATTTGGTTGGGTGTTGGTCTGTGCACCAAAAGATTGTTAGTTCTATTCCGGGTCAGGGCACGTGCCCAAGTTGTGGGTCTGGTCCCTGATCTGGGTGCATACCAATGGATGATGTTTCTCTTTCACATTGATGTTTCTCTCTCTCTCCCTCTCCTTTCCCCTCTCTCTAAAAATCAATTAAAAGATTTTTTAAAAAGAAATAGTTGCTTAAAGCACTTAAATATGGTGGTTCCTTGAACTAAAAGTATGCAATCCATATATACATAATAAATGCTTCTGTATCGTTTCTAAATGCAGGGGACAAATGTTTGATCCATCCAGAGAAAAGCTTAAACTCGCTATGCCTAATATGTCATTTGTGATCAAAGTTTGTAACCATAAACATTTACTTTGTTAAAAAAATTCTGTATGTTTTTTTAAAAAAAGACCTTATTCTTTAGAGCAGTTTTAGGTTCACAGCAAAAGTGACTGGAAAGTATAGAGTTTGTGTGTGTTTTAAAATATTTTATCAGGACCAGTTTTTCCTTTATGATAAAATATAATGATGCAGCCCCACAATACAGTATATTCCATTGAACACAGGAGGGAATATCAGGATACTTTCTTAATAAAATATGGTGAAGAAAAAGAGAGAGAGAGAGAGAGAGAGAGAGAGAGAGAGAGAGAGAGAGAGAGAAAGGAAGAAAGAAAGGAAGAAAGAAAGAAAAAGAAAGAAAGAAAGAAAGAAAGAAAGAGAGAAAGAAAGAAAGAGAACATGGTGCTTCCCTCAACATTTAGAAGCCTGTAATCCAACCCTACAAAATCCTGTGTTTCCTCTGAGTGAAGCCCAGAATTGTATGCCTCTTGCTCCAAACACTGCCTATTTATTATTTATTTGTTAGATTTCAGAGGCACCTGCCCTCTGCAGAGCTCAAGGCCATGTGCAAAGGACTCTCATCTTCTTTGTTATAAACATCCTTCTAATCTTACAATAGCCCAAACAACAGTGTCAAGGGCAGCAGGAAAGCAAGAGGGAGAGTGAAAAACATGTAAGGAGTGTCTCATTGTTCTCTCTGGATGCAGGTTAGCAGAGCACCAAAGCAGCCTTCAATTTAAGGAGGAGGCCTTTCAGCTTTCCTTCTATGCAGAAAATAGAAATTATTTTATCCAGAAATCAGAAAAAAATAGCACAGAAAATAAAGCTGAGTTTTTAGGCTCTTGTTCTAAATTATAGATTACTGGAGAGCAAGTACTTAATAAATATGGTGCTTCCATAACAACAGCAATCTCTGATACCTATTGAGTGTTTACCATGTACTAGGTTTACCGGTCCTATACATTGCCATCTATTATGAGGTAATTCCTATTATTACTCCCATTTTACAGCTGTAGAAACTGAGGCTCAGAAACTCATCTAGGAAATGGAGCTGCTATTTGAGCATCAGAGCCTGTACCTTTTACCATTATGATGCACTGCCTTTCTTGTTTATCACTGTCTAAGCTGGCAACGTTCAAGACAAGAGCAAGGCGATAGGAGAAAGTGTTATGACCATTTGCTAAAGCTGCTTCTACTCAAATAATAATGGCAGGAGAAAAGTTCCAGAAATAAACTAGTGGAGCATGTAAAACAAGACCAGGGCTGAACGGCAAAGCCATCATTTCCTATATTTTGACCTGTGGGGCCAGCCTTCTAAGATGGCCCCCATTATAACAGCTCCTGGTCTCATGTAATGCCCTCCCCTTGAGTATGGGCTGGACCTAGCGACTCACTGAGATTTTGCGTTTTCTAACAAGTTTTCAGGCTATGCCAAAGTTGTTTGTCCTGGGACAAGACTTTGAGAGCTATTGTTCTGAGATACTTCTAAGCCTGGGTCAGGTAACATTCAGCATTACCATCAAAACAAATGCTAAGAAATTAAACCTCAGGTCAAAGGAATATTAAATTTTGTTCAATCTTGATTTGGAAACACTTTTTTTTTTTTATTGATTTCAAAGAGAGGAAGGGAAAGGGAGAGAGAGATAGAAACATCAGTGATGAAAAAGAATCATCAATTGGCTGCCCCCTACTGGGGATTAAGCCTGTAACCCATGCATGTGCCCTGACCAGGAATCAAATGGTGACCTCCTGGTTCATAGGTCAATACTCAACCACTGAGCAACACTGGCCAGGCATGGAAACACTTTTAACTCCAACTCTGAAAAGATATATAGGGAGTCCTCCAATGTATACACACACTTTGAAGAATTATAAAGGCAGTATTTATTAAAATACTAGAGGCCCAGTGCGCAAAACTTGTGCACGGGAAGGGTCCCTAAGCCTGGCCAGTGATCAAGGCCAATCTGTGGGGCGACAGGTAGGGCAATCGGGGGTCCCCTCTGGCACCCGCCTTGGCTGACCTGGGGCCTACAGGCTGGGGGCAGCTCCTGCGTCTTCTCCCTGGTGGTCAGTGCGCATCATAGTGACTGGTCGTTCCGCCATTCAGTCAATTTGCATATTAGGCTTTTATTATGTAGGATATTTTATTTTCAAAATTGAGCTATCAGCTATTAAAGTGCATATACATTTTGGGGAGGACACCCTGTATTTTATAAATCTCCTAGGTATATACCCAAGAAAAATGAGCATGTCTGTCCACCAAAATCCCTGTACAAGAATGTTCACAGAAGAATGTTTTACAGTACCCCCACACTGCAAATAACACAAATGTCCATTAAAAGAGAATAGATGTGTGTGGTGTGATGTACTCATGCAATGGAATGCAATCCAGAAATAGAAAAGAATGACCTTGTGTTATATGTAACTACATGGACTTATCTCTCAGCTATTGTGTGGAGCAAAATAAGTGAGACACATTAGCATACACTGCATGATTCCATTTAAGAAAGCCACGAAAAGGCAACAGTAAATGATGTGGTATGAGGAAGTCAGCTGGGAAGCTGGAAAAGTCCCATATCTCCATCTGAGTTTGGGTTCCAGGGGTACCTACATATGTAAAACTTCCTTGCTCAATACCCTTCAAGTGCATGCACTTTAAGTAATATGTAAACTCTATCTCATGGAACTGACTTAGACATGGAAGACAAGTATACCCAGGACCCACAGTCCTTTTAGGAGTCCATGAGAATGTTTTCATTTTTTCTAAAAAAAAATAAAATAAAAATAAGTGAATATAATTTAGCCTAGATTATATTATTTTTATACCAACACAGTCATAAAAAATAGTGTCCACTATTTTTTAAGGGGAAAGGGGCCCATAATGGCAAAAAATGCCTACAATCCAGAAAAGTCATCATGTGGTCCTGATACCTCAATTAAAAACACCTTACAAATACATACATTTTTCAGCATGGACATACTTGTGGAAAGCATTTAAGATTGTGTCCTTATCATATCATCCAGCCCACTCTGTCTTCAACAGCTTCCTTTCCTTATGATGAAGTTCTTAATGGCTAAATGATTCCATTTGTGTGTGTCAGATATAAGGAAGATAGAAAGCCAAGAGACAGGTAGGCTCTCTCCATTGCATGTGATTTACATAAGAGTCTGAAAGTCATCAACGTGATAGAGTTTTGATCTAGATCTGCCTGGAGAGGAAGGCTCGGGAACACTAGAAAGAAGGAGGCTTTGACTTGGCCTAGAGATGCTGGTCTCTGCCACCTCATTCCAAGCTCAGGCACCCTCCCGTCTTCTAGCAGCCATGACAAAGGGAAGCAGGAGGACGGACAGAACACCTGGATCGGCTTTGCTCCAGGCTTTGCTTTAGGCTATGCCTTACACTTGGCATTGACTCCATAGGCATGTAAGGATGTGGGAGGAAGGGGACTGAGGCACTGGCTACAGACCTGATTGACCATTCAGAGATAGGGCCCTTCCTGAGCACCTGCCCAGTCAACCCATCGGGCAGCTCTGTGGGCACAGAAGACTCACAAGACCCCTGGGAGTCCCTCCCCTGAGTGTCTACAGTCCAGCTGGCAGCAATGGTGTACCTGTTTGGATCAAGGGAACATTCAAGTGGAGTAGCTGGACAATGCTTTGGGAAGAGACGGATTGGAATGGGGCCCTTGTGATTCATTAAAACAGTAGCCAAAAAAAGAGGAGATGGGAGTGGGAGTCAGAAATCTAATACCAACTCTGCGGGGAATTCTCACATACCTGGGAGTGAATGGCTTCATTTCAGCACCAACTCTGGTGCCAGACCCCCAGGCTTCAAAATTTGGCTCCAAGCGTTATGATTGATGAGACCTTAGGCATTATTTAATGTATTTAACCTCTCTATGCTTCAGTGTGTATAATGAAAAAACTATCATCATTAACAGTACCACCCCTAAGAGTGTGAGGATTAAAAGAGTTAGCATAAGAAAATCCCTTAGAACAGTACCTGGCACTGTGTATAAGTGAGTTATTATTTTTTTAAATTATCCTGATTTCTATTATGCAGCCCTCTAGGTCCCTATGTCTAAATTGGGGCCAGGATTTACTAACTTGTTTTGAATAAACCAAGGTCTTGTTCTGATCTTCCTTTAAATAACCTACAAATTGCCTTATCACACCAATGTTTTATTAGTGCTGTGGGGTTTGGGTTTCAATTAAAAACTCTCTGTCCCCAAGGACACAAATCCTGTTCTATTAACATTGGAGATTAAACAGTGTTTGAAGCTAAAATACAGTTGGTTTGTATAATTGAAAACAGCCAGAGACAATATGGATGCATTTTTTTAAAATCTAAGTGCATTATCATTGAAAGGTTATTTTTTGCTTGGAAAAGAATAAAAATCATTGTTAAACCATAGCAACCAGACTGGTAACTGGTACAGAACAGGCTGAACTGATAAAAATATCTATGAAAATGTCCAGATTGATGAAATATTCTAAAAATACGTTTAACAAAATAGGGAACAAAATAAAATGGGCCTAATTTTCCATACACTTTGAAAATGATTTTAATATAGCCATCTGGTAAAAAAGAAAGTGAAAAGCCTTAGATTTTGGACAATAGAAAGATATATTTATGGAACTAAACTTTAGCATTCTAAGGGAAAACAAATACATAAATAGCTCAAAGTTAACAGTTTATACTTCTCCATACTAAGTCTTTAAAGTACTGTCTTTTAAAATACCTACGTGCTTTATAGTAAAGTAACTTATTTTTCCCCATTATTTATTTATCTTTTCGATATTTTTAAGCAGATGAGTACTGTTGCTTTGCCAGCTTTAAGAGAAAACAGAATTTTCAATGACAAATTCTAAGGTTAGATGAGTGAAACACTATACCACCCTAACAAAGAAATTGAGGGTTCTGAAATAGCAGTGCTTTAAGAGAGGAACTGCCAGCATTTATTAGAATAGACTTAGAAGGAAACTTGTTTCAGATCTGCAGTTGATCAAGAATAGACCAACAACACTAAGAAACTCGTTATAAAACTGAGCCACTCCAAAAAGTATTGGATATTTTATATTTTTCTATGAACAGGAAAAGCAAAGCAGTGAGCTATTTCTATGGAGCCTCGTGTTCTTTCATCACAAGGGTATGCTGGGTAACAGTTTCTGAACTACATCTTTTTATTCATTCAACAAACATTGATTGAGTTGGACAGATAAGATAATGTGCCCAGCACAGTGCTAGGTCCTGAATATGTGAGGATAAACAATACATAGTTTTAGTCCATAGATTTTGGAGTTCTAGGGAGGAAATTTGGACATGTAAGCAAATACATTTAAATACAAAAATTTTTTAAAGAGAAAGGAAGGGAGAGGGAAAGAGAGAAATATTGATGTGAGAGCATCAATTGGTTGCCTCCTGCACACCTCCTACTGGGAATCGAGTCTGCAATCCGGGCATGTACCCTGACCGGGAATCAAACTGGCAAACTTTCAGTGCATGGGATGACACCCAACCAACTGAACCCCACCAGCCAGGGGAAAATACATTTTTAAAATATATATATTTTTTATTAATTTCAGAGAGGAAGGGAGAGGGAGAAATAGCAACATCAGTGATGAAGGAGAATCATTGAACGGCTGCCTCCTGCACACCCTTTACTGCAATCGAGCCTACAACCTCCCCTCCCCCTGCATGTGCCCTGATAGGAATCAAACCCCATAGGTCGTCGCTCAACCATTGAGCAACATCAGCCAGGCTCAAATACCTTTTCAAAAGGAACTTAAGTTATAAATATGCAAGTAATCTTAGGGGTTCAAAAAAGAAAATGGTTGATTCTCCCTGGAAGAGTCAGGAAGACTTAATAAAGGGGTAATAATTTTGCTGAAATTTAAATATTGATTGATTTCAAATGTGGCCCAGGATGGGAGTATCATTGTAGACCAGGGTTATACTTGGGAAGGTTGTGGAAGAAGCATGAAATGGCTATGGCTGAAATGGGGGGTGCAATGGTAGGTTTTGAGGGGCCAAGAAGGAAGGGACCAAGGTTGCAAAGGTAGGTGAGGATCTCATCATGTAGGGCTTTGTGTGACTTGTGAAGGAGTAGTAAATATCCTATACAAAAAGAACCACAATCCAGGGGTTTAATCCAAGAAATAATGTCTTCAAATAATAACTTCCAAACTGGCATACATGGAAATTGAACCCATGTTTGTGAGGATGCCAACATTTGACCTCAATTTTGGTGAATATCATCACCCTCATTGACATCACCAAAGCAAGTTCTATAATAGCCTGTCTCACTGTCAGCCCTGGGCTGCTGATAGCCACTATGGAACCTTTCGTGCTGCTAATACTCCTCCCAGATGCACATCCCATGTAGTTTTAGTAAATATGCGCCATCTAGGTTTCTTATAGAACATAACCAAATGGCCAGACATCTAGCCATACCTGTTTTTGGTTGCCCACATCCTTCAGCCTTTAATCCTTTCGTCCTTAGCAATTCTGCTTGGCAATATCTGCTTTGGCAATGCTGGCATTTCAACTTCACTTGGCATGGGCTGTAACTTTCCCATGCTTCTAAGAGTCATCGCACTAGCAATTTGAAGGCATTTCTTCAGTTCTGGGTTTGGTCCTTATTTTTCTCTACTCTCCTGCTAGAGGAGATGAGATTGTCTTTGTACACAACTAAATGAGACCCTCTGGCTTTCCAGTCTGTTTTTCAGGTGCCACTAACTTATCTTTAGCTGCTCTTCATATTTCTGTAAAGCATCAGTGCCGCTTAGCAAAAGATACCTAGTTTGAATAACTACCATTTTATTCAGTCTTAAATGACTGAAATATCCAACCCACTAGAGCCTTCCTTTCCATTATGTACCCTCTCACTTTACCACCAATGAGAGAGTTAATGATATGCCATGCCACCAGCAGCAATGGAAAATAAGAACAGGAGAGCAAGTTCTGTGGTACCCTGAGACACTCTGCTGACATCTCATTAGTAAGCCTTTACTATTGACATTTAGGCTTTTTCAATAAATTATAATTGAAATTATTTTTTTCATCCTTAAATTCATTTATGTTGAAAGAAAATTTTGACTTTCTGGAATTTATATAAAGGGTTTAAGAGAGTCTTGCAACAATTTATTCCCACAATACCTTTGCTAACAATGATTCCATGTACCTTCAAAATGAGAAAATAGCATGTATTGGCGTTGTTGTATCATGATGTGCACTGTACATTGTAAATTGCTAAGTAAGCACCTACTAAAACACTTAGAAAAATGAACAAAAGGAAAAATACCCTTTTAAATATGCCTTTTGACTTTGTTATCAACATGAATAATGTACTATAAAGATACTGTTAAATTTTATTTCTTGATTTCTTTATGTAAGGGAATATTGATTACAACTATAAACTTTCACACAGAAGACCCAGTATTGTCTCCCCACTAAATGTGAAAGTACAACATCAATTCACTGTTGGTTTAAGAAAGGATAGATTATAGTATTATCATATATAACTTTTTTAATATATATATTTTTATTGATATCAGAGAGGAAGGGAAAGGGAAAGAGAGATAGAAACATCAATGATGGGAGAGAATCCTAGATTGGCTGCCTCCTGCACCCTCCACACTGGGGATCGAGTCTGTAATCTGGGCATGTGCCCTGACCAGGAATCAAACTGTAACCTCCTGGTTCATAGGTCGACACTCAACCACTGAGCCACAGTGGGGGTGGGGGGGGAGAAGAATGATATGAAAACAGTAGGAAGGAAGGGAGAAGAGAAAGGCAAGAAGTGTTGAGCAAGTTGAACTTCTCATTCTTGGCCTGTGGGTTAAGAGTTTTATGGCTTTTCATCACTATCCTTTATCTTCTGAAATGTTCATTGGTTAGTCAACTGTTTACAATTCCTCAACTGGTCTTTATCCTGCAGACATCTCTATGAATATGGTAGTGATTAGGCCCCAGGAAATAAGTCCAGGCTCTGTCCCACAGAGAGTAGCTTTCGAAAAGCTTCTCTAAACTAACCCATTCACCTTCCAGATAAGTAAGGGAGACACCAGGAGATAAATCAACGCCAATTCTAATGCCGAAGAATACAGACATGGAATCCAACAGCCTGGGAATAGGTTGTCTTGGCCACCTACCAGCTGTAGGATCTTGATAGGACAAGTCTTTTAGCCTCTTTGAACTTTAGTGTCTACGTTTGTAAAGTAGGGCTGTGATTCTTACTCCCAAGGACAAAATGAGGTATGGTACATAAAATGCCTAGAATTACATTTGAATGAAGTGGATATTCAACAAAAGGTGGCTGTGATTGTGACTGTTGTCCCTGCCTCCTGGCCCTCTGTCCATTGCTCTTTCCATTCTACTATTTAATTTATAAATCATAAACTAAATGAGTGCTCAATTTCTAAAATATTTTGCTACAGGATTATTTAAAGAGTTATGTTTCCCAATGATATTTAAAGGTCTATATATATAGCCTGCTGAGTACTTGACAGAGAAGGGAGGGAAAATTAAAAAAGGAGAAGGTCAAGTTATTTGAGTCACCACCAAATACATATTATTCTGAAAGTAAAATAAAATAACCCTGAAAGAAACGTGAAGAAATAGAGAAATGTAATCATATACAACTTATCAGGAATACATTTAATATAAATAAGGTACACATATGTGTTGATTCCCAAGGGCTACCATAACAAATTACCACAAGCTGGGTTGCTTAAAACAACAGAAATTTATTGGCGTACAGTTCTGGAGTCTGGAAGTATGAAACCAAGGTGTCCATACTCCCTGCAGAGACCCTAGGGCAGTGGTTCTCAACCTTCTGGCCCTTTAAATACAGTTCCTCATGTTGTGACCCAACCATAAAATTATTTTCGTTGCTACTTCATAACTGTAATGTTGCTACTGTTATGAATCGTAATGTAAATATCTGATATGCAGGATGGTGTTAGGCGACCCCTGTGAAAGGGTCGTTCGACCGCCAAAGGGGTCGCGACCCACAGGTTGAGAACCCCTGCCTTAGGGGGAATTCTTCCTTGCCTCTTCCTAGCTTCTGGTGGTTGCCAGCAATCGTCAGCATTCCTTGGCTTGTAGCTGTGTCACTCCAATTTCCGCTTCAGTCTTCATATGACCATCTTCCTTGTGGGTGTGTCTGTGTGTCCAACTCTCCCTCTATTTTCTCTTACAACGACCTCAGTCATTGGATTTAGGGCTCACACTATTTCAGTATAACTTCATCTTAACTTGATTACTTCTGTAAAGATCCTATTTCCAAATAAGGTCACAGTCACAGATAATGGAGGTTAGGATTTGAACACATCTTTTTGGAGGACACCATTCAACCCACTACAGTGAATAAAAGTTGTTCTTATAACATAACAAGGTCAATTTTGATATAAGGCTAGTGAGATCCATATTGCATAGTTAAAATCAATTATAAAAATAAAATGTTTGAAGTGCAATAACATTAAAATATCTTTTAAAACATTAGTCTTATAAACATTTATTTGCCCCTCAAAACATTTACTGATCTATTTTATCTCTATTGCCAAGGAGATATAGCAAAAACCATGAGCCTGGGTTAGTGTCCTGGGTCAACTACTTACTACAGAACTGTATTAAATCTGTCAGATTCTGATGCCCTTGCATTTAACCATGATGCATTTTCCACTTTGAGCAAATTTTTTACATAGCCTGTCCCAAGTAATCTGTGCTGGATGGGCTCCCTCAGCCACTCCTCCGCCCTCCTGGTGTGACTTCCTCTAATGCATGGGCTGGAAAGACTAAAACTACTTTCTACAGATATTCTAACAGGTAGGATTGGGGATGTTCAGCTCCATCATTTAGATGGTCTCCTACAAATCACACAGGCAGATGACATCTCCCTGCCACTATAGCTGCTTTTCTGCTAATAAGCAAGGTTGTGGGAAATGAGGTTTAGGAGCGGTAGATTTCCAGTTTTTATTCTCCAGGTTCTTCAGTGAGCAATGAGCAATGAGGAAGACAGTGGATGCATTCCACATTCCAGTAGTCAGTCACCAAGGTGCAGAGACAGAAGGCAACTTCCTGTCCTAACTTCTTGATCCTTAGATTGCAGCCATGGTGGAATATTCTTAAACTAAAAATCTCCATTTGCAGCCTCAGGGGTAGTAGCTTCCTTGATGGTCATTTCTGAATTATTTGGGGAATTATTCTTGAATAATTCTTGAAAGCTAAGCCTACAAACCCATTCCCCTGGCCCTTTCAATTCTGTAAGCACTTAAGTGATTTTCTGTAGAAATATTCTAGAATGGATTTTAGACCCTCCTGATTAATCTATAACAATAAAAGCTCAATATGCTAATTAGACTGGACGACCTTCTGGACGAAGCTGGGGCTGCAAGGGCCAAGGCAGAGGTGGCTGCCAAGACGGGTGGGGGCTGAGGCAGAGGCAGCTGCCACAGTGGGTGGGGGCCAAGCCCCTTGCAAGAATTTCATGCTTCGGGCCTCTATCCTATATAATAAAAGGCTAATATGCAAATTGACCAGTTGCTATGATGTGCACTGATCACCAGGGGGCAGACACTCAATGCAGGAGCTGCCCCCTGGTGGTCAGTGTGCTCCCACAGGGAGAGTGCTGCTCAGCCAGAAGCCCTGAACCGGGCTCGCAGCTGGTGAGCGCAGCAGCGGTAGCAGGAGCCTTTCCCGCCTTCATGGCATCACTAAGAATGTCTGACTGCTGGCGTAGGCCCGCTCCCCACAGGACATCCCCCGAGGGCTCCCAGAGGATGCAGGCTGGGCTGAGGGACACCCCCCACCCCAAGTGCATGAATCTTGTGCACTGGGCCTCTAGTACATGAATAAAGATTAATAATACTTATTCATAGGGCTTTTTTTATTTTAGAATACTGAGTCAAAAAATATACAAAAATATGTCACAGTATCTATTTGTGAATGTCCTTGTATATTTCCCTTTCCTGCTCTTCTTATTATAAAATCAAAAGAATAGGCATTGTCAGCCTAAGTGAAATATACTCCTCAGCATTTTCCCACAAACACATAAACCACAAAAAGCACACCAATAAGGTATGAACTTGAGAGACAGAGTATTTCTGTCCAATTTTTTCCATTCTACTGTCCGGGTTTCTTATGGTTCACTCCCTCCATTTACTCAACATTTGTGGAAAGCTTGTTATATGCCAAACGTTATGTTATACTTATTTGTGTAGTAAAATAATTTTCTTGCCAAAAAGAAGGCATTCCCTATGAGATTGCATTCCCACTGGACATGAACCTCAGGCCAATGACAAGCAGAAATACTTCGAGACAGTGACATGATGGGCATTCTGTGACCCGATCCCAGCAAAGATCTTTTCTGAGAAATCAGTTTTGCTGGGAAATGTTGCTCCCTCAGGCACTTCACTGTGATGAGAACAAATGGCCACGGGCCTACTTACCTCAGTAAGGGCTGTCCCTGTCCGGGTTGAAAATGGTGTTTTTGCTCAATTCTCTGCTCACTGGCCTACTCCACTGGCTCAAAACTAGCCCCAAACCCCACCAGTTCTCGAAAGGCCAGTCATATCCTGAAAATAAGAAAAGGCAAAACACAAAAGGGAAAGAAACATTTTCCTAAATTAAAAACTTCCTAAAGATAACAAATGGCTCCCAGGTCTCTCAGAGACCCAGGCATTTGACACCTCCACTAAAGAAAGCCTCTCTCTCCCTTGTTGAAGTGAGGTCTGAAGCCGGAGGTGATTGGAGCACCTTTCTCAGGTGGGGACTAGCTGGACCTCGAGGCTCAAGCACAGTCTAGGAAGCACCCCCACCCTGACTTTTCCCTAGTGAGGTCCAGGGCAGGTGGAGAACCTAGAGGCTGGTTCTTCCCTCCCTGAGTGCCCTACACACGTTATCCACATCACACAGTTCACTGTTCTGAAAGCACACCACTGCGTTTCAGACAGTAAGGGTCTGATGACCTATTTTTAGTGATTAAAAGGAACATAAAACCTCAAACATAACATGTCCCTCCCCCTACCTATACACATGCTGTGATTTTGCAAAAATGGGATTCACTGAACGTTGAATTGTGTTTATTTGCTGAATAAAGGCTGCTTTCTGATTACTTGTATGATGGGCATAATTAGGAACATTGTCCAAAGACTGCACATGATCCTTGCCTTCCTCTTGTTGCAAGACTGGAAAACCACAGGAGAAATTACAGGCACAGAAGTGGAATTCATACACACCTCGCACTGCTTTCATGCCCTCTCCAGCTGCCATCTAAAACATGGAGTTGTAGATCCTGACTTTCCCCCTCCTCAGATGCAAGGTTTGCAACTTACCAAAATTGTGGCAGGCGCTAGTAGGGAGGGAGACTGAGACAAAAGAATGGCTGGTGTTAACTTGAATTAAGAATTTGAAGATCAGGCTACTTGCCAATAAATGAGCTGATGGTGAAGGTTAGGCAGCCGGGGTCCTGGGAGAGATAGACCTGCTCTGACCACTGACTGTGGTCCAAAGACTCCCCAGTGATCTTGACAAACTTGCTTAAGCTGCTTGGCAGTCTCTGATGCTTCCACACAACCTTCCTTCCCACTTCTTCATTGGGGTGCGATTTGCATGCTGAGTTGATGCTCTCCCAGCCTTTTTTCAATACTCTTTCCATTTTCTTTCGCACAGGAATGTTCCCTAGTGAAGTCCTTGCATGTTCAATCCCATTATGGCACTTGCTTCCCTTAGAAAGAAGGCTAATGCACAGAAGTCAGTGTTAGAGCTGAAATCCCACAAAACCATCTACCCTGTTGACAAAACAAGAATTACATTGCACTCAGATCCAAGTCCAAACCATGAGAGACAATGTTCAGCAGCTGAAACTGTTCGCTGCCACCTCAGAAGTAAAGGAACTGAAGTTTTCTTACTAAAAAGGAGGGGAGGAAGTTTTAAATAACATCTGAGAGAAGAATATTTAACTCTGAAAGCAACTAAGTTCCACTGAAATAGCAAACAGGAACTGGAATTGCCTAATTCATCTCTCCTTGGAGAAGGAAAGCTTTTGCTCCCAAGATTTAAAAAAATAATAATAATACAGTGGGTAATGGGAAGACTGGGTTCATTACAGCAGTCAAATCCCAAGGCAGCCAGAGAGCCGAAGATTTCACTCTCCCTCTCGTCTGACTCCCCGATCACCTTCCTTGGGCCATTATGCTTCATATAATGCATTCTAATGGCTTGAAATGACAGCGTTTTGTTTACAAAATGGCTCCATTCCTCAGGAAACCCAATAGCCTGCACACCATAACAGGGCTATTGATAAAACATAAAATTCACAATGTGACAGAAGTTGGTCCCCACGTTCCTGCCCTGTTATCCATTTTAAGGTCAGACTTGCCCATTTATCAGCTCAGAAGTAAGGCCTGAGGGCCCTAGTCTAATAGAACCTAAAAGAACCAAGCAAAGAACCAGCAAAGGTAAAATGAGGCCCAATGCTGTGCACAAGTACAAGGAGAAAGATTTAACCCAAGTTTTTACTAAGTACTCAAACCTTAAGAGGTAAGTCTCATAGTCCTGTGGATATGCTAGCTCTGCTGAATATTGAAATGTCTGCCAATTTGAGACTAGAGCATTAGTGCAGGGCTCAGTAGCCTCTCTCTTTTATGCTTTTAATGATAAAAAATGCAAACCACAGATATTGTGTAAAACCCATGGAAGAGGGTCTGTTTTCTGTAAGATGTAGAACTGACAGCCTAAAACAAGCAAGTATCAGTTCTAATGACCAAAGGCCATGTTCTTAGCCCTCTTTAATCTTCTGTGAGCAAGAGGGAGATTTTGCAAGATACATTTTTAAAAATAATAGACCCTGAAGAGTTTTGCAAGAGAATTTTCTTCAATTTACCCTAAAATAAGGTCAACTTATGGTTATGTGTCTTTCTTTGTTACGTTAACGTATTGCTTAAATGACCCGTTTTACCTTGCATTATAGCTGTGTCCCCATTTTGATAACTACTAGGGCAGTGATGGTAACTAAATCATTTGTGTTTTTGCCCTGGCTGGTGTGGCTCAGTTGGTGGGTTTGATTCCCGGTCAGGGCACATACCGACGTTGGGCATGTGGGAGGCAATTAATCAAAGTTTTTCTCTAGCTCTTAAAAAAAATTAATTAAAAAATAAATACCTCATTTGGGTTTTTTTTTTTAGCAGTCAGTAATATAGTAGGCAACTTCAAGAAAGAAGGAAGAAATGGAGGGATGGAGAGAGTAAGGAAAGGAAGGAAGGAAAAAAGAAAGAAATTTAAAAAAAATAAAGAAAGGAATAAAGATTGAAATCACAACTAATATTCTCACAGCCTAGGGACTGCATTTGCCCAGATTCAGTGGGAAAAAATCTTAGCAAGAACTAAACTTGACCCGAGAGTTCCCATTACTAATTCCAAGAGTTCTGAGTAAGGCAAAGCATTTCTGAGGAAAAAATGTTAGAAAGATGCCAGCCAGCATTCTTCAAAGTAATTTTTACTGGGAATTTCTCTGATTTCTTTTTCAACTAGCCCATCTACCATGTTAAGAATCCCTCCTCTTATCTCTTAACTAAATGGTCTACTGATAGTATCCATATCTGCAGCACATAATAAATGTTTCCTTGGCTAAAAAGGGTTAGTACTGTGTAACATGAACAAAAGGCTACATTGGGGATTCATCTGGAATTGGTTAATCACTACATGAAAGGAATGACATTAATTCCAGGGTTTATTGGAGACTTACTGTTCTGACACTACTAAGCTATTAATTAGGGAAATATGGGATACTTGTACACATAATATATACCAAGTCTTGTAAGTATTATGATTCGTTATAAATGTTGGTCCCTCACCAACTCTGGGGTCTCTCATCCTGGAAACTACCATGATTGGCCAATCGGCCATGGTCAATATAAAATTTGCGAAGAAGATAGGGGATTAAGAGGGAGAAAAGAATAAAAATGGTATCATATTTTTAAAAATATATTTGTATTGATTTTAGAGAGGAAGGGAGAGGGAGATAGAAACATTAATGATGAGAGAGAATCATTGATTGGCTGCTTCCTGCATGCCTCCTACTGGGGATGGAGCCTGCAACCCAGGCATGTGCCCCGAACTGTGACCTTCTGGTTCATAGGTCACTGCTCAACCTTTAGCCACACCAGCCAGGCTCAAATATGTTTTTAAAGTCTACAAAAGTTTGAGAAAGTAGCAAATTCTTTTTCTTTATTTTACTGAGTTCTTTATATATAAAAGCAATACATTCTTATGAGAAGTCAAGAACAATGGAGCCATATAAAAGTTAATTTTTCTCTTCTAATCCCAGCATCCTGGCATAACCAATATTAACAGATTTATAAGTATCCTCCCACAATTTTCTTTGTTTATGTATACATATATATAAATATATTATCCTACATAATAAAAGCCTAATATGCTGACTGCCTGACCATTTGTTCAACTGTTTGACCAGTCGCTATGACACGTACTGACCACCAAGAGGAAGATGCTCCAACCAGTAGGTTAGCTTGCTACTGGGGTCCAGCCTACTGGGACTGGGCAAGATGGACCAGACACGCCCTGGATGAATCCATGCACTGGACCTCTAGTAGATATATAATATTATGGCATATAGATGATAGGATTTTGCTTTAATAAAACTACTGTAATCATTACTTAGAATCTTATATTATTTCATTTAATAATATTATGGATTTCCCTATAGATGTAATGCAATATTTTTAAACAGCTGCATAATCATTGACAGTAAGAATGAGCCATCATTCATTCACCCATTTAGATATTGTCCAGATAATTATTTTTTCATTACAAACCATACTGGAATAACATATATATATATCCTTACTTACTGGTGATTTAATCTCTGAAGACTAGATTGCCCCCAAAATGAAATTACTCCAAGATTACTTTCCAAGAAGATTATAGCAATTTAAACCTCCATCAGCAATGAGGAACATGCCATTTGCCACTGCTCTAGCCAACACTGGATGCTATAAATCTTCTTAATATTGGCCAATCTGATAGGCAGAAATTGAAATCTTTATCATTTGATTTCCATTTACCTGACTACTCGGGAGTTTCAGCATCTTTTCATATTTTATTGACAGTTTATATTTCCTTTTCTGTGAATTGCCTATTCATAGCTTTATCTAATCTATCAGGTTGTTTGTTTTTTCTATATCAGTGTGTAGGCACTGAGTTTGTTAGGGATATAACCCTTTGTCTTATGTATACAAATAACTTTCCCTAAATGATTGTCTCTTTTCTTTTCTTTTCACTCTGTGTATGATGTTTGGCCATCTTTATTTTTATGTAATCAGGCCTGTAAATCATTTTTTATGGCTTCTGGATTTTTCTTTCAAATGAACTTTAGAAGCAGCATAACAAATTCCCTTTAAGTAAATTCTTTTGATCTGCTGATTGAGATGGCATTGAATTTATAGATTAATTAAAAAGAAGTGACCTCTTCACACTAATAATCATGCCCACACCCAGGACTGGTATGATTTTATCTATATTTAGATTTTTCAGGTCTCAGACGTAGCTTGTTTGGTATATTCCTGGGAATTTTGATTCCTCTCACCATTATGAATAGCATCTTTTCCACTTCAGTTTCTAGTGTGAGAGACTGTTTGTAGGCAGTAGAGCCCAGTGGTAAAAGCCAAAAACTTTGTACTCAGTTCCCAGGATTCAAACCCCAGGTCTTCCACTCTGGCTCTGTATACTTTGGGAAGTTAATTCCTCTCTGAGCATGTTTCTTCACCTGTGAAAAGGGCATGGCAAGTTTGTTGTGAGGATTAAATAAGTTAATAACATCACATCTTTAGCACAGACTCTAGAATAGAGTTTTCATTAAATGATAACAAAAATCATATAATCTTTTATCCATACACTTTAACTCTCATTGGTTTTGATTCTTTTGGCTTTTCTAGGTAGAAAATTATATACTTCTCTAATAGTGATGACCTAGCTTTACCTTTCCAATGTTTACATATTTATTTCTTTTACTAGAGGCTCAGTGCACAAAATTCATGCACAGGTAGGGTCCCTAGGCCTGGCCAGTGATCAGGGCTGATTGAGGCCTTCCAGCTGCCAACTCGGGCCTCCCTTCGTTCTGAGCTGCCCCCTGGTGGTCAGCACACATCATAGCAAGCAATAGAACTCCAGATCTCCCAGTCAAACTCCTGCAGGGACACTTTGCATATTAGCCTTTTATATAGAGAGATTGTCTAATTACACTGGTTGGGACTTCCCTCTATTACAGTGTAATTCAGAATGGTGACAGCTAGCATCCATGTCTTGCTACTGACTGCAATGGGAAGGCTCCTGCTCTCTCTATGTAAGATAATTGGTGCATATTTATGGTAAATAGTCATCATACCTTCTTAGCATAAAGGTATTTATAATCTACACTAATAAAAGAGAAACATGGTAATTAGCATAC
The DNA here is from genome assembly GCF_028538775.1 of Myotis yumanensis. Classification (NCBI taxonomy): domain Eukaryota; kingdom Metazoa; phylum Chordata; class Mammalia; order Chiroptera; family Vespertilionidae; genus Myotis; species Myotis yumanensis. The sequence continues at coordinate 41,582,055 of NW_027223754.1, read as the reverse complement.
GACCACTCCCCTTCCCATTGGCTAATCAGCATATCCTTATGCAAATTAACTGTCAACCAAGATGGCGGCCAGCAGCCATGCACTGAAGCAAACAGGGAGGCTTGCTTGCTCCAGTGACTGCGGACTCCAACGTTCCCCGCCTGACTTGCCAGCCTCTCAGCTGCAACTCTAAGCAACTATGTTGCAAATATAGAAGCAAAACAAAACCCCAGAAACCGACTTTCAGTCAGCCGGGCTTCAGCCAGCCAGACCACAACATTGTATCAAATACAGAAGGTAAAGGCCAGAAACCTGCTTTCAGCAGCGAGGCCTCAGAGCTAGAGCTGGCCCAGAATAAAAAGAAAAAAGAAAAAAAGGAGCAGTTGGGAGCTTCAGTCACCCGCCAGCAGGAAAACGGCCCTCAGCCCCTCAGCCAGACTGGCCAGGCACCCCAGTGGGGATCCCCACCCTGATCCAGGACACCCTTCAGGGCAAACCAGCCAGCCCCCACCCGTGCACCAGGCCTCTATTCTATATAGTAAAAAGGTAATATGCCTCCCAGCACTGGGATCAGCGGAGCAGCGAGGCTCCCGGCACTGGGATCAGCGTGACGGGGGCAGTGCCCAAACCCCCTGATCACCCTGCGGCTGTGTGAGTGACAGGGGGCGGGGCCACAACCTCCCTATCTGCCCTGCTCTGTTCATGACAGGGGAAGGCACCCCAACCCCCTGATCAGCCCTGCTCTGCGCCTGATAGGGGGGAGCTTCTCAACCCCCTGATCGCCCTGCGGCTCTTTGTGTGACAGGTGGGAGCTCACCAACCCCCTGATCAGCCCTGCTCTGTGCCTGATAGGGGGGAGCTCCCCAATCCCCTGATCGCCCTGCGGCTCTGTGTTTGACAGGGTGCAGCGCCCCAACCCCCCCCCCCCCCCATGGGTCCTGCTCTGTGTGTGACAGGGTAGAGCCATAACCTCTTCATATGCCCTGCCCTAAGTATGACAGTGGCGGTGCCCCAACCCCCTGATAGTCCCTGCTCTATGGGTGATAGAGGGTGGTGCCCCAACCCCTCTCCATGGGCCTTGCTCTGTGTGACAGGGTAGAGCCATAACCTCCCCATTGGCCCTGCCCTGAGTGTGACAGGGTGCAGCCCCCCAAACCCCTGATGGGCCCTGCTCTGTGCATGACAGGGGGGAGCTCCCCAACCCCCTGATCGACCCTGCTCTGTGTGTGATAGGGTACGGAGCCCCAACCCCCCTGATGGGCCCTGCTCTGTGAGTGACAGGGGGCAGAGCCCCAACCCCCTGATTGGCCCTGCTCTGTGCGTGACAGGGGGTGGCGCCACAACCTCCCCATCGACCCTGCCTTGAGTGTGACAGGGGGTGGTGCCCCAACCCCCCAATCAGCCCTACCCTGAGTGTGACTGAGGGTGGCATCGCAACCTCCCGATCCGCCCTGCTCTGTACATGACAGGGGGCGGCGCCCCAACTCCCCAATTGGCCCTGCTCTGAGCCTGACCAGGGGCTGCACCTAGGGATTGGGCGTGCCCTCTGCCACCCGAGAGCAGGCCTAAGCCAGCAGGTCGTTATCTCCCGAGGGGTCCCAGACTGCGAGAGGGCACAGGCCAGGCTGGGGGACCCCCCTCCCCCCCAAGTGCACAAATTTTTGTGCACCGGGCCTCTGGTCCTATATAATAAAAGGCAAATATGCAAATTGTCCCCATAGGTGGGAGTTCAACCAACTGGGAGTTAGACATGCGCTGACCACCAGGGGGCAGCGCAGAACATGGCAGGCCATCAGCAATGTGGCACTGGCAATGGGTGGCAGTGGAGGCACTGCCGGCCCTGATGGGCCCCAGTGAGAGCAGGATGGCGGCGGGAGGGTGGAGCAGGTGAGCTGGTGATGCCAGGCCAAGGAGGGTGTGAGCAGGGGCCCCCAATCACCCCGCTAGTCACCCTAAGGCCCGATCCCCACAGGCCACCTCGAGGGACCCCATCCATGCACGAATTCGTGCACTGGGCCTCTAGTTTATATATATAAAAGGCTAAGTGACTGACCATACGTTTGTCTGACTGACCGATCAACCAGCCGGTATGTATGATGTGCACTGGCAATTTAAAAATAAACATTGACTCACGCATGCATGATACATGTAAAACTCTTGCTGGTGCCAATCACACGCATGTGTTTCAATCTGTCATTGTCGATCATGAATTTGGTTGTTTTTGTTGACATTTAACATGAACCACATCACAATTTATTCATCAACATCTGACCAACCAGCCAGTATATATGATGCACACTGGCAATTTAAAAATAAATGTTGACTTGTGCATGCATGATACATATAAAGCTCTCACTGGCACCAATCACACATGTGTTTTAATTTTATAATACTACTAGAGGCCCGATGCATGAATTCGTGTACCCTGGCAGGCGATCAGGGCCTTCTCACCAAGTCTTGATTGGGGCCGGCTGGCCAGCGGGAGGGACCACAGGAGGTTGGCCACTGAGGGGAGAGCGCAGAAGGTTGGCTGTGAGCATCTTCCCCCTGATGGCAATGATTCATATCAGCTGGGTGGAAAGGCTTACTGTGATTTATTTCACTGTCTTCATGGCTTCCATTTTTTGCTGTTGAGAAGTCTGCTGTATATTATTACTTTGACAATACCCTAATTTTTCTCTGAATAATTTTAATATTTCTTTCCCTTTAGTCTCTGCAGGGTTTGACATTCCCAGGTTTTTTGTTGTTGTTTTATTTCAGAGAGAAAGGGAGAGAGAGAAAAAAACAACCCAAAAACATCAATGATGAGAGAGAATCATTGATTGGCTGCTTCCTGCACACCCCCTATTGGGAACCAACCCCGCAACCCGGACATGTGCCCTTGACTGGAATCAAACCCTGGACCCTCCAGTCTGCAGGCTGATGCTCTACTCACTGAGCCAAACTGGCTAGGGCAACATTCCCCAATTATTGACATACTTTACTTCATCATGCTTACTAGGATTTTTACTGTCTAAATCTAAGAAATCTTAAGATATCATATCTTTAATTAACTCTAGAAAATTATCATCAATATTCCTTTTATTATAGCCTTTACTTCATTCTTTCTTTTCTCTTCTCCAGAACTGCTACATAGACATATGTTGATCTTTCTCATCTCTTTACCTCTCACCTAAATCTTTCACCTCTTTATACTTATGATACATTCAGGATAATTTCTTCAAGGTTATTTTCCCCCAAATTCACAAATTCAGCTATTATCAAGTTCTTTCCCATCAATCACCCTCACACCCAGCCATTTTTTGGTAAGTCAGTGTCTTGACCAGTAAGGAACTGATATGTTGCTTTACTGAACATCTCTTAGAGACTTTCAGAGAAATGTTACAGCTAAAAGCTGATGCTCCATTTAAGCTGTCTTTACAGAGACCCTGATAATATTTCAGGGCCCCAAAAGAAGTTGAAGAGGAAGAGCTACTCTTGGAGAATTCATATTTTCCAATATTCAAAGAGCAATTATATATGATGTTCTGGAATTTAAGGCAGCAATAATTCTCTCGCTCAGTTCGCCATACCTTCTGTTAGGCTACACACAGTATTCTACTTCTTCATACTTGGCTATTCACTTATAATTAATTCAATGAAATTTAACAAACATGGAGCATTCACCCTTCAGACTTCCATTCAACATTAATCCATATAACTACTCCATTGACCAAAATAATTGGAAGTTTGTGAAGGGATTGAGGAAAGAAAGGAAGGAAGGAAGGAAGGGAAGGAGGAAGGAAGGAAGGAAGGGAGGAAGGAAGGAAGGAAGGAAGGAAGGAAGGAAGGAAGGATGGAAAGAAAAAGAACTCAAGGACATGGACAATAGTATGGTGACTGTGGGGGGGAGAAAAGGGGAGATGGAAGAAGCTATATGGGAGATAAGTGGTGATGGAGGAAAATAATAAAGTAAAATAAAGGGGGGGAAAAGAATAAATACCTTCTAGTTTACAAGATTGTTTAAACATTATTTCATTACTCTAATAACAGTGTTGTGTCCTTAATATGCATATATTATGATGATTATCTTGGTCTTACAATGTGGGGAAGTACAGGACTTGGTTGGAAAGTCTGTAAGGAGGATTCTTTGAAAGGTTGGGGGCCCCTAGGGAGACCTTGCTGAAGGAGGGTCCCCCTAGAGGCCCCTGCCTTGACTTTTCTAAACAAGTCTGAGCCACCAGGTGTTTTACTGGAATCTCTATGTTTAGTCTTTAGACACGACCTTGTAGAAACATGTGCTTTCTCAAGGATACTTACCCTGCTGATTGTATCTAGAGGTTCATTTTAGTTCAAGCTGTTGTTACAATAAAAGCCTAAGGAGGCAGGCAAATGGGCCTGTTTGGTGCCTATAGCCAAGCAGTCCCTTAGCCCTCTCTTTCACAGAAATATGTGTCAAAGGAATCCATTCATCCGTCACTCAGGGTCTGCTGGTCAGTCCCAGCATCACAGCTGATGGAATGAGAGTGAGAAAAAGGAAACAAACATCTAGAGAGAAACTGCATCATCACAAAAGGAGATTAAGTATGTCATCTGCTCTGATCATCTCAAGAAGTTAAGTGTCTTCACCAAATCACACGGCAAATGCCAGAGCCAGGATGTAACCTCATCTGTGGAGCTCTCTCTGCTGCAACTTGCTTCAACTCAACATCCATGGAAGTCTCCTCTCTGGGCTGAAAATGATTTATTCTTCAGAAGCTCCTTACTGCCTTCCTTTTCTATAGCTGCCCACTGACTTCTCTGACTTTTATCTCTGACTTGATATGATTAATACTGAATTCGACACCTTCATTTTTTTCACATGACAGGATCATTGGCTCTCAAGACAGTGTAGTTTGGACAAAGTTAGCAGTACTTAAAATTAAATTACTTATTAATAACACATCTTCCCATTAGAACTCTTTAATGGTGTAGCCTTGGGCACAGACTCGACTTTAGTTACATTTTCTGTAGGATAGAAGCAATCTTCTGGTGATGCTAATACTGTCCCTGTGTTAAACCAAAACATCTCTTAGAGACGGAGAAGCTTGTATAATGTAAGCATGATCTGAGAGTCTTAGGATGGAGTTTGAGATCCAAAGTGAGATTTATTGATGAAAAGGCAAAACACTCACATAGTGCTTATTTGGCAGGCACAATGTGCTTTACAAATATTAAGTGATTTATGTCATTAGAATTCCAGTTTAGAGATATTATCTCAGTCAGTGTTCTTAGTAGCAAGCAACAAAGGTAGTCCTGCAATAAAAGAGCTTATTAAAGAAATATTGAGTGTTCCCAGCTGTGTTGGGAGGACTGGAGAGCTGAACTAAAGGTTACCGGTAAGCATCCTGGGAAGTGCCCAAAGCCATACCAGAAACTGGCCCGATGCGAGATCACCACCATTGATGCTGCCCCTTTCATGTCCTTGAACCCATAGCCTGGCCCACCAGGACCTCACCTGCATCAGGAGGTGGGTCTTGCAGCCACTAGAAAACCAGCACTGCCACACTGCAGCTACCTCTTTGCAGAGGGTGAGTGCGGAACACAAAGACCTCCCTGCAGGGCCTGTTCCTGACATGGCTGCCTGCCCAGAGTATCAAGCAGGCATGTCTGAGTGGCAGCTCCTGGTCGCATGCTTGTGTCCCAGCAGCAAAGCAGGCTAAGAACTGGAGCTCTGGTTTCTAAGCTTGGCAGTTTCCACCCAAAACAGGGCTTTTCCGGTGATGAAGGACAGCCATGAATGTGACAGATGCCCCTGCACGTGTAAGGCCTGAGTGAAACCTGTACTTCACCTAATTTCCAGTAAGTCGTCCACTTCAGAGGAGAGTGTGACTGTGCCATGCTTGACTTTGTAATGTCAATTAATTTCACCGTATTTAATTCCACCCTATTTGGATCATTTTTGTTTTAGTATCTCTAAACCCTAAAGGGCTCCATGGTTCAGATTTCTCTTTTTTTAACCACATTCACTTCCCAGGAGATCATGATCAGTCTCATGGCTTTAAATATCATCTTTATACAAATGACTCATAATTTATATCTCTAGCCCCCTCCTCTACCTGCCAGCCTCATATTTGCAACTGTCCACTGTGATGTCTAAAAGGATATCACACTCAAAACGTTCAAAACCAAACTAATAGTCTTTCTTCTCAAAGTCAGCTTGCCTCAGTCTTCCCCCCTCTGAAAATGGCACCTTCTCCCTTCCAGATGCTCAAGCCAAAAGCCTCGGATGCAGACTCAACTTGATAGATTGATTCTACCTTCAAGTATATCCCAGCCTCTCCCCTTCTTCCCACATCCCCTGCTATCACCACCTTCTCTCCCCAGATGACTGCAACTGCCTCCTGCCTGCTCTTCCTACCAGGGCCGCCTTCACCAGTGTGTGACCAGTGCAGTTACATGGCAGGTAGGGGGGCTCCATGCCTGGAGGTTGCTGCTCTGCGGAGTGGCCTTGAAATTCTTACTACGTTAATCTTAAATCTGTGTTTCCTAAGTGAACTCCAATGGGGCAAACCAACATGTGCCTGGGGTTTGGAGCCTCACGGGTGGTCCCTTCTGTCGCTGCCTTATGGGCCAGGTTCTTGGCTACCCACTGTCTTCACCCATCCCCCCAGCCACACTGCCACCCTTCACCCCCCAGTGGGGAGCCAGACAACTGTGAGTGTCTGTACCCTCCCCAGAGTATCCATGGGTCCAATGGAACACGACACAGCAAACACAGGGACAGCCCTAGAGGAAGACCCCAGAAGAAAGAAAAAGCTTTTCTCCTGATCTTTGAATAAATAATTTGCATTTGCATTTTACATGGGCCCTACAAATTATTTCGCTGGTCCTGCTTCCTGCTTCTTTCTTTGCTCCATACTTTAGAAATGCTGAGCCAGAGTGGTTCTTTTAAATGTAAGTCATACCTTGTCATTCATCTGCTCAAAACCTTTCAATACGTTCACAACTTAGAGTAAAAGTCAGCTTCTTTCTGTGGCTCATTAGGTCCTGCTCCATCTGCACCCCCATCATCTCCCCAGTCTCACTGCTCCCCACCTTGCTCTCTCTCCTCCCTGCTGCTCCTCAAACACACCCGGGTGTGCTCCCTCCTCAGGGACTTTGCCCTTCCTTCTCCCAGCAACATCCTCTTGGCTTGCTCCTTCACTTCCTTTATGTCTCTGCCCAAATGTCCTCTACTCTGGGTCCTTTCTTCCTCAGCCACCCATCTCAAGACAGCATCTCCAGTCCGTCTACCAATTCCTGATCCCCTCACCCTGCTTTATTTTTCTCCATAGGCCTCATCACCATCTCACATACTGTATGTTTTTGTTTGTTTGTTTAAGGGAGAGAGAGAGAGAGACAAATGTCAATGATGAGAGAGAATAATTGATTGGCTGCCTCCTACACGCCCCGCCCCACACTGGATATCCAGCCAGCAACCCAGCATGTGGCCTGACCGGAATCGAACTGTGACCTCCTGGCTCATAGGTCCATGCTCAACCACTGAGCCACGCCAGCCGGGCGAATGTTTTATTTTCTATCTTCCTCACTAGAATATAAGCTCCCTGAGGCCAGGGACTGTCTCCTTGTTCATTGCTCCATCCCCAGCACCAGGAATGTTCAGCACATGGTAAATATGGGGGCAAATCCAGCTTTTGTAGGACCTGAAGTTTATCATACTTGGGGGGAGGGGAGCTCTTTAGGAAAAAAAAGGCACAAAGCTGTGAATATAAAAATTAATATGGACCATATCAATGTCAACATTCTGGTTTTTATATTGTACTATAGTTTTTCAGAATATTACCATAGAGGAAACAGGATAAAGGAAATGTAGAATCTCTCTGCTGTATTTCCTAAAACTGCATATGACTCTACAATGATTTCAAAATAAAATTTTAATTAAAATTAGATATGTAAGTGAATACTTATTTAGAATGAGAGAAGATATCAAAACACATTAAAATAATAAAAACTTGATAAATGCCACATGCATCACCACATCCACAAAAATATCTCTATTAATGGACTCCCTGGCAAGCCTCTTTAATACATTCCCCTACATTTTTGTCTACATAAATTTTGATCACCTCTTCACATAATAACCCTTTGTAGTACCACTTTCTGTGTAGAGAACACAAAACTATCAATTTTCCATCTACCATTGTTGATTGAATTTAGTTTAGAAAGATTTCTTTCAACTTTGAAACTCATTTTTGTTCATGTCATGTAAATGCTTAGGATTTTTGTCAAATTTGTTAAACTATCAAGTTCTTGTATAGTGATTAACTTTATATACTCTTAATCAATTTGTCATTGATGTTCTCATGGGAAGAGTAGTATGGACTTTATGTTCTCTCCATTATGTTAATATTTCAACTCAAATGAGCAAGATATTAATAAGGACTGTGTGGATAGGATTGAGCAAGTCCATTTCAGAGACAAGCATATGCATTGCCATAGGGTCCAGTTTCAATCCTGTTGAACCTCAAGCTTTGCCACTTGACCCATTGTGAAACGTGTTGTGATAACAATAACTTATACACAAAGAAACAGATCCCACTACACTCAAACAAAGTGTGTCCCCCAGCTCAATTCCTCTTAGGCAGGTCTCAAAATTCTTCCCAAGTTCTTCCAACCTCATCCAGCACAAGAGGAAGTAGTGTGGCAGAAGGGAGGTCAGAATAGAAAGCAACAGGCATCTTAACCAACCCTATATAATAAAAGCCTAATATGCTAAGTGTCCAGTCGTCAGGTGACCTGTTGACTGTTCAACTAATCGAAGCATAAAATGCTAATGATATGTTAAGGCCACTCAACCACTCACTATGACATGCACTGACCACCAGGGGGCAGACAGTCAACCAGTTGACCAGTCGCTATGACGTGCACTGACCACTAGGGGGCAGAAACTCCAACCGGTAGGTTAGCTTGCTGCTGGGGTCCAGCCAACTGGGACTGAGCAAGGTGGGCCGGACACCCCCTGGAGCCCTTCTGCAGTCCCTTTTTGGCCCGATCGTGCACTGGTGGGGTCCCTCATCAGAGACCCAGTTTCAGCCAATCCTGCAGGCCACACCCCTAGGGAGGGCGCCAGATGCAAGGCTCACGGCTGGTGAGCGCTGCTGCAGTGGCACGAGCCTCTCCCAATCAGGACTGATTGGGCAAGAGCCTGGGCCAGGCGCAGTGGGGCCGGGATGAGCAGGAGCAGCAGGTAGGAGCTGCAGGCTGTGTTGGACTGTAGGTTTTGGCCCAATCCCCGCAGGCCACCCCGAGGGACCCCACCAGTGCATGAATTCGTGCACTGGCCTCTAGTAGTGATTATAATATGTTACTTCTATAAATTTTACAAAATCATGTGAGAATGTGAACATGTTGCCAGGACCTCTCCCAGGGACTTGGAAGGAGATAGGCAATGAGGGGCCCCACAGCTTAAGGGTCTTTAGCTTCTTGCTAACCATGACTCTTAGAGCCTTAATAAACACTAGTCAAATAAGTAAGTGAGTGCATATTTGAGTGTTTGGGTTTAAGGTCTAAGCATTAAACAATGAATGCATCCCAAGAGTGCTTCTGAATTACACAGATAATTTTTAAAACAAGCCAAGAAACAACAGCAGAAAAACTTAGCATCAGAAAACTGGTGAAAAGTGTGAAAAATCAGGGTAAAAATAAAACCTCCTGGTGTGAGATATTAAAGAATGAGTTTAACCTGTGCGACTGCAGCTACCTCCAAGGAGATGCATGGGGGAACTTCAGTTTCTCCAGAGTCAAAAGGATGTGCTCAAATATGGCTTTCAAAATAAAAAGTAATTAATTAATGTGGAGTCTAATGAACCAAATAAACTGATGAGATATAGAAGCATGCACAGACTGTTGAACCTCAGAAGGAAGGTAGGGGAGGGTGGGTGGGAAGAGATCAACCAATGAACTTGTCTGCATATATGCATGACCCGTGGTGAGGTCCGAGGGGTGGTGAGGTCCGGGGGGTGTAGGTGGGGGACCTGAGACCGGGCTGGAGGAGGTTAATGAGGGAAAAAGGAGGACCTATGTAATACTTTCAACAATAAAGATTTTAAAATAAAAAGTAATTCATTAAAACCCTATATTTAGCACATGGCAAATGTGTATTGAATGCCTGAATGAAAGGAAGAATAAAGAAACAAATTTTTCCAATTGAGATAATCCCACCTGCCCTTTCCTTAACTTTCCTCACATACCAGTCATGCCTGAAGGGCCCGCCTTAAAGGTACTCCCAGGTCTGGCTGGAAATGCTGCTCTTCTGGACTTAGCAGGGAGCAGGAAGGCATCGCCTACAAACCACTCTGGCCCCGAAGCAGGTCATTTCTATGGCCAGGCTTGTGTATTATCTCCCTTCCATCTGTTCTATTCCTTTTGGAGATAGGAGGATGACTGGGAGAAAAAGAAAACTCCAGAAAAGTCACAGTCACACCCAATTAATGAAAAACCCTCCCAAATACTAAGACATGGGGACACATGTGAAAATAAACACAGATCAACCAAATGAGAATGGGCAAAGGCTGCTTATTCAGAGCTTGCTGTGGCAGGGAGGCAGTCACCACTACATGCATTTGTCAGAAACTCAAGGCAGGAGAGGAGAGGAAGAGCTTCCTGGTTGAAAGAGGGAAGGCTCCCTGTGTGCCCTGATTGGAGGCTGCTGGCTGGGGAAGCTGGGGTGGCTAACTATGCCATTGGTTAGTGGTGCACGCTTGGCTTTCTCTGATTGGTCCCAAGTTGTAAGTGAGGACAAGAATTAGGGAAGCTGTCAGTTATTTATCAAGTCCTGACCGTTTTGGCCGGTTGTTGCAGGGGTTATTGTTTGCTTCCTGGATTGTTGCTAGAGATAGTGGTCTGACTTCCTACAAGTCTGGCTGATGGCAGGCTAGCGTTCAGGGCTGTTTATTAAAGACAGGAGGTTGGTTTCCTGGGAAGGCTGCTGCAGCTCGTTTGTTAGAGTCCTAGTTGTATATACACTAGAGGCCCGGTGCACAAGATCGTGCACCTTAGGGGGGTCCCTCAGCCTGGCCTGTGCCATCTCGCAGGTTGGACATTCTTAGTGCTGCTGCGGGGGCAGGAAAGGCTCCCACCACCACCCCTGCGCTCGCCAACCATGAGCCCAGTTCAGGGCTTCTGGCTGAGTGGCACTCCCCCTGTGGGAGTGCACCGACCACCACGGGGCAGCTCCTGCATTGAGTGTCTGCCCCCTGGTGGTCAGTGCGTCATAGCGACCGGTTGTTCCGCCATTCCGTCGATTTGCAGATTAGCCTTTGATTATATAGGATGGTCTGGTCATGCCAGCCATATATTTAGTCTCTCGCACAGCATTTGGTGTCAAAAGAAGAGGCTTTCTGGATGGGCAAGTCATTGCAAATACAGAAAAATTTAAGAGGGTGTTTCCATCGTATTGACTGTTTTTCTTAGAAAACAACTGTTAATAGCTTCATGACAGAAGAACTTATTATATTAAAGGTAAATAGAAGTGCACGGACCAAGCTGCATGACTCTAATCAATGGTGATGGGAGGCATGTGGTTAAGTGCCCACACACCGGGCTGGAAATTACCCCTTCAATATTTTGAAAATAAAAAGGCATGAAGAGGACTCAATTCCCACCAAGCCTCTTCAACTTGCCCTCATCTCATCCTCTTAGGTAAAAAAAAAATCAGTCTGTGACTGCAGTATAGTCTGAGAGGTCATTGAGCTTGACTTCATAACAGCAACCAGGTAACGGTCCCAGAAATGACTCTGGATAGCTGCTTGCTGAGGAGTGCCCTCATTTCTCTCATCTGAGTCAATTACTTAAGGCAAAACCCTCTTTCACATTAAAAACCCCGTGGGCAACTTGTAGACATTGAATAAATTACACGGGGGTCCATTTTCAGCCCCTATTATCTGAAACTGCCAACATTACTTGTGTGCTAGTTAGGGAGGAAAAAACCGTTTGCATGGTTGTACATTTCACACACAAACCACGGATGCTCAAGGCATTTTTAAAATGCAGTCTCGCCTTTCCCATCGTTGCAGCTTCCATGGGCTCCCTGAAATGGAGTGGGGTGGGCCACTAAATTTGCCCCAGACACTAACAGAATGAACGTCTCCCCAAATTGGGCAGGGCAAGATAGGAGGAAAGGCCCATTCCAGGGCCAATTGATTTAACTAAAGCGTTGGGTCCCCTGAGAAGAGCAGTAGATATGAGTGAAAATTAAGCTTGAAAGAGATAGAACCCCTCAGCTGCCCAGATTAGCGGACCTGAAGCAAAGAAAAACTGCTCACTTCCCCTTCACTGTCCCCGCCTGCAAAATTGCGTTAGCACAGTCCTTTGCTACATGATGAGGAAACACTTTATGATGAATGACTCTTATTCAAATACCCCATAACGATGCAGTTGGTAGGTCCTCAATTTCCTTATTTGTTGTTTGAGTGTGGGTTTTTTTTGTTTGTTTGTTTTAATAAAATATATATACTTTTTATTTTTTTTTACAGAGAGGAAGGAAGAGGGAGAGGGATAGAGAGTCAGAAACATCGATGAGAGAGAAACATCGATCAGCTGCTCCTGCACACTCCCTACTGGGGATGTGCCCACAACCAAGGTACATGGAATTGAACCTGGGACTCTTCAATCCTCAGGCCCATGCTCTATCCACTGAGCCAAACCAGTTTGGGATCCTTATTTGTTTTTAAATATCTTGAACCTCTGCTTCACACAGCAACTTCTGGGCACGTTCCTTCCAGAGAGGAAAAAATAACAACAAACTAACCAGAGCCAGAGACATCATTTCTCAGCTTCAGTCACCTTCCCATATTGTGTTTTTATATCAGGCAAGAGCCGGGGGAGCTGATTAGCCCTGGCAGCTTCCAGAAGTCATCCCTGAAGAAGGCATATCAGAGGCAGGAATGTCCTGTTCAGTCCATATGCCTTTCATTTTATCAGAGGTCAGACCTCAGAACCAGCTGTTCCTGCAGTGTGGGTGGGAAAGTTAACAAACGGACCACATTTATATACCAGTAGTCCTGGACATTGTGCTTGTTGATTCTGGAAAGTATCAAAAAATACACAGAAGCTGCTTACCAAAACCCAAGAATTTACATGTAACTGAGGATTAAACACACATGTACACACACACACACACACACACACACACGTGCACTATGAAATATAATTATTTATTCATTTCCAAATAGCTATTGAATGCCCATGATGTACCAGGCACCATCCCAAATCCTATTAATTTTACCTTATAATTTGCCTCTCAAAATCACCCATTAAGATCCCAACCACTCACTCATCTTGCTCTCTGCTTAGCATCAAGGCAAAGTGCAAGAGTCAGTATGGATTCTCTCTTCATGGATCTTCACTTAACCAACACTCTCAGAGTTCAGCAGACCTTCAAAGTTCACATCTACTGTGCCACTCTCTGGAATGTATAAACCCTTCTGCTCTCACCAGCTAATTACATCTTTATTCTTATTCCTCATCCTTTTTTATGGAGCCTTTTTTACTATTGCAATGATATGAAATTAAATATTACAAAAGTCAAGAAAAGGTGCAGAAAAAGTGAATTGCTGTTTCTATGAACTCTTAGTTGAATGCCGTAGAGCAGATATGAGTTGAAAAGAAGATGACTATTGAATCTGGCATGAGTGAAACAAGAGTGGTGGATGAAGGGTAATCTCTGACTCCAGAAGATTAATGTACTCAGATTGATTCCTAACTATTTTTCACCTCTCACTTCTACTTCAAAGAAACTGAGCTGGAAAATATAGGCAATGCAAGATGAATTTAATTTACAACAGGAAACTCCAATAAACAGAATCAAACTAAAAGAAAGATTCATGGTCCTACATCAAGAGATTGGGAAAGAATCCAAACCTATATGTGTCAAGTTAAAACAAAATTAATGGAAACTTCTACTTCTGGCTAAGATGGATGACCAGGAACTTAGTACTTTTCTTCCTAAAAACTAAACAAGATATATTGGACAAGTCTTTAAAGACATCAGGGAATGAGAGAAAACAATCCCTAAGGGACAGGAAACCACAAGGTGTCCCTTTGTATGGCCCCAGTCAACTGCCTTGAAGCGATTGAGACCACAGCATAAGAAAGGAAATTCAGGCAGAACCCAGCGGACTCCCTGGATTGAGGAAATAAAACTAAAAGTTCAGGGAGAGCGAAGTGACCAGAATTTTCAGTTCAGAATTTGGAGAGGAAAATGCTCCACAGAGAAAATTTGGAGTATCTGCAGAGGATTCCCATAAGAATTCAGCTGAGTACAGATAAGTGCACACATATAAAAATAAATAAATAAATAAATAAATAAATAAATAAGAAAAAAAAAACCTACCCATAGCTGAGGAATAAGCCATTGGAAAGGACAGAGTGCCTATTCCTACCAGTCAGTGTCATAATTCATGGAGCATTGGGTGAAGTACCTGGAAGGTCATGTCTCAGTAGTAAGTAATGATTAGTTTTAGACTCTGATCAAGGCTAAAAAATATTAAAAAGGCAAAACCCAAAAAGACCAAACTGTTTTCCAAATTACTTAACTACTTCAAAGAATGGAAGATCACAAACATTTGTAATACAAAAATACCCAGACCCCTATGAGGTACAGCAGAGATTTCCACTAGCTCATGATCCAGCAGAAGTATGGTCAGAATGCCAGCAATGGCATCTTTCTCTCTCCCACTCTCAGACAAGGTTGCCTTTTTAGAACACCTATACCACTGCCATAGGCAACACTAACTCAATTGCTGGCTGCCTTTATTGTGAATAAATCGTAAACTGCTCTTCCTTCTTTGTGTTACTAGTTCTAAGGTTAAAGTCACGGAAAAGAACAAAGAATTGGCCAAGACTAGGTCGTGCGATTATATACCAGCTGCCAAGTGGGAATATATCTGCTTTCCTTCAGTTTTCATAATGGGAGGCAAGGCCAACTCTTACAAAGGGGCCTCTCCACAAACAGGACAGAGCGCTAGATGCTGGGTAGCTAAGCAATGGCAAATATTCACCACAGTGACTGACTATGTATTATGTTTTAATCTTCAAGTCTGATCTTAATCTGTTCTCTCCTTTTATGGGCCACAGTGACTCTCTGATAAGGATTCAAACTCTTCTTTCTTGACCATCTATTTCATTTATTTTTCTAAGATACATTTATTTTGCATTTTAACATTTCTGAAAATGCTGTGCCTTATAGTCAATGAAAATTATCAATCAATTCATTAAAACTGATGTCTTAGAATCAATTAAAATTAAAATTTCTAACTTTTTTTCTTGGAGATACATAAAAAGAATAGGTCTTACAAATGATGGTTTCATAGATTCAAAATGTGGTAATATCTTCTCTCCCTTATCATGAAACTTGTCACACTAAATTGTCTTTATCCCTCATTAGATTTTAAACTCCACAAATAATTTATTTATGGTGGTGTGACCACTGCCTAACTCAGTGGTTAGCATATAATAGATCCAGATCACATATGTTTAATGAATAAAGGAATAATTGGGTGAATAAGAATGAACCTGCCAAGCAAATTTTTGTGTTCCATGTTTCATGTTCCATGAGTCTCTGAATTGAACAACATGTAGAATAGTTTATTTTTTCAATGCCTTTGATCCCAGATATCTGACTTATTCATTCAAGTTTTTTAACTCTGGTTAGATCGTAAGTATTGTGCTAAGTGCCTTATATGAATTATCTCATTTGCTAATTACAACTGTCCTCAAGGCCTACAGAGACTTAAAGCAGTTTAATAAATTGCCAAAGGTCACACATAGCTACAAGCAGGGGAGCCATAAATTGAATACAGTCTATTTTCAGAATTTATACTCTTAACTTCTCTACTGTTATCAGACTATGTTATATAGACACCTTACTATTTATAGACCTTCTTTAGAGTAAAATTTTGTTGGAGTTTTAACAAGTTTAATCTATGTCTACCATGGATTCTAGCATCTTTGGAAGGCTGGTTGGATAGGTCCATAAAAAAAATCTATCTAGCACTAGCCAGTTTTCTCAATGGTTAGAGAATTTGCCTGAAGAACAAAGGGTCACAGGTTCAATTCCAGTCAAGGGCATGTATCTCGGTTGCAGGCACAATCCCTGGCACTGGTCAGGGCATGTGCTAGAGGCAACCAATTAATGTGTCTCTTTCATGTCAATGTTTCTCTCTTTGTGTATCTCCCCCTCCTTTCCACTCTTTCTAAAAATAAATGGAAAAAATATATTTGGGTGAGGATTAACAAAACAAAAAAAGTCTATCTAGAGAAGGTCTTAGTGGAAATCTCATCCTCAAGGACAAAAAGTCACAGCACACAGGCTAAGGCTGGTGAAAATGATCCAAGGTTGAGGGGAAGTGCAATTTTGGATACAGCATGATCTCTGTTATTCAAGTTTTTCTCCAGCCCCACTCAGAAACTCATGCTAGGATCCCAGTGTTGGAAGGGGAGATGGGACAGTGCTGGTAACCAAGTTGACATCAGACAGTACTATCACCCTTGGTCCAAACAGAAACAACATCAGTTCAAGGGTTGACACTTTTGGCAGCAGGTATAATGTCTCGGGCAGGCACCAACAGGAAGTCAGTTGGGGACCGTGGTGGTCTCATCGGTCAACATTTGTGGCATCACCATAACACAGAGAGGATAAAATGGCAGGAGTCACAGTGAAGTGAAGAGCTCCAGTTCAGAAGCCCACAGAAGATCATTCCTGAATGTGCAATGCATGTTGAGTCAACTGGTGTACCCCAGCAGGTTCAGGC
Organism: Myotis yumanensis; assembly: GCF_028538775.1. Taxonomy (NCBI): domain Eukaryota; kingdom Metazoa; phylum Chordata; class Mammalia; order Chiroptera; family Vespertilionidae; genus Myotis; species Myotis yumanensis. Next base: position 41,565,304 of record NW_027223754.1, on the reverse strand, counting down.
AGGGTGAATGGGTTCCATTTTTTAAAGTTAATGAGTGCCTCTGGGTGAGCATGTTTTTGGTCAAGCTAATTGCACATGTTGGAAAATTATCAGAAAATGTACATTGCTTAGCGGGAGAGGAAACCAAGATGGCAGCATAGGTAAACACGGGAGTTTGCTGCCTCTAACAACCACTTCAAAAATACAACTAAAAGACGGAACGGACATCATCCAGAACTACAGGAAGGCTGGCTGAGTGGAAGTTCTACAACTAGGAGGAAAGAGAAAAGCATACCGAAGCTCAGAGGAGGCGCAGTGCTGAAGTAAAATACTAAGGTGCGGAGTGCATGCGGAGCGGGCTGGAGGCTGAGGATGCGGTTGTCGTTTTCAATTGGGAGGGAGTCTCAGGCTCTGAGCTCCAGTTCCGGGTGAGTCTCTAAGGACCCAGACTCATACGGGAGAAGCGGGACTGTCTGGCATCGCTCAGAACCCTAGGGCAGCTTTCTCTCCGTGGGGCTTGCAGCGATTACTGGGACACTGAGAAGCAGAGCCTCTGAGGGCAAGACTGAGAGCAGCCATAATTGCTAACCCCGCCCTGTTGATCCTGTGGGACCCGCCCCGCCCAAGCCCTGCAGGGAGGCTTTTGCTGGATAGCCTCAGGCAAAGGCTAGATTAGCACCTCCCTAGAGATCCAGGAGCCAGGAAGCCCAGAGGTCAGAGTGGGATCATCCAGTTTGCAGCTCCATGGAACCACAAAAGACACACTCAGGGGGCAGACTCAGTGAGCACCAAAGCCCCATCGAAGCAAGTCTAGCCCCAGAGGGGTGTCTCCAGCACAGAAGTTCTCCCACTGCAGACACAGCTGATTCTCACAGCCAATTGGCCTGGAGGTCAATTCCTCACAGTGATAACTACAACAATCAAGGCTTAACTACAACAAGACTGTGCACAAAGCCCACAAGGGGGTGCACCAAGAGTCTACCTCAGGTAATTGGGACACTTAGCACAGAAAGGCACTCTATCGACACAACAAAGCCTAAAAAATGCCGAGACAAAGAAACAGGACACAAACGACAGAATTGGAGGAAAGCAAACTGTTGGATAGAGTTCAAAACCACACTTTTAAGGTCGTTAAAGAACTGTTTAGAAGCCGCCGATAAATTGAGTAAGGCCTTCGAAAAGACTGGTGAGACCACCGATAAATGTAGTGAGATCCTCGAAAAGACTGGTAAGACCGCAGATAAATGTAGTGAGATCCTCAAGAAATCTAATGAGACCCTCGATGTTGTGATAAAGGACCAACTAGAAATTAAGCATACACTGACTGAAATAAAGAATATTATACAGACTCCCAACAGCAGACCAGAGGGTCGCAAGGATCAAGTCAAAGATTTGAAATACGAAGAAGCAAAAAACACCCAACTGGAAAAGCAAAATGAAAAAAGAATCCAAAAATACGAAGATAGTGTAAGGAGCCTCTGGGACAGCTTCAAGCGTACCAACATCCGAATTATAGGGGTGCCAGAAGATGAGAGAGAGCAAGATATTGAAAACCTATTTGAAGAAATAATGACAGAAAACTTCCCCTACCTGGTGAAAGAAATAGACTTCCAAGTCCAGGAAGCGCAGAGAACCCCAAACAAAAGGAATCCAAACAGGACCACACCAAGACACATCATAATTAAAATGCCAAGAGCAAAAGACAAAGAGAGAATCCTAAAAGCAGCAAGAGAAAGAAAATCAGTTACCTACAAGGGTGTACCCATACGACTATCAGCTGATTTCTCAACAGAAACTTTCCAGGCCAGAAGGGAGTGGCAAGAAATATTCAAAGTGATGAATACCAAGAACCTACAACCAAGACTACTTTATCCAGCAAAGCTATCATTCAGAAGTGAAGGCCAGATAAAGAGTTTCACAGATAAGAAAAAGCTAAAGGAGTTCATCACCATCAAACCAGTATTATATGAAATGCTGAAAGGTATCCTTTAAGAAGAGGAAGAAGAAGAAAAAGGTAAAGATACAAATTATGAACAACAAATACACACCTATCAACAAGTGAATCTAAAAATCAAGTGAATAAATAATCTGATGAACTGGTGATTGTAATAGAATCAGGGACATAGAAAGGGAATGGACTGACTATTCTGGGGGGGGGGGGGGGCAGAAAGGGATGTGGGGGTGAGTGAAGAGATTAGACAATAATCGTGCACCTATGGATGAGGACAGTGGGTGGGGAGTGAGGGCAGAGGGTGGGGTTGGAACTGGGTGGAGGGGAGTTATTGTGGGAAAAAAGAGTAACTAATGTAATAATCTGAACAATAAAGATTTAATTTTAAAAAAAAGAAAAGAAAATGTACATTGCTTAGCTCATATTCCCACACAGCATTTACAGATAGAATTAATAGCCACAGGTAAAATAACATTTCATGTAAAACAGGTTCCCATTGAGGACACAGTTTTCACAGCTTAGTGCCTGGTTAACATCTGGCTACATTTCCTCTGTCTCTCTAACTTTTCTTACATGAATCTCCATTGCATTACTACTTCACAAAGTTGGATGGGAAGTTGGTTTCCATTAGCAGCATGTCACAGGACTTTCCAGGCTCAGTTGTAACAAGCTTTTTTCTGTGCGTTCACTTAATACTTGACAGCAAAGGTAGCTTCCAGGTCTCTGTCTACATCTACCTTCTGGTATCCATCACTCACCAGTCAAACTAGGCCGTTCCTTTTATCGAATGCACTCTGGGTCTTCCTGCTTCACACCATTCCTTCTGCTCTGACTTTCTCCTTGCCCATCATTACTCTCTGCCTATCATGTCTTACCCACCTTTTAGTACCTTAAAGCCTTCAATACTCCCCAAAGTCACCTATTCAATTAGTGCAATTCTGATCAAAATCTTGACAGTGTTTTTTATGGGTCTTGATTCTGAAATTTAGATGAACAGTATAAGTAGCTAAGACAATTACGAGGAAGAATGAGATGGCATAACTGCCATTCCAGATTTAAAGACATAATTTTAAAGAGACACATGACAGTAAGTGAGTGGTTCATGGATAGGCAAACAAGACAATCGAAGAGGAAAAAAGCCTAGAAACAGACTCATGCTTATATGGAAGCTTGATATATGACAGAGCTGGCATTGCAGACCCAAAGCACTGTTTGTTTTAACAAATGGTACAGAGATAGTAGGGTACCCACAAAGAAAACATAAAATTAGATATCTACCTCATCCTATACACAAAACTCCATGTGGATTAGTACATAAATCTGAAAGAAGGTAATAGCTACTTCAATAGGAATCTACATGTTCTTTTTCTAACTTTCATAACAATCATAGGAAATGGATAATATTAGCCCACTCTTAGTGGAGAGTGAAGCTCAAATAAATGAACTAATTTATTCATAGTCGGAGTGAGAACAAGCGACTGACAATTCCCAAAGCTTTACCTATGCCACCATGCCATATCACCTCTCTGTCTCCTAAATATTATTTTAATTGTTTAATTTTAAAAAGTGAATTTGAATAAACACTACACTATCATTTAGCTAGCTAGCTAGCTACCCACTTTTGTCCTCTGTTTGTATGTGTCTTGTTCATTTATTTCATCAAAGTCAGAGACCACGTCTTGCTTTGTGGCATTTCTGCCAGGGGCCTGATATGTGGTCTTAGTGATAGATCTTCCTGGCATTTTAATCACCATATTGATCATCCAAATGCCAGATCTAAAGAGTTAGTAGGGAAAAGAGAATAAAATGGTTTTTCTAGTCTTTACTCTCTTTTTACTCATTTTTCCTATTCTACCATTGATACCTTTGAGAAAGATTTGAAGAAATTATATTGTAAAATGCTGATCCAGAGAAATGTTTGTAACAAAAAGTGGCTCACACTTCCACTGACATAACCAGAAGGGCTATTTCTGTGTTTACTCAGTTCTCTCAGACTGGGACGGTTGGGCCACTCTAGTCGGGGCCATACAGAAAAGATGGTAAGAACTTTTAGAAAGATACACAAACAATGGAGTCATTGCAAGAGTATAAGTGAGAAAATACAGGGGCTCAGTCAATGGTAACAGCAGCAGGATAGGGGAGGAGACAGCTTCTCCTGTTATTTAGGGGGAAGACTCCGAAGAACTTAATGAAGCATGATTTATGGGAAGAGATGAATGGCAGAGAGGCAAGAGCTCAGTCTTAGCCTTGCTGAATTAAGAGTCTGTAAACAGTATCTAAGGGAATATTTTCACAGCATTTGTCAATGTTGCTCTGGAGCTCAGAGGGTAGATGGAGAAATATAACTCTAGCGTAGTGCCTGTTATCATCTATAATAATAAAAGCGTAATATGCTAATTAGACTGGATGTCCTTTCAGATGACCTTCCAGACGATGCTGGGGCTGCGAGGGAAGCCCAAGTCCCAGGTGCCAGAGGGAAGCCGGTGCTGGCAGCCACGGGAAGGAAGGCCTACTGTTGCACAAATTTCGTGCATCTAGTATAGTTTATAAACATTTTGTTGACTATTGTTGGTTACTGAGTCATTCTCATCAGCATGTACAGAACATGCAGTTCTTTGCACAAAATACACTCAAGAAGGAGGTGGTAACTGATTGAGTGATTTATTCCTTAGCTCAACTCACCAGAGATATCCACCTTCCAGCTACCTTTTTCACTTATGTGCTCATTTATTAGTTGTTAAATAGAGAAACCTTTTTAGAAAAGAAAATGCTCTTCTGTTAGCTGGGTCCCACTTAAATTTCTGCCTATTAGGACACTGTGTTCATTTCTTGGCTAGTAAATGTGGGTAGCTTCTAGATCTTGCATAAATTCTAATTCAAATCAAAATTCCTGTATTTTACATCTTCAAAAACATTACTTCTCCTAAAGAAGAATTATATTCCAAAAACTAGGTTGAGATGACATTTATTATTTTTAAAACTAGCCAACGAGAGATCAGAGTAAAGAAAGCAGACTGCATTATCGTCATCATCATCATCTTCATCATGGGTATTTTGGGAAAAATTGCTTAGAGGAGAACAAAGGAAATAATAGAATTGGGAATTGGAAACATTTTCTCTTTTTTACTCCATTTTTATAAGTAAAGACCAGTGGATGAGGAGGGGAGGAAGATAACTAGTTCATTATTGGTATGGAAAAAGAGTTTAAAAAATTAATGGAGATATTTTTGAAAGCAGCAAAATTAACAGTTGCTTTTTATTATGTACCTAAGACTCAGGCATGGTGTTGAACACACAAAACTCAAACTTATAAGTTTTAAATTTTATAATTAGGTTTATTTATTGTTATAAAATTAAGTAAATGAGTACCTGTAGAAATTGACAAATACAATAAAGATTAAGACCAAAAAAAAGGAAGAACAGAAAGAGCAGATGAAAATTTTTAGGATCTTCTTCCACACCTTGACCCAGTATCACACTTTTCCCTGGCTGTATATAATAAAATAATAATAATAATAATAATAATAATAATAATTTCAGGAATGAACCTAGTGGAGTAGGACATGCACATTAGTCCTATGTCCCTAACACCCTGTGTCTCTCCCTTTTAAAGTAACTCAAGTAATTGGTGATTTAGTAAATGAGCCCCACCCTCTAGGAGCTTTAAAGGTTGGGAGGATGAGATATGTCTTCCTTTCTCCTGAAGTTTTCCTCAAATCGCAGGGTTTCCTCCAAAAGAAATGTCTAAAGTCAGAGTGCTAAGTTCTCCACTTCCTTTTGGGGATAAAGAAAATAACTAAGAACAAAAGACAGTGGAAAGGAGCATGCTCAGTAAAAGGTGCTCTCCCCTCCTGTTTTCTGAGAGCAGCAGAGCTTTCCCCAAGATGTGAATGTGGAGGTAGGCTTGGGGAAAATGAAGACACTTTTACCTCCCGTACACGCTGAGGAGTTGCAGATGCCTGAGAGGAAGGAGAAGGCTCAGACTGGACGGCAGCGAGGAGAAGCTTGGGGAAGAGGGAGCCTTGGTGGGGAGATGCCCTGCGGTCCCGTGCACCTCCCAGGCGGGCCAACATTGTTAGCACATCCGGACTGCCCCGCCCCCACCCGGACTGCCTGCTGCCACGCGTGGAGCCCCTGGCAGTGTAACCTCTGCGTCTGGGACTCGATGGCTGTGTGCGTTTGCACACGGGAGGAACACAAAGGGATCCACAGTGGGGCTTTAGTTTGAGGAACATGAACACTGATGGATGAGCAGCAGCAGCAAGAAAGAAGAGATGAGTATAGGAGGGAGAAATGGAAGAAAAAGAAAACTCAGATGGGAGACAGGGAGAAGCAGCACACGGACAAACGGGGAGCAAATTTAAAAAGGAGAGAGAAAGAGAGAGACTAATTCTGGGGTTTAGAGGAGAGGGGAAGTGGAAAGGATGCTGGAAAATTAGGAGTCTCTGTTCCTTCGCCCTGTGCCGTGCATCTTCCTCTCACATCTCTTATTCTGCAGCATTATTCACAAAGGCAAGTCTGGAACATTGAAATGTGGCAGAAGTATAGCTCCAGCAATTTTTTTTTTTGTTAACAGTTGTCTCTTTTTTTTCTCTGCAGATGATCAAAATCCTATAAACAAAGGTAAGTAAAAAGCAAGAAAATGTCATGAACCCCATAATGCTCCCTGAGCCTTCTCAGAGATTTAACACTGGGGAGAGCTGATGGCTGCACCATAGGTCCCATGGGTGCGCAGGTAGGCAACCTAGCTCCAGTCATGAGGAGACCACCGTTATTCCCCCGCAGAACCCTACAAGCAAGTTCTCCCCTGCAAATGGCCGTCCTGTGGTCCTACTGACCCAAGCCACAGAAATATCAGTGCGTTCCCAGTCTGCTGATTACAGCCCAACTACAGTGATGTGAATGTCATTGCTATTTTCAGCACCATGCTAAGGAATTATACTTAACTACATTAAAAAATAATGATTTGGAAAGGCTACAATTAAGATATTTAAAACTAGAGGCCCGGTGCATGATATCCATGGTGGGGGGCGGGGGGGGGGGGGGGGGGGGGCGCGTCCCTCAGCCCGGCCTGCGCCCTTTCACAATCCAGGACCCCTTGTGAGATATCAGGCCTAAACCAGCAGTTGGACAACCCTCTTGCAATCCAGGATGCTGCATGCACCAGTGACCATACTTTTCATACAGGTGAAAGGCATCTTGCTGTTGTATGTGCAGCTACATTTTTTTGCCCTGATTATAAAAAGTAGTACATATCATGATCCTCCTAAGGCAGTAGTACCATTTTTCCCCATCTTATGGGTGGAAAAACTGAAGCAGAGAGGTTAATTAATTGGCTTTGTCACACAAGTATAAGGGTCAGAATCAGGGCTGACCACAAAATGTGCAAGCCAGAGTCCATGCATGTCATCGCTGCATCATCCTGTTTTTTCAGTGTTAGAGTAGCCTTGCCAGGTTTTAATTTTTAAACCTAAGAGACTGTTCCCAATATATAGGGTAGGGTCCCTAGGCCTAGCTGGCAATCAGTGGGGTGACCGGCAGGTGGGGTGATCAGGCCCTCCCACCCCCACTGGCACCTGCCTTGGCTGGCGGCCTGAGGCCGCTCACTCACCAGCCCCACCTCCCACCACCGCTGGTTGCCTCCCTCTGGGGGTAGGAGGAGGAAGATGCTCAATGCAGGAGCTGCTGACCAGGGACAGCTCCTGCGTTGAGCATCTGACCCTGGTGGTCAGTGAGCATCATAGCAACCAGTCATTCTGCTGTTCGGTTGATTAGCATTTTAGGGTTTTATTATATACTGGAGGCCCAGTGCATGAAATTCGTGCACAGGTGTGTGTGTCCCTCAGCCCAGCCTCTCCAATCTGGGACCCTTCGAGGGATGTCCGACTGCCTGTTTAGCAGGCAGTCGGACATCCCTCTCACAATCCAGGACTGCTGGCTCCCAACCACTCACCTGCCAGCCTGATCACCCCTAACCACTCCCCACCAGCCTGATCAACACCTAACTGCTCCCCTGCCTGCCCAATTGCCCCTAACTGCCCTCCCTTGCCAGCCTGGTCACCCTTAACTGCCCTCCCCTGCTGGCCTGGTCACCCCCACTGCAGGCCTGGTCACCCCCAACTGCCCTCCCCTGCAGGCCTGGTCACCCTTAACTGCCCTCCCCTGCCGGCCTGGTTGCCCCTAACTGCCCTCCCCTGCCAGCCCAATTGCCCCTTACTGCCCTCCCCTGCCAGCCTTGTCACCCCCAACTGCCCTCCCCTGCAGGCCTGGTCACCTCCAACTGCCCTCCCCTGCAGGTCTGATCGCCCACAACTGCCCTCCCCTGTTGGACATCTTTGACCACATGGGGGAGCCATCTTGTGTGTTGGTGTGATGGTCAATTTGGATATTACCTCTTTATTAGATAGAAAGATATAAATTTTACCCAATGGATATTAAATGTGGGCTTTGCATTTTCCCTTGTATTTGGAGTCTAACAAATATTCTTTTATTATCTGAAAGAAATTTGACCAGCAGACTGATCAAATAGCTCACTCTAAGCAATTAAAACTTTCCATTACTATATGGAAGAATGTATGAATTGTTCCAAAACACTTGTTTTTAATAAGGACGTATTAACATCTGCCAGCTGAAGTTCAGGAGTTATGAGATGGCGGTGGAGGGATTAAGGAGGATTAAAAAAATGTTTTTCTAATAAGACAGTAAAAGCCTTATTTATCAAGGAAAATAAAGTCATGAATGCCAGCCTCCAAAAGTCACGTAAGTCAATTCCTTAAAATAAATTCCTCTCTCTCTCTCTCTCTCTCTCTCTCTCTCTCTCTCTCTCTCCATATATATCTCCTATTGGTTCCATTTCTCTGAATGAACCCTGACTAATACAGACATCTGTTCAGCCAGCACAAATGTTGGTCTGACACCTGAGCAGAGGAAAGGAGAATTAGAGGGGCAGATATGGGGGCTGTGGAGGGAACAAATCGTTGAGGTACCTTCTGCACTCCCACCTTCTTTGTGGCAGGAAAATGTTATGGGAGTTTTCCTTTAGTGAAGCAGGTGTTCTAGAAGGTACCTGGGCTTCCACCGTCTTACCCAGCCCCACACAGGACAGAGCCTGCCGGACAGAGGACCAAGCACTGTGAGCTGAGGAAACAGTAGCAACTGATGAGAAAGAGGACCACCAGTGCTTCTGGTTGAATGAATAAGGTCCACTGGTCCTTTCCCCCTCCTCCTTCTTGCCATGTACCCTGGAGGAGTTAAGGGGAAGTTGTGTGGATCAGCACTAAGTATCTTTCCACCCACCCCAAGCTCCTGTCCATCAGCTGTTCTCAGTTGGACTGCCCATTAGAATCACCTGGGCAGTTAGGAAACAAATATTACTGTTCAGTCCCCAGCCTGGGATCGCTCAGAGCAGAAGAGATTCAAAAGCTCCCATTTGCAGCCAGGGCTGGACCACTCTCTTTTGTTAGTGCCACAGGCAGACCGCCCCTACTAAGATGAAGAAAGAAAGCAGCTTTGAGGTTGGACATTTAAATCCCAGAATTAAACAGTTCCTAGGAAACTCTTGTGGACAGAGTTATGGAATATGGCTAAGGTCTTATCATAGCACTCATTACCCAGTGTGTGCTCTAGAGGATGGAAAGTTATGAAATCTGGTGAAGATATCACAGGGCTCATTACCCAATGGAATAGTATCTTTGGGCAGAAGTTATTGGTAAAAATTAAACTGAGGCCCTGGCCTGTGTGGCTCAGTTGGTTGGAGCGTCGTCCCGTATACCAAAAGGTGGCAGGTTCTATTCCTGGTCAGGACACATACCCAGGTTTCAGGTTCAATCTCTGGTCAGGGCATGTGCCTGAGGCAGCCCTTTAATGTTTCTCTCTCACAATGATCTCTTTCTTTCTCTCTCTCTCAAATCAATAAAAAGAACTGAACTGAGAAAGGAAGTTTCATGTGCATTCCCTAATGAGTTGAGACCTCTCCACAAACAGGTTCCAAAGGTGTCATTTAATATACTGTCATAGGCCTCAGGCTGTGCCATTCATTCTAAAAATCTAATAGTTGGCCCTAGCTGGTGTTACTCAGTGGATAGAGCATTGGCCTATGGACTGAAGGGTCCCAGGTTCGATTCCAGTCAAGGGCACATGCCTGGGTTGCAGACTCAATCCCCAGTGGGGGTCGTGCAGGAGGCAGCCATCAATGTTTCTCATCATTGATGTTTCTATCTCTCTCTCCCTCTTCTGAACTAAATAAAAATATATTTTTTAAAATTCTAATAGCTGATATTTTGGTTCCCTTAAGGAGCAGGATTATAAAAGCAAAGTTACTTTAGTGTTACTCAAGCCAGAAAGTTACTCCAAAGCCAGGGTCTCCAGCTGTCGCCCCCTCTTCTCTACACATCCAACATCTGGTGGCCCAGGAAGCAAAGCAAAATTTTGGCTCATAACCCATCCCTTCCCTGTCTCTCTCTGTGAGTCTCTGTCTGTCTTCTGCTCCTGCTCCTCACATCTCCACACCAGGCAACAAGGATGTTCACCATATGCCTATTTTTTTCTTTTCTGCTTCTGTGGAAATGTAAAGCGTGAGATGAAGGTCCTTTGTCTTTTGCTTTTCTTTTTTTTTCTGCTGACTACCCCACCTTCAGGTACAGACATAGAGAAGGTTATAAGGGATGGAGAAGGCGGTGGCATGGCTTCACATTGTCTTTTCTCATTGTGCCCTCCCTTTTTAATGACTTTCCAAACATTTCCCCCCTACTCCAATTCCATGTTCTGGTTTTGCTGCAGTGACAGTGAGTATAGTGATGGCTGAAGGGGAAATCAGGAAGCCCACCCTTAACTAGCAAAATAAATTAGTCATATAATTGCTTGCTACCAAAAGGACTTGATGCATAAGTTTGATAAGAATATGCCCTGAGTGTGTGTGTGTGTGTGTGTGTTTGTCTGCTGCACCTATTTGGTAAAAAGAATCCTTCAGGGCAGAAGCTGTGTCTTTGGGATTTTGTTTGCTTGTTTTAGAGTAGTTTATTGATTTTTTTTTTTTTTTTTTTTTAGAGAAAGAGGAAGGGAGAGGGAGAGAGAGAGAAATATTGATGTGAGAGCAAAATTTTGATAGGTTGCCTCTTAAATGCCCCCTACCATGGACCCAGCCCACAACCCCAGCATATGCCCTGACTGGGAATCAAATCAGCAACTTCTCAGTGCATAGCCGACTAAAGCCAGGGCTAACTGGGATAATATTTAATACTAGAGGCCCAGTGCATGAAATTCGTGCACTAGGTGGGTGTCCCTCAGCCCAGTCTTCCCCCTCTCACAGTTTGGGAGCCCTCAGGAGATGTCCTACTGACGGCTAAGCCACAGACTGGCCTCAGCAGCTCAGAGCACGCCCCCCTGGACAGGTCCACGTGTCCACTAGGGGCGTTGGTCCCTGCCCCTGCAGGCAGCTTGGAGCACACCCGCCTGGGTGGTTCCATGGGTCTGCTGGTGGCCTTGCTTCCAGGGCAGGCAGAGCGGCATGCCTGCCCACGAACCTCTGGCAGGAGTGGCCTCAGAGCTGGGCAGCACTGCATTCCCACCAGGGGCCTTGCTCCCAGGGCGGGCGGCGCAGTGTGCCTGCCCATGAACCCCCAGCGGGAGTGGCCTTGGAGCTGGGAGGCACTGAGGCTGGGGATGGGTTCCAAGCTGTGCCGTGGCCACTTGGAGCCCACCCCCAGTCCTAGTGTGTGGTGTGTGTCAGCTGGGGCTGGGGGCATGCTTTGAGCTGGTCGTGATGCAGCCTCCTGAGCTGGTCGTGATGTCCTGGCCTAATTTACATATTTCTCTCTTATTATATTGGACTAGAGGCCCGGTGCACAAAAATTTGTGCACTCGGGGGGAGGAGGGGGGTCCCCCAGCCCGGCCTGTGCCCTCTCGCAGTCTGGGACCCCTCAGGAGATAACAATCTGCTGGCTTAGGCCTGCTCCAGGGTGGCAGAGGGCACGCCCAATCCCTAGGTGCAGCCCCTGGTCAGGCTCAGAGCAGGGCCGATTGGGGAGTTGGGGCGCCGCCCCCTGTCACACTCAAGGCAGGGTAGATGGGGAGGTTGCGGTGCCACCCCCTGTCACGCACAGAGCAGGGCTGATCAGGGGGTTGGGGCGCTGCCCCCTGTCACTCACAGAGCAGGGCCAATCAGGGGGTTGGGGCGCTGCCCCCTGTCACTCACAGAGCAGGGCCCATCAGGGGGGTTGGGGCTCCATACCCTGTCACACACAGAGCAGGGTCGATCAGGGGGTTGGGGAGCTCCCCCCTGTCACGCACAGAGCAGGGCCAATCAGGGGGTTGAGGAGCTCCCCCCTGTCACTCACAGAGTAGGGCCGATAAGGGAGTTGGGGCACCACCCCCTGTCACACACAGAGCAGGGCGGATCAGGGGGTTGGGGCGCTGCACCTTGTCACACTCAGGGCAGGGCCCATGGGGAGGTTATGGCTCTACCCTGTCACACACAGAGCAAGGCCCGTGGAGGGGGGTTGGGGCGCCACCCTCTATCACCCACAGAGCAGGGCCGATCTGGGGGTTGGGGTGCTGCCATTGTCACACTCGGGGTAGGGCCGATGGAGAGGTTATGGCTCTACCCTGTCACACACATAGCAGGGCCCATGGGGGAGGGGGGGTTGGGGCGCCGCACCCTGTCACACACAGAGCCACAGGGCAATCAGGGGGTTGGGGAACTCCCCCCCGTCACACACAGAGCCGCAGGGCAATCAGGGGACTGGGGAGCTCCCCCCTATCAGGCACAGAGCAGGGCTGATCAGGGGGTTGGGGTGCCTTCCCCTGTCACGAACAGAACAGGGCGGATAGGGAGGTTGTGGCCCCACCCCCATCACACACAGAGCTGCAGGGCGATCAGGGGATTTGGGCACTGCCCCCTGTCAAGCTGATCCCGGTGCCGGGAGCCTCGCTGCTCCACTGATCCCGGTGCCAGGAGGCATATTACCCTTTTACTATATAGGATAGAGGCCTGGTGCATGGGTGGGGGCTGGCTGGTTTGCCCTGAAGGGTGTCCTGGATTAGGGTGGGGGTCCCCACTGGGGTGCCTGGCCAGTCTGGGTGAGGGGCTGAGGGCTGTTTTCCGGAAGCGAGTGACTAAAGCTTCCAACAGCTCCTTGTTTTCTTTTCTTTTTTTTTTTTATTCTGGGCCAGCTTTAGCTCTGAGGCCTCGCTGCTGAAAACATGGATACAATGTTTCGGTCCGGCTGGGTTTCTGTCCGGCTGGTTTCTGGGCTTTTGTTTAGCTTCTTATTTGCAACATAGTACATAGTTGCTTAGACTTGCAGCTGAGAGGCCAGTAAGTGAGGCGGGGAACGTTGGAGTCCGCAGCAAGCAAGCCTCATGCTCGCTTCAGTGCCTGGCTGCCGGCCACCATCTTGGCTGACAGTTAATTTGCATATACTCACTGATTAGCCAATGAAAAGGGTAGCGGTCATACGCTAATTACCATGTTTCTCTTTTATTAGTGTAGATTACATAAATTATAATGTGATCACTTACATATAAATGGAGCATTGTTACTTCTGAAATAATATATTTCAATTATTATTAGGCAAAACCAACAGTAGTATTTGGCAACATTTTGCTATTTATTACAATGTGCCGGGAACTACAAAGTGCTTCACACATACTATTGGGTTTTATTTTCACACAAAAACCCTTGGGGTATCTTTTCATTTTACTGATAAGAAACTGAGACCCAGAAGAGATGAGTAACTTGCTGTAAAGAGAAGGCACGGAAGCAAGAGAGGACCCAGATGAAAACCTGTCTGATTCTATGAACCAGGGCTTTACCTGATACCATCATACAAAAGCAATACTAAGCAAATATTAGAAGTATAGCTTCAGATGGATTTTGGAGAAAGCAGCTGCAGGAACATCAAAGACAAGCCCAGCTAACATCTTCCTCAAATTAGTGTTGGGGTCCACAGCTGCCTGGAGCAAATTGTAATCTCACAGAACTATTCCCAGCAAGATTCATAGAAATTTAGGAAATAACTTTATTAGTCCCTGAACTTTGGGCAGAATCTCACACATGTGCTTTGTAGATGGTCGATCTGCTTTTCTAAAGACCATCCAAAGACATTCTGTAATTTCTCTCATTAATCAATTCCAATATTTAAGAGCACTCAAACTGAGCAATTTTTTGTGTCTATACCAATTTCTTCCAAATACCATGTGCACTAAGAAAAAGTTGGTCAGCATCCTTTTTTATAATTACTTTTCCTAGATTTGAAGGCAGCCAGAAAATTTATCTTCATTCATGAATAATCTTTTAGCTTTGCTCTTAAACCTTAACACTTGCAAGCTCTGATTAAGGTTTGTGGCTCTGTTCCCTGAGTCTCCTCCAAGCTTTTTATATCACTGTGAACACATGGAAGCCAGAGCAAGACAGAAAGGTCCAGGCTCCATATAATGTACCTGAGACGGGAGTTCACTGCTCAGGTAGGTAACAGGTTTCCTCCTTTACCCAGAGCCCTGCATTGCTGATTCATGATGCTCTCGGATACTCTCAAAATGTCACCTAGAGCCATGTCAAGGTCCTTGCTTTCAAAGTCCTCATCAAATTACAGTCTCAAAGCACCTGCTGTCATAAACTGAAAGAGATATTGATGATAAAGACTATCGTTAAAACCCTTTGGTTTTAGTGCAAATAGATACAGCATTTACAACTCAAACTAGAGGGGTCATGGAGCAGATGTTCCAACTGTGTTTGATAAATGAAATAAATAAACAAGTGCATTTAACTTTATGAGTATAATTTACTCATGCCCTCATTTTGTTCCAACACCACCAAGTAATACTGTTCTGCTGGGGTGAGGAAGAACCTGGAAAAATGTTATAGGAACGATAGGGCAGTGTGTGGCAATTCTGCAATTTGATGTTTTTATGTTAAATATATTTTGATTGGGGAAATCCTTTCTCTAGAGGAGCCTTAAAACCAAACTATTTGTCTGGTATTCCTAGAATAATTAAACAATATGCACTAGAATTGGAGAATACATAAGATTTACTTAAGAAATAGCCTAAACTTGACCCCCCCCCCCCACCCCAAAATTGGAATAAGCTATTATCCTCTCCCTCGGGTCTATAGATGATCTTACCAGCAAAGCACTTAACTATAAGAGTCTGGAGTCAAATACTCTGGGTTTGAATTGTAACTCCATCACTTACTGGTTGTGTAACTTGGGAAACGTTATTTTATCACTGTGTCTCAGTGTCCTCATCTTTAAATGGAGAGAATATTAGCACCTTCTTCATAGGGTTATTGTGGAGATGAAATAAGTAAGTAAAACACTTAGACTAGTGGTTGGCACATAGTATTAAATATCATCATCATCATCATCATCACCACGACCACCCTCCAATATCATAAATATCATAAATGTCGATGTAAGGTCAAGAAACAAAAATAATTAAGAATAAGAAAGCCGGAGGGGGATGAGGTGCACTGTAGGCTAGCAGGACATTAACACTACCTCAAATTTGTAACACACAGCTGGGGCCCTTCGCAGACAAAATATATTGGGGGTGGGGGGAGGCGGAATATTTAAACTTTTAAATGAAATGGACCAAAAAGACTGCTGGAGGTCTTCAACAGAAAACTAGATCTTGTTTAAGTACACCCACTGGGTTATCTGACTCTATGGGATCTCTGCACCTTTTATCGTCTTTGAGCTAGTTTGCAAATTCTATAGTGTGTAAAATATTTTACAAATATTTCTTGTCCATAGACACATGCAAATAAATTTTGTTTCCCATGAAGGTGCCATTGATTTTTATCTCCTCTCATACCCACAATAAGCCAGCTTTGCATATATTTGTAACTTTATTTCAGCACTATTTTCTGATATATATATATATATATATATATATATATATATATATATATATATATCTATCTTAGAATCAGGTGTACCATCTTACTGGTTTTCTAATTAGTTAACAGCCCGGGCAGGTGGCTCAGTTGGTTGGAGCATCGTCCCATACACCAAAAAGTTTCCAGTTCCATTCCTGGTCAGAGAACATTCCTGGGTTTGGGTTCGATCCCCAGTCAAGGTGCGTACAAGAGGCAACCAATCAATGTTTCTCTCCCACATTAATGTTTCTTTCTCTCTCTCTCTCTCTCTCTCTCTCTCATAAATCAGTGAAAAACATATCCTCAAGCCCTTGCTGGTTTGGCTCAGTGGTTAGAGCATCAGCCTGCGGATTGAAGGTGGTGGGTTTGTTTACTGTCAAGGGTGCATATCTCATTTGTAGGCTTGATCCCCAGTGTGTGCAGGAGGCAACCAATAGAAGTTTCTCTCTCTCTGTCTCTCCCCCTCTCTTTCACTCTCTCTAAAAATCAATGGGAAAATGTCATCAGATGAGGATTAACAAATTCCCGAATGAGGATTTTAAAAAGTTATAAAAAAATTAAAAAATTAAAATAATCCTATAACAATTATTCCTAAATATTCATTCATTCATTTATTCATTTGTTCATCCAAATACTAATTGAGCTCTCCAAATAAGAAACTATGTTAAAATGCATGCATGATACAAAGATGAATAAGCATGGCCTTGCCTTCAATATGCTCACAAAGAATTATGAAATAATTATCATTGAAAGTCACAGACAAATGTCATGCAAAAAAGGAGTTGGGAAAGGAGAGTGTTATGTTTTCTCAGGGAAAAAAGGAAGGATCCATGAAAGAAATTTGTAATCATTTGCGCTTGGAGAATTTCAGCTTTCAAAGATACAGGGGAAATATTGTGGGTAAGTGTCTGGTTCCATCTGGCTGAACCTAAATGCCTGAAGAAGAGGGGTAGGAGACCAAGCTGAAAGGAAAGTCAGGTCTAATCATTGAAGAACCTTGAATACCATGCTGAAGGCAGAAGGGAGCCACTGAAGGTTCCTGAGCAAGGGAGCATCCTGGTCAAGCCATAGAACAGTGATGGCGAACCTTTTGAGCTCGGCGTGCCAGCATTTTGAAAAACCTTAACTCTGGTGCCGTGTCACATATAGAAATTTTTTGATATTTGCAACCATAGTAAAACAAAGACTTATATTTTTGATATTTATTTTATATATTTAAATGCCATTTAAAAAAGAAAAATCAACCAAAAAAATGAGTTCACGTGTCACCTCTGACATGCGTGTCATAGGTTCGCCATCACTGCCATAGAATGATCACCCTCTAGGGGGACTATAGTTCAAGGGACACTTGGCTCCAGAGAGAAGAGTTCAAATCAACTGCAATCGTCCAGGAAACAGTGGTAATAAGGGCCTGGACCAGGGTGACCAGACAGGGAAGGGAAGGAGGAGACTCAGATGGGCACTGTGTGATCACCACCCGCACCACCCTGGCATTCCACACAATGACAAACACTGACATTTCTGCAAGTCATTTTCTCTCTCCACTGGTGGCTCTCAAACACCAGCAACGCTGTGCTCTTTATGATTCACTGTATTTCCACGCCAACCCTTCAGCTACTGCTGTCTGGCTTCCCTGTCCGGAGGGCACAATCCCCACATTTTCTGTGCTCCTGCAGGGATCTGACGCCCACTGCTTCTCAGTAAATGCTTTTAAATGACATTGAACTATCCGTTCCAGTGCATCAGTGAAGTGTTCCTATTTGACCTACGGAGACATTCCCGGTCAGCAAGAATGCTCTCCTGTGCTGTTAATGCATGACTAACTACCTTAATCATGAAAATAAGCTCCCCTTCAGTGGTATTTTGCAGGTACAGGTGCAGACATTTCAGCAAAGGCAGAGTGCACTGGGGCACCATGGCAACCAGTGCGTCAGCCCGGGTACCCTCTGCAGTGTGGGAATAGTCAGCTCTCCATTCATTTTAGTTGGCAACGAAAACGAGAGGCGTTTTGTCCTACCTTGTCCTCTCAGAAAATGTTTGGCAAGTCCCAGGGTAGAAAGGACGCTTGTCTTTCTGCCCTGGGAAAGTTAGGATGGAAGCTGCTACCCAAATTGGCTCCAAGGCTTTTAGTCCATCTGCAGAGGCTGCCTTCTACTGGCACCCTGGGCAGGGGCTGGCTGGGTGTGTATGCTGGCTGCTGTTGTTTCACATGTGTCGCTTTAACTTAATTTAAATCACGTGTCATTGATCTTCCTCCAGCTGTGCAGCCCCACATTGGATGGGCTTACAAAATAATGTGCATTTTGGAGTTACTAATGTAGCCTTGTGTAAAAAGAAAAAGACTTTATTGCTTTCAGAAGTGTTCTGGGAGAGATGGACACACAACTAAAACTATGTTAAGCAAACCTGGGAATGTAAAGGCTTATAAAGCTGGGGATTCAAATAAAATGGTTCTATTCTCTCTCACTCACTCACTTGGCCTAATGCCCTCCTATTCTTTATGGTCTGTACAAGTTCAGGAGTTGGCTATAGGCAGTTCTAGGCTTAGAGCCCCAGATTAGCAATGCCATAGCAAAAGAGAGCACCTTTATGCCAGTGTGTGCATAGAAAATCCCAGGGAAGGACTCTGATTGGTCTGTCCTGAGTCACATGTCTATCTCCAGTGGAAACTATCAGACCAAGCAAGTCAGGTGCCTACCACTCTGGTCCGAGTAGTTGGTACTATCATTAACAGACCCAGAAAGAGAAGAATGAGAGCCATTACAAGAATAAGGGTTAGGTGGTGGTCACACTGAATAAACCAAGCCAGGAAATGTAGAGGGGGGAAATCTCTCAACTGGGTAGCACTCAGGCTTCACAGAATTTCCCATTTTTAAGTACAATGACTGTAACGGTGCAGGGTTGCCCAAATCCAGAGTGCAGCATTCACAGGGTATTCTATGTAGAGGCCAGCTAAGGATGCCTTTCCCAAGAATACTGTGGGAATTCACTCCTGGGGTTGTGCGCACTGCTCAGTGTGGTCACTCCTAGAGCAATGAGAAGGGAAGTGGTGAGTTTCACGGGATGAAATCAGGCAGCCAGGGACTAATGCCTCAGCAGAACTGGAGGTCTGAAATAAACCAAAGGTCTGGGAGATAGGAAGTCATCAGGGTGTATAGAGGCTGCATAGGCAGAGAAGCAATACCAGCAATAGAAGCAGGAAAAGGCAGCCTGCTCTTGTCTCTCCAGCATGCTCTCAATTCTGGGTGTGCATGAACATCTCTGAGCTGGCCTTCTGCTAGCCTGAGCTGCCTGGCTGAGCAACTAGGTGTGAATACATTATACCCCTCAGTAGTAAGCTGGCTGATAGTCATCTGGGACACAATACCATAGCCCTACCAGTTATTGACTGTCTCCTGTGTCCATTCTAATTGGTTAGTGCCTCTCCCAACCAGTTTTCAACTATTTTTACTATCTACTGGATGTGGGTGTCCTGTCTATGGATCTGGGTTCCATGTCAAAGAATCATGTCCTGCCTCTTTCTTTTCTGGGCCCCTGTGCCCACCTCCTAATCCAATGGTATCTCTAAGGAATCATGTTGCTCACGGTTTCCAAAAGAATGAACTCTGAGCCCTTCGAAAGAGACCATATCCTGTTCTAGAATATATTGGCCTCTTCTGTGACCCCCCAAGAGAAGGTATAGTTACAAGTCTAGAAAGGCTTGTCCTTACAACTGGGAGTTTTCTATTAACAAAGTCACTGTCTATTGTTCTTCCCTCATCACAGACCTTTCTCTTCAGCACTATCCCTTAAGGGAAAGTGGGAGTGAGATGTGAATATGAGTGGGAAGAAGAGTCCTAAAAGAGAGACTTTGAGAAAGACTTTCATGCACGGAAGTAAGGCATGGAAACTAACCATGAGCTGGCTTCCCTTCAGCTGTACAGCCAAGCTCATCTCTGAGTAAACCTCATGTGACATTAGGATCAAAAACCTGTCCTGGACTCTATTCCTTCTCATTTTCTGAGCATATGAAGGAATTGTGTGTTTAACTCTTCATCAGTTTCTTAATTCATTTGGAAAGCCTCCAACCTTCTTTCACTCATCTAAGAGGGTGTTGGGGGTGTTGCATTGATGTTTGTTGGATGCAAAGTAGATGGATGAGCAGCCAACTCCCCCATGAGTCCACCAGAGGCCATTCTCTGAGTCTCTTCTAATTTAATGCTCTCAACAGGTGAGTTTGGTGCCTCTAAATGTCACTACCCTAGGTAATGCTTCCCACCACCAAAATACTGGTTGTTCCAAATCTTGAAGTAACCCTTTATGCTGCCTAGGTTAAGCTCTTCCTATTGAGCATGAAGGCAAATTTCTCAAGTTTCATATGCTTGGGAGAGCTATTATTTCTTCCTTCTCTCAGCCCTTCTCCAATCCCCACATCCTGTTCAAGCTGAAGCTATAGTATGTGTGACACTCTCCAGAGGAGGAACTCTGCCTTCCTGTGCCCATTCTTATTTTCCCATCTGGGAAGGTTATCTTAGTAAATTGTAGTAAACAGAGCTTAGTGACCAAAACTCAGGCTCTAGACTGAGATGGCTTGTGTTTTAATAACGGCTCTGCCTCTGACCAACTGTATGAATTTAGCCATTTCTTAATCTCTCTGTGACCCAGTTTCCACATCCATAAAATTAAGAAAATAATAGTCCCTATCTCTGGGTCTCTTGTGAAGATTAAATGAATTCATGCACTCAAGAAAGTAGTATTGTTAAATGATATGTTATGTGTATTTTACCACAATAAAAATAAACAAATTTAAAAATTTTAAGTGATATTACATTTTATCAAATGTTTTTCTGCATCTGTGAGATGGTGATTTTTTTTCTCTTCTGAAATACATAAGGACATGCATTGATTGACTTGGAATATTAAACCAACTTTGTATTCTTAAATAAAGCCGATTGTTCATGGGATATTATTTTTTTATTTATTGCTCAGTTTGATTTGCTTCTTTCCCCAGATCTTACATCTGTGTTTATGAGAAGCTTTGCCCCAAGATTTCCCTTTCTTGTAAAGTTCTTGTCATGTCTTTGGATTAAAGTTATGTTGGCCTCATAAAATGAGCTGGGAAAGGATTCTTCTTTTTTTTCTGTTTTGAAAGAGTTTGTGTAGTGTTGGTGTTATTTCTTCCTTCAAATTTGAAGGGAATTTTCCAGGGACTTGATATGGACTAGATAATGTATAAATCCAGCTAAATTTTCTTTACAATATGGCCTCACAGATCAATGCTGTCATCAACGTTCTCAAATCTGGCTATCTCTCCCCAAATCATACTAACAAGGAAGTTCATCTCATTTTCTGAAAAGGCAAAAACAAAATCCTACTTCCAAGCCATAAATCCCAGAGTAATTTTCAAAGAACACCATCCTTCATTCTACCTCCAGTCCAGGCCAAATGAAGCCATCGTGAATTTTCATCAGCTCCCAAATCCATTTTCTCTCAGTTGACTCTCTATTGGCCAGATGGCTCCCATCTTGCCCTACACTCTGCCCTCCATGGACTGTCTCCTCTCCAGTGACAGCATGCCCACCTTCTCCCCTTGTTGTCAATAGCTGACCTGAAACTTAAGGCTCTCTCATAGCAGGTATGGAAGTTAATATGAAACTAAAATAGGTGCCCATGTGAAGCAGAAAACTAAAATTTTCCCACCTCTGCTCCCAAGTCCCAACAAGCATTTATCTGGAATGCTACCAATACATTCCTCTAGCAGGGCTAAACTGCCTGATACTTCATTTCTGAGAGTTTGTCTAAGGCTTCTACTTCCCCTCAAAAAAAACAAAAGATATTCCAGAAGAGCCACTAGTTCACTGGCAAATCTTCAATTTCAAATGTAAATCAAAGATTATTTTGCCTAAATAAATAAAAAAAACAATGTTTTAGTTTAATTTAATAAGTCTATAGAAGCCAGGAGAAGGAAGAAGGCACTATTACTCTGCTACCTACTAAGAGGTAACAACCATGATGGAATGACAGTCTCTCTTTCTTACTATGCATTTTCCATACTTGAGATAATTCTGTATGTACAGTTGTGTAATTGCCTTTATTTTTTGGCTCACAGTTATCATGAATCTTAGTGTTTCCCAGGTTATTATAACTATTTGTTAATACTGTTTTAATAACTTTATAGTACTGAGGCGGTAGTATAATATTCTTAAAAGTTTCTAATATTGGACATTTTTTTTCATTTTTGGACCCCATAATAATCTTTATCATCTACCTGGCACCTTGTTCTTAAGCCTCATAACTCAATAACATCTTTAAAGACTTTGAAAAATGCCAATATTGTCCTTTCAACAGAGCTGTGAAACTGATGACAACTCTCAGAGTTTCCCACATTTTTTCCTTATAGCACATTTTCTCTACTTTACATATTTTCCTTTCTTGCAATTTTTCAAAATCAGCCTTGAACTGATCTTAAATAGGTTTCTCTGTGGCAAGGTATTCTTGTGCTGTATTCCAATCATCTTTATGGACATTTTGGAATTATGTCAGATTTTAAACAAGAACTATTAAGGAGATTTATGAAGGGCTGGTACTGCTGCATGGACAACTTTGCTTGGTAATAAGAAGCAACTGCAATATTTGAAAATGAAGTAAATGTTTCTTCCCACCCCAATAGCTAGGTCTGTCTTATAAGCTTCACCTCAAAGTTCAGTGAAAATATTCTTACTGGTGCAGGAGCAACTTTAGTGTGTGGTAGACAGTAAATCAGCATCTGTCAGGTGAAAGGTACAGGCTCAGAATCTGCTTTCCTTTGCACTCTGCGGTGTGGCTCTTATGCTGAATCCAGCACACAGAGATTTGCTGAGACGCGCTTTCTGGGGATAGGAAGTCAGCCACAGGCATTCGTAAGGCCTTTCTGTGGCCAGACACTCAGAGACCACCTCACAGGACTGTGCCTGAAATCCAGCTGAGCTTAGCACCCACCCTCACACACGACTGCCAGGCTGGGAAGAGATTAAGCAGCTGTGGAACCCTAACCCTAAACCATTCAATAAAAGTCAAGTGAGTGTTTACTGTGTGCCAAGGATTGTGCTAAGTGGGGGCTACCAAATTGACTAAGATATGCACCCTGACCTCAATAAGCTTCCAGTCTCATGACAGAGACAAACATGGAAGCAAAGACCTGCAAGGGGATATAACTGATGATGTGAGTGGTAGGTGCTAAGTACAGAGGGGTCAACAGAAGCAATGATCTCTACTTAGCAGAGGCAAGTAAACTCTGAACAGAGAAAGAGACACTTGATCTGCATCTTAAAGGGTAAGTAGGAATCAGGCAGATCAAAGAAGAAGATAACGGAGTCCAGGAAGAGGATATAACAATAATGGAATTTATCGAGCATTTTCTATGTGCCAGGCTCTACTCTAAGCTTCTTCTGAATATTATCTCATTTAACCCTTACAACAATCCTTACATCTGTCCCCATGTTTGAATGAGCCAAAACACAGAGAGACACTAGGAAACTTGCTCAAAGTCATAATTGTAGTACCTTAAATAACAAGAGTCATTCAGGTAACTATTATATTTTGATACTGCTGTAGTGTGGAGTCTGATAAACATAGGTCCTAAGAAGAGGCTGCGAGCAGGAAGGGCCAGACCTCAAAGGGCCTTGAATGTCATGCAAGGAGGTTGGATTTTAACCTTGCAGGTTGTAAAGAACCAAACATTTACAGTTTTGAAAAGACAGATCTGATAGCTATGGTCAAAAGTTGAGTCAGGAAGCCAACTTCCTGAGACTATTGTAGGAGACTATTAAAATAGTCCTGGAAAGAATGCATGTGCTGTGGAGCTAAAGGTGAGAAAAAGAGGGAAAAAGTGGTAGTAGTCTATATCTCTGGTTCCTGCTCTTCAAAGTATGTGGTATTACTCCTTCAGTACAGTCCATACACAGTCAATAAAAACCTCATCTGACCTGCTTCCCAAAAACTGGGACAGGAGCCCTAGCTGGTTTGGCTCAGTGGATAGAGTATGGGCCTGTGGACTGAAGGGTCCTGGGTTTGATTCTGATCAAGGGCACATGCCAGGGTTGCAGGTTCAATCCCCAGTAAAGGATGAGCAGGAGGAGGTAGAATTAGATGTTTCTAGTTCTCTCTCCCTCTCCCTTCCTCTTTGAAATCAATAAGAATATATATATATATTAAAGTGGGACAGGAAATGGGGAAGAAGGAAGTGTGGGGATTGTTGTGACCACAGTTCCTGACTAGAGTATCTGCTAAGGCGGTGTGACCTCCAGGAAGGGCTTTCCACTGCTGAGGGTGGTGGTAGATCCTCTAAGACAAACCAGGCAGAAGATCCAGCTCTTGGGTTTGGGGTCCCCATGCCCATGGTCACATCAATCCAGGAACATTAAAATTGGTCCAAGAATGCAATGTGGTTCTAGAAACACCCTCCTTTAGATCTGCCAAAGCACAGAAGCAGACAATTGCACAGGATAAGAAAAACAACATAAAGCTTTTGTGAGGAGTTTTATCCATATAGAGCAATGATGTACGTGATTAAACAGCGTTTTGGTTGGTTGGCTGGTTTTCTTTCAATTGATCACAGCCACTGCATGTGAACTGTGGCCTACACTCTGGTTGCTCCTTTGATAATAACTAGGTCTCAGCTGCGTTAGAAAATCCTAGGGTGCATATCATTTTTCTTTCTTTTGCTGAAGTATAGATATAAGATAGCTTTGTAATTAGCTGATTAAAAAGAGAGAAAATGTCATAATTAGGTTTTATAGAGTTATGGATTTTGCATTAAGTGGTTTACTACAAAAAGAAACATTGATCTGAGACATGAGATCAGTCTGATTAAATTTGTGGTACATTGGGAATACTTAGGCCAATTATAGGATTAAGGGTCCACTGTGGTGATGTAATTCCACCTAAAATATGGCTATCTGGTGATTCCTTTAAAACTCTTGGCCCAGGCCCTACTATACTCTTCATTTATTTAAAAAATTTGCCCAAAGAGGCACACTTAGCTTTTTCTAACTAAAGTAAAATTCAAGACCTCATTTAAATTTCAAATCCACTTGGACAAATTCATAGAACAACTTAAGAGTTTTAAATCTTGTTATTTGTAAGATTTCAATAATAAATGAAAAGTTTTAATGTCCTACAATCGTTTTTAAAGATGAATGGGATAATCATATAATATTATATAAATATTTTTAATCATGTTTTTCAAGTCTATTGAATTACTTATGAAATGCTTATAACAATGTTAAATAGAAATAAGACAGAATATAAACACCATATTTAATATGAACTCAAATATATGAGCTTATGGATGTGCATGTGTAGATAGATATTTGGCTGGAGTTTCTATAATAAAATCCACAAAAGTTTCACGATGGTTATCTCTAGGGATGGTGTGATAGCAAATTTCTATTTTTAATTTATTTATGATTTTCTAAAATTTTGTAATTTCTAAATATTGATGTCTTGGTTTTGTAATTAAGAAAAAAATAATTTTATAAATGACTATAACCCTTTAAAGTAACTCCCTGATAATCCACAAAATTATTGCAATGATGTTGCCCTTGCTCACTTTTGTAATTATCCCAAAATTCAGTCTATGGTTGCAATTCAAAAAGAATATTTTTTACCTTATAACTAAATCTCATTTTTTTCTTATTTTAGAAAATGTTCCTATTCTGTTCAGTCATCCATTTTTATTCAGTAGCCTAGGCTTCAAACATTTGTTTGATTCTAAAAGTAAAACATGCCTTCCGAACACCAAGGTTTGTAGTCCAGAGTACACTAAAAGATTGTGTTAGGGGTCCATATTTGTCAGTACAGGCTGCCATAAAAACACATCATAGACTCATTGGCTTAAATGATAGAAATTCATTTTCTCACAGTTCTGGAGGCTAGAAGCCTGAGACCAGGGTGCCAGTATGGTTGGTTTCTGATGAGAACTTTCTTCCTGGCTTGCAGACAGCCACCTTCTCACTGTGTCTTCACATGGCAGAAAAAGATTAAGCACTCTGGTTTGTCTTCTTATAAGGACACTAATCCTATCAGATCTGGGCCCCACCCAACCCTTATGACTTGATTTAACCTTAATTATCTCATAAAGTCCTGATCTCCAACTACAGTCACATCAGGGGTTACAGATTTAACATACAAATTTTGGAGAGACACAATTCAGACCAAAGCATTTTGAAGTAAAGAGTTTTCAAAAGTTTTGAGCATTGCTTGCCATAAAGCATATTGTCTGCCCAGTTTCCTACTGTGAAGATTACACACAAAAAAATGTCTAATGTCTTTGTTTTATAAAGTGATTTACAATCTATTCTTCTAAAATGCCTATTTTAACACAAAGTAACTCATATCTGATTGAGAAACAGGACAATGATGTTTGTATAATCCAGAAGTTGGATTGCTTTTTCTGAGTCCAAGATTTTCCGCCAAAACAATCAAAAACAAACTTTCTCAGCATTAAGGAAAATGTCTTAGAGCTTAAGAAGATCTTAAGACCAAAGTTTAAAATCCCATAGAAGTGACTGTAGTGCAATTACGGGCTGGTTTCATGATTTCATAAACCACAACATTTATTTTAAGCCTATTTGGGGAAGCTACAATTGCAGATGCAAAAGCTTGAAAGACATTCCCCATGTTAAGAAAAACAATGAAGAAGGAAAGTTTACCCTAGATTATATGTTGTATGTTAATGAGACTGGCCACTATTAGAAATGGACTGTGCATGAATTCCAGGGTGTTAGGTGGCAGAGGACTGACATAGGGCCCACAGACCTACACCCAGTTTCACCAGGCCAGTGGTTTATTGGCTTATTATCACTTTATCTGTCCCTGGTTATAAAATACTATTGATTTTAAGGGATCTATTTAATCCTGTTTTCCCCATAAATTCTGTTATTTTAAATCCACATTTCGCAGAAGACAGGATTTTCAGGAACATGCACATGGAATTATTGTCAAAGTTCCTGTACAAAAATATTTTATATAAATAAAAAAACTTATTAATTACATCACTTTATAATCACTCACCCCTCCTTTCAAATCTCAGCTCTTCTGAGGAGGCTTCCTAATCACCACCAGCCCCACCTGGGTTCCCACTAGTTTAGTTTCATTGCTACCCTCCCCACCTCTTCTTCATTTCAATTTCATGGAACCCTGCAGAGTTTATTAAATTTCATTCTCGCTGAACTCTGAGATGCATGAAAGAAGAAAAACTCAGTTTTATTATGTTTAGTCTGAGCACTTGATTGTACAGAACTACTGAGGCTGCAGTAAGTGGCATTGTCAGAGGGAATAGGCAAACTCTTCGAGTGTAGGAGCGTGCCTGTCGTACTATTCACTGTGTTCCTAGTGATCACTCAACAGGCTGTCTCCAATGAAACGAGTACCATAAATGAATGAAATGACCGTCTTTTCCATGTTTGAACCATGCCAAGAGCTGGAAAAATCAGGAAATGTTGTTTCTGTTTTGGATATATGGAAACTGGCATGCAGCCAGAGAAGCCCATGATAAGAGACTGGGCCTTGACTTAGGTCAGCCAACTTTCAGGCCGTAGCTCTTTCCATTCAGACCAACCTCCACCTTATCTTTTTTTAAACCTTTGCATCAAGTTCCTGTACTCCAGATCCAGTTTCCTGTGAACTGTGTAATGATTTGGGCAACTGGTATACCCAACCCCATACTATCATCCTACTTTGTTATCATACTGTTTTTACGTTGGATATCGTTCATATGTGGTATCTACCTTTTTCTAAAACTACATAGGGATTTAAAGAAAATGTCTGCAACACACACGCTGCCTAGTTTGTGTTCACCAGCAGTTCCTTCCAACCTTCCAATGAACTCCATCCTGACTCTTGACAGTCTCTCCCACAGACCCAAGATTGCTGGGCTCCAGGCTTTTTGCAACTGCTCATGCTCACCATGTTACTCTTGTCTGAGACTCTGCACAGTCTGCTCCTTCTGCCTAGAAAGCAACCTCACTCAGTTGAGATTCAATCACTTTTAGATCTAACTCAGGTACCTCCTCTGAAGGAGTGCCTTCTATCATCTCCATGATTAGACCTACTTCTCCAGTTATAGGTTCTCATAACATGATGTAACTCTCCCTCAGGTCTCTTGTCATAGGTAAAGTTTTACATGAATGTGTGTGATTATTGGAAAAATATCTGCCTGGTGGCAGAAACTGCTAGTTTTCATGCTTAGTTCAAAATTTGGCACATTACTGCTGGGCCCATCCCAGACTCATCTTGTGCACTTCATCTTTTGTGTCCCAGCAACCTGGTGCCCTTTCTGGTATTAGGCTCATATCTGTACCACTTTTGACCACATTCTTCTTAAATAATGCCCGAGCCTCACAGTTCTTTCCATAGTAATCCTTTGTTTTCCCATTGTTATTATAAAAGAGCTTTTCAATGGATGTGGGGGTGAGGTATGTATGTAGAGAGGAGCATTCTATAGTTCTGTGATTAGGTCTCAGCCTTTACGGGGAGCCTGTGCCCCTGGTCTGTGACCTTCAAAGGGGTTCTCAATTTTGTTTCCCCTTTCCCCTTAGTTGAGACAGGAAGGCTAGAGTGGGCTGAAGTTGGGTATTTCACTTCCCCGTGTTGATTACTCTTTTGCAAAATCCCAGTAGGTCAGACTCTGGTAAAATCATTCTTCTTGAGAACAAGCCTTGTTAATAAGAATAGACTTTTCTGGGTATATTTAAAAATGGTTATTTCCCTCTTCCCTCTTCTGGAAGCACAATGGTTTTTTGTGGGTTTTTTTTTCTCTGATCTTCATGATGAAAATGTTATAGGGCTCCTGGAGATAAAACTCAGGAACATATAGGACTCCTTACTCTCCCAAAACTGGATCCCCTGGAGTTTTTAACTCTCAGACTTGCCCATACAGTCTTCAGAAATTCATCTATTAAAATTAGGTTTTCCCGCACAGGCTCTGGTTCCTGCAGAGTTTTGTGCTCCTCAGCTTCTGATGTAATAAGTTTTGATTCTATCTGCCTCTCTCTTCAATTTTAAGAACAGTGGTTTGTCCTATAACTTTACTTCTCTGATGGGTGTAAGAAAAATGTTGATTTTTCAGTTTGTTGAGTTTTTTTCTTGTCCTAAGTTCCTAACATGCTGGACCAGAAACCAGAAGTCCAGTTTTGCCTGAACTCCATGCAACATGGGAAATGCTTTCCTTCCGCTGAGGCCCCACAGTGCTTCGGGTACAATCCCACATGCACTCCAGAGAGGATGAATACCACACGACTCAGGACAAAAGATCTTGTAGTTGATATAATTCAAAACAGGCTATCTGACATTTATATACACAGTCACTCAAGGTTCATATTTAATAAAGCTACATTTTAATGTAATTTTTATAAGATGCCATTCAAATAGTTTGCGGTAATTTACATAGAAATGGTTTCATGTGACAAAGACTTTATGCGATAGCAAGAATATTTATAAGAGGCTTTTTTATTAATGAGAGCAAAAAAGAAGAAAATTAAGACAGATAGGGGTATACACATCTGCACCTCTGTGACTGAGTCTTCCAACATTTTTGTTAACATTCACTGCCTGAGAACACAGATAGGCTCTGTAGGAAATTACTAATGAGTTTGCTATCTAATCCGAAAAGAAAAACTAACAGGAACAATTGCATACAAAGTATTAATCACACAGAAATCAGAGTACTCACAGAAGGAACAAAGTCTAAAGATTAAGAACACAAGCAAGATTAAGGACAAAGGCAGAGTCCTACTTGAATTGCTGGAGAGAATGAAGCCAAGTGAAGCTGTGATGGGATGATACTTCCCAAATATCAGCCCATGTTTCCCCTGCAGCTTATTCCTCCTGTGGTTTCCCCCCATTCCTCCCATCCACATCCCAATTAAGCTACAGTATTTCGTGCTCCTTGACCGGAAGGAAAGGTGTGACCTTGTGGAAAGAGGGAATAACCAAAAATCCTTTTGTGTTCCAAAGGCGATGCCCTTGGAGAAATAGAAAAGCTTGGACAGAATGCCTGTGAGGGGTGAGAGAGGACACTTTTTTACTTCCCAAACTAGAAAGATTCCAAGAACTTGTGGAACATAACAGAGAGAGACAGATGGTGAGTGCATGTGTCAGCGTCTCTGTGTTGGGAGCAGTCAACAACAGGAAGGTAATATTAGCGGGTCCCAGATGACAGGGTCTTGTGCTTTGCCTCCTGATTAAGGTTTCAGGGAGGCAGCAAAACCTTACCAGAGCGTGGATGAAACCCAAAGGTAGAAGGAACTTGCACTCTTGGTCTAGATAGAACCCCCAGAAAGAAACAAGACCCCTTGAGGAGGAATTTATCTACACATGAAGCAACGCCAACAACCCAATGAATAATGGATGTCTCTGTGGACAGATTGCAGAAATGATCCAACATTCCCCATGTCCATCTTGCCTTGGCACTCCCTACACTTATATATATCCCCACCTGCAAAGGGAAGGAGAGGCTCAAGTTGAGTATTTCCCCTCATCTCAGAAGAATAGGACCTACACTGAATTAAGTTGAATTATAGAAAAGTACAAAATGTGTTTGTGCACATTTTGGTCCAGAGTCACCCCTGCTATAGGCTAATTGGGAAAGTTTGGTTTATCAAAAATGTATATTTATTATGTGTCAGGTACTAAGCTAAGCACCTTCCTCTACTTAGTGTTCACAGCCTATAATATCAGAAATCAAGAATTCCAATCATTGCCAGTTAACAAAGTCTGATCCATTTTTTTAAAAAAATTAATTTTATTATTTTTGTTATTGTTGACATCATTACAGATGTCCCCCATTTTCTCCTCCTTTGCCCCCCTCCACCCAGCCCCTGCTCCATCCCAGACCTAACCCACTCTATTGTCTGTGTCCATGAGCTATGCATATGTGCATAAAATGTTCTTTGGTTAATCTCTTCTTATCCCCTCACATTCCTCCCCTCTGAGATCTATCATTCTTTTTCATGCATCCATGCCTCTGGACCCGTTTTGTTCCTCAGTTTATTTTGTTCATTATATTCCACATATAAGTGAAATCATGTGATATTTGTCTTTCTTTAACTGGCTTATTTCCCTTAGCATAATAATCTCCAGGTCCATCCATACTGTTGCAAAGGGTAAGAGATCCTTCTTTTTTATAGCTGCATAGTATTCCAGTGTATAAATGTACCACAGCTTTTTAATCCACTCATCTACTGATGGGCACTGTGCTGTTTCCAGATCTTAGCTACTGTAAATAATGCTGCTAGGAACATAGGAGTCCATATGTTATTTCTGATTGGTGTTTCAGGATTCTTAGAATATATTCCTAGAAGTGGAATTGCTGGGTCATAAGGCAGTTCCATTTTTAATTTTCTGAAGAAACTCCATACTGTTTTCTACTGTGGCTGCACCAGTCTGTATTCCTACCAGCAGTGTAGTAGGGTTTCCTTTCCTCCACATCCTTGCCAGCACTTGCTGTTTATTGATTTATTGATGGTAGCCATTCTGGCAGTCATGAGATGATAGCTCATTGTAGTTTTAATTTGCATCTCTCTGATGATTAATGACATTGAGCATTTTTTCATGTGTCTATTGGCCTTCTGTATGTCCTCTTTGGAGAAGTGTGTATTTAGGCTCTTTTGCCATTTTTTAATTGGATTATTTGTCTTCCTGGTGTTGAGTTGTATTACATTTTTTATGTTTGGAAATTAACCCCTTAGCACAGTGGTTCTCAACCTTGGCTGCACATTAGAATCATCTGGGAATCTTTTTAAAACCCTGATTTCTGGGCCTCATCCTCCAGAAATTCTTTTTCTTTGTTACTAATGTTATGGCCCCACCCCATAACAAAGAAACAGAATTTCCGGAGAATGAGGCCCAGAAATCAGGGCTTTAAAAAGATTCCCAGGTGATTCTAATGTGCAGCCAAGGTTGAGAACCACTGCCTTAGCAGATGTATCACAAAGTCTCTGATCTTAACCTTTTCTCTACTCTGATTCCTACTGGAGAGCAAAATACTGTAGTAAAATACTCCATTCTTACCCTCACTGAGCTTACAATCTAAAATGAATAGGAGGAGGGAGCATACTTTCAAGGAGGCCAATCCAGTCTTGTTGGGTGAGAAGATTCAGGAGCAAACAATCTGGATCATCTTTTATCTTCAGCTAGAGATTGGAAAACAACCAGGTATAGATTCTCTACTTTGAAAAAGTACTATGGTTTTAGAGTCAGAGTTTGGTGCAAACTTGGGCGGGCTGTGTGGTACATCAGCTGTCTGGCCTTGGGCTGATAACTAATTTAGTGGATCTTCACTTTCTTTACCTTTATAAGAGGAAGAATAATACCCACTTCACAGAGTTATAAAGTATGTGAGATCATATCGATAAAACATTTGGCCTAATAGCTGGTTAGTGGTCAACACATTAGCTCCTTTCCCCTCCTTCCAGTACCAAGCATCCTCAAGAACTGCCACCCTACCTCGAGTCATTCCCACTTAAAGAATCCCTGGTTTGAGGTGAACCTTCCATGGTGAAGGTTAACCCAAGGTCCTTCTGTCCTAAGTGTCAGACATAGATAGCTCACCTTTGAACCATAGTTGGATTGTCTGGAACAGTATGAAATTACTTCAGTTTAATGAGTTATCCCATGCTGGACCAAACAAATCTGGTTATAATTGAACTGAAGGCCTGGTGCACAAAATTTGTGCACTTGCAGGGGGGTGGTCCCCCAGCCTGGCCTGTGCCCTGTCACATTGCGGGAGCCCAGCGATCGATCACCCCACAGAGTTAGGCCCCACCCACCCATCCAGGGCTCCTCGATGGATTACCCAAAAGAGGTAGGCCAGAACTGGGGGTCCCACCTCTGTGCCGTGCGGAGCCGGGAGGCAGGACCCCCAGGCAGGCCTTCCCGCGTGAAGGCGGGGCCCCAGAACCCCAAGGCAGGCCTCACCTCACGGAGCCAGGGGAGCCAGGAGGAGGTAGACCCCCAGTTAGGCTCCGTGCCACACACGCAGCGTCAAGCCCAGCCCTGTCCACCTTTGCATGCCTCCTGTGCACGTAGCCATTTTGTGACAGCGTGAGGGCATCAGGGTGTGAGGACCACTTATGCTTTTATTAGTAAGGATAGGACTCTGAATCCAAAGCCCTGGGCATCATCTACTTTGTGCAGGTACTATTCTCAACATAGCCTCAGAGGCCATGTTTCCAACTTCAGTGAACACCTATTGAATTCCCCTAAGTGAAAGCACACTATATACTTTAGGCCAGGAAGGATAGAAAGATAAATAAGACATTGTCTTTGCCCTCCAGGAGTTCACACTCTGGAGGAAGAAAAGGACACAAATCAGACTAATAAATTACACAGGAGGGAGTGAAAGTCCAATAAGACATAGATTTATACTGACTGCAGAGGGAGAAAGGGAAGGTTTCTTAGAGAAATGGAAATTTCAAGTAGGCCTTGAAGGATAGCTATGGCTGTACCCGTATGATATGGGGAGTCTGATAGAAGAGAGTGAAGGAGCAGGAAATTTCATAGCAGAGGGAATAGCTTAAGCAATAGCAGATGGGTTAGAAAACCCATAGTGTGTCCAGGGACAAGATGTGTAGTAGGAAGTGGCCAAGGCAAAATACAGAGGCTCTCTAATGCCAGTTGAGAGTCTATGTTACATGAAACAGAGAGTCATCACAGACTGTTTTGTAAAATGGCTAAAACAAAACTGGATGAGTGGGGACAAGTCTACTGACTATAACATGTTACAGTAGAGTGATTAAGTGCATCTTCCTGATTAATCACATGTTGAGGAAGTAGTATCTTTGGGATGAAAATGGCTTCTGCCTCTGAATTTAATACTTTTCTGCTCTAACTCAAATCCAGTAGTTGTCAACACTGGGTACAAAATAAAGTCACCTAATGAATGTTACCACCCCCCCAAAAAACAAAAACAACAACAACAAAAAACACCATATATAAAAGAAAACAAACAATCCATCTGTGTCCATTCCCATAAATTCTCAGTTGCCTGGTCTGGGATGGAGCTGACGCATTGGTGTTTTTATTTTTATTTTTTTATTTCTTATTTTTAATCCTCACTCAAGGATATGCCTTTATTGATGCGAGAGAGAGAGAGAAAAGGAGGAGAGGGAGAGAGTGAAACATCGATGTGAGAGAAACATTGATCCATTGCCTCCAGTATGCAACCGACCAGGGGATCAAACCTGCAACCTGGGTCTGTGCCCTGATCAGAACAGAACATGGACGCTTTGGTGCACCGGACGGCTCTCCAACCAACTGAGCCACACCGGCCAGGGCATAGTGGTGTTTTTAATTTCCCGGAATGATTCTAATGTTCAAGAAAAGTTAAAATCCACACAGCGTGAACCTGGCACCAACAGCATCATTATCACCTGGGAACTTCTGAGAACCAGAGAATCGGGCCCTAACCCAGACCTACTGGATCAGAATTTTCGTTTTAAACAAAATCCTTGAGTGGTTTGTAAGAAACAAAATTTGAGAAGCACTGAATACACAATACTGACTACTCACTCCCTTCCACTGCCAACACCATTTTAGCTTAAAAAGGGAAGAAAAGCCTGAAAGATTTAAATAAACAAGTATTACTGTATCACATAAAAGAAAGATGAATAAACTTACCTCAAAGTTGCCAGGTCAGGACTTTACTACATGGGACCAGATGACTGAAGAAGAAGAACAAACAAAGCATTTGTTTAAGTGGAAGAAATTCCTGACAGGACCAAGTTTTAAAATAGCCTGAGGCAGATGGGGTCAGCAGAAGCCGTCTGTGACTGGCAAGTGACCATGACCTAGCACGTGTCCCTGACACAGCAGCCTAGGCTCACAGGACGGTGAATAAATATCCAGGGGCTGCTCCTGGGTCAGCCTGTGAGCCTCTAGAAGGGCACAGGGTTTTCTCACCCCAATCCACCGAAGGAGCCCCATATCTATTGTCACTTTCACCGTAATCATTAAGCTGCAAGGCCCCAGCTCTGCTCCAGTTAAAAGAAAAAGCTTAAGACGGCCCTGGGTTTGTGGTGGCCTGAACCACAGACCACTAAAAAGATGTAGAATAAACTTTTAACTGCTGGAAGCTGCTTCGGTCTGAATGTTTGTGCGCCCCCCAAATTCATATGTTGAAACCTAGTTCCCAAGGTGATGGTATAAGGAGGCGAGGCCTTTGGGAGTGTTTAGGTCCTCAAGTGGGGAGCCCTCCTGAATAGAAATAGTGCTCTTACTAAAAGAGGCCCCACAGAGCTCCCAGGCCCATTCTGCCACGTGAGGACCCAGCGAGAAGTCTGCAACGCGAAGATGGCTCTCACTCGGCAATGCAGGCACCATGATCTTAGACTTCCAGCCTCCAGAACTGTGAGCAGCAAATGTCTGCTGTTTCTAAGCCACCCAGTGTGGCATTTTGTCATAGCAGCCCCCAAACAGACTAAGACAGAAGCCATCACCAAGTACCACCTCAGCTTCGGGAGATGATTATGAATTTAGAGAATTGTGCTCCGTGCTTGAAGAATAAGCCTGATAAGGAGCCAAAAGTGCTCAAGGGCACTGAGAACTGATGAGAGCTGGGAGAGACCATTGCGGCAAGAAAAATTCATTTCAGGGAAAGCAAATGAACTGGCAGAAGCAGCCACTGCTCACTCCTGCAATGCCTTCCACACTCATTCCCAGGGAGCCGCAGAACCTCAGGCTCCACGTGGAAAAAAATGCCACAATTAGCCTGTAACCACATCTGGGTAAATTAAGAAATGATCTTGACAACATGAATGAACCTAGAGGGTGTTATGCTAAGTGAAATGTCAGACAGGGAAAGACAAATACCATACGATTCCACTTACAAGTAGAATCTAAAAAAAAACACACAATATAAGTGAACAAACAAAATAGAAACCTCATAGATACAGAGAACAAACTGACAGTTGCCAGGGGGGAGGGGATCAGAGGCTGGGTGGAAAAGGTGAAGGGATTAAGAAGTACAAATTGGCAGGTACAAATTAGTCACAGGAAGGTAAGGTACAGCATAGGAAATACAGCAACAATTTTGTAACAACTCTGTAGGTGTCAGGGAGGTACTAGGGTATCAGGGTGATCACTTCATAAGTTATATAAATCTCTAATCACTACGCTGTACACCTGAAATAATATAATATTGAAGGTCAGCTATAATTGGAAAAAAATTTAATTATCTTGAAATATTCAAGCTACAGTTTATAACTATTTCCTTCTCTATTTATTGACAATGAAAAATCCCCACTTGTCTCCTACATTGAAACGACAATGATATCAAAGGGTTAACCTCTCTTACCTGGATAGAATTTTTAAATGAATTGCTTCAAAAAAAAAAAATGTTACCTTGGAGGCATAACGTCAAATCATAGCCCAATTTGCAAAGGCATCAACCATACCTGGAGACTATTTAAAACCAAATCAGGTCCCTGGAGATATAGGACAGGAAAAGGAAGAGCAGTCGCTCTCTACCACTCCTCAGCCACACACCCCAGCAGAAGCACAAGGGCTCAGTAAGTGATGCTGATGTCTTAATATTTATTGTTCATATTTTTAGGTTAAATTAAATAAAATTGCCATTTTTGTGGGTCAAAAACAGTCAAATATGATCAAGTTCAGATAGTCAACCCCATCAAAATGACCAAAAGATGTTAAATGGTTAATGGTAGAAAAAGTTGTAGTGAGATAAGATTGCTCAGACTCTCTTGGAGGTAACAAAAAATTTTTGGAGTTAATTATCTACACTAATAAAAGAGAAACATGGTAATTAGCATACGACCGCTACCCTTCCCATTGGCTAATCAGCATATCCTTATGCAAATTAACTGTCAGCCAAGATGGCGGCCTGCAGCCATGCACTGAAGCGAACAGGGAGGCTTGCTTGCTCCAGTGACTGCGGACTCCAACGTTCCCCGCCTGACTTGCTGGCCTCTCAGCTGCAACTCTAAGCAATTATGTTGCAAATATAGAAGCTAAACAAAACCCCAGAAACCAGCTTTCAGTCAGCTGGGCTTCAGCCAGCCGGACCAAAACATTGTATCAATGTTTTCAGCAGCGAGGCCTCAGAGCTA
The DNA here is from genome assembly GCF_028538775.1 of Myotis yumanensis. Classification (NCBI taxonomy): domain Eukaryota; kingdom Metazoa; phylum Chordata; class Mammalia; order Chiroptera; family Vespertilionidae; genus Myotis; species Myotis yumanensis. The sequence continues at coordinate 41,528,415 of NW_027223754.1, read as the reverse complement.
AAGCTGGCCCAGAATAAAAAAAAGAAGAAGAAAAAGAAAAAAAAGGAGCGGTTGGGAGCTTCAGTCACCCGCCAGCTGGAAAACGGCCCTCAGCCCCTCAGCCAGCCTGGCCAGGCACCCCAGTGGGGACCCCCACCCTGATCCAGGACACCCTTCAGGGCAAACCAGCCGGCCCCCACCCGTGCACCAGGCCTCTATTCTATATAGTAAAAGGGTAATATGCCTCCCGGCACTGGGATCAGCGAGACAGGGGGCAGCACCCAAAACCCCTGATCGCCTGTGGCTCTGTGTGTGACAGGGGCGGGGCCACAACCTCCCTATCCACCCTGCTCTGTTCGTGACAGGGGAAGGCACCCCAACCCCCTGATCAGCCCTGCCCTGTGCCTGATAGGGCGGAGCTCCCTAACCCCCTGATCGCCCTGTGGCTCTGTGTGTGACAGGGTGCGGTGCACCAACCCCCTGATCGGCCCTGCTCTGTGGGTGATAGAGGGTGGCGCCCTAACCCCCCTCCACGGGCCTTGCTCTGTGTGTGACAGGGTAGAGCCATAACCTCCCCATTGGCCCTGCCCTGAGTGTGACAGGGTGCAGCACCCCAACCCCCTGATCCGCCCTGCTCTGTGTGTGACAGGGGGTGGTGCCCTAACTCCCCTATCGGCCCTATTCTGTGAGTGACAGGGGGGAGCTCCTCAACCCCCTGATCGGCCCTGCTCTGTGCATGGCAGGGGGGAGCTCCTCAACCCCCTGATGGGCCCTGCTCTGTGCGTGACAGGAGGGAGCTCCCCAACCCCCTGATTGGCCCTGTTCTGTGAGTGACAGGGGGCAGCGCCCCAACCCCCTGATTGGCCCTGCTCTGTGAGTGACAGGGGGCAGCGCCCCAACCCCCTGATTGGCCCTGCTCTGTGAGTGACAGGGGGCAGCGCCCCAACCCCCTGATCCGCCCTGCTCTGTGTGTGACAGGGGGTGGTGCCCTAACTCCCCTATCGGCCCTATTCTGTGAGTGACAGGGGGGAGCTCCTCAACCCCCTGATCGGCCCTGCTCTGTGCGTGACAGGGGGGAGCTCCCCAACCCCCTGATTGGCCCTGTTCTGTGAGTGACAGGGGGCAGCGCCCCAACCCCCTGATCGGCCCTGCTCTGTGTGTGACAGGGTAGAGCCAAAACCTCCCCATTGGCCCTGCCCTGAGTGTAACAGGGTGCAGCGCCCCAACCCCCTGATCCGCCCTGCTCTGTGTGTGACAGGGGGTGGTGCCCCAACTCCCCTATCGGCCCTACTCTGTGAGTGACAGGGGGGAGCTCCTCAACCCCCTGATCGGCCCTGCTCTGTGCATGACATGGGTGCAGCACCCCAACCCCCTGATCGGCCCTGCTCTGTGCATGACAGGGGGGAGCTCCCCAACCCCCTGATCAACCCTGCTCTGTGTGTGACAGGGTACGGAGCCCCAACCCCCCTGATGGGCCCTGCTCTGTGAGTGACAGGGGGCAGCGCCCCAACCCCCTGATTGGCCCTGCTCTGTGAGTGACAGGGGGCAGCGCCCCAACCCCCTGATCAGCCCTGCTCTGTGCGTGACAGGGGGTGGCACCGCAATCTCCCCATCTACCCTGCCTTGAGTGTGACAGGAGGCGGTGCCCCAAACCCCCAATCGGCTGTACCCTGAGCGTGACTGAGGGTGGCATCGCAACCTCCTGATCCGCCCTGCTCTGTGCATGACAGGGGACGGCACCCCAACTCCCCAATCGGCCTTGCTCTGAGCCTGACCAGGGGCTGCACCTAGGGATTGGGCCTGCCCTCTGCCACCCGGGAGCAGGCCTAAACCAGCAGGTCATTATCTCCCGAGGGGTCCCAGACTGCGAGAGGGCACAGGCCGGGCTGTGGGACCCCCCTCCCCCCCCCGCCCCCCGCCCCGTGCACAAATTTTTGTGCACCGGGCCTCTAGTATTAATATAATGTTCCTAGAGATAAATTTGGTAATACATACAAAAAGCCTTGCATTTTTTCATATTCTCCAACACAAAAATTCAACATCTGGAGATTTATGATAGTACAAAGATCTATTTTGCAACATTGTCTAAAATAATTACTTAAATGTCCAATGAGTCCTGGCTGGTGTATCCAATGGTTAGAGTGTTGGCCTGCACACTGAGGCTAAAAGGTTGAGGGTTTGATGCCCAGTCAAGGGCACTACCTGGGTGGTAGGTTCAATCCCCAGCACTGGTTAGGACACATGTGAGAGGCAACCAATTGATGTGTCTCTCTCACATCAATATTTCTCTCTCTCTCTCCCGCTCCCTCCCTTCTATTCTCTCTAAAAAAATCAATGGGAAAAATATCATGAGGATTAGGAAGAAAAAAAGTGTCCAATTATAAGGAAGAGTGTAAAAACACTATGTCACATTCATAAAACAGAATATTACATACTGATTAAGATTGTATTTAAGGAACATTTAATGACATAAGAAAATGCTTAAATAATGTGGAGAATATTATCTGGGTGATTTATTTATTTTATTTTCATTTCTTAAAAATTTCTATGTCTGGTATTACATTTTTATAACTGGAAAAAAGTTTAACATAATATAGCCATGTAAATTTTCAAAAGAGAGCCACAGTTACCCACTCCCATACAGAGCATAGAGACTGACGCCTATAACTACCTAGCCTCATACACACACAACCTACTATATATTAACATGATATGACTATTCTAGAGCACTCTTGCCCAGGCAAATGCCTTGGTTGTTCATTACAGGAATTTTCCTAAACTCTTCCATAAAAAGGCATTGACTATTTGCACCCTCAGCTTATTTGAATCCCTTGCCTCAAAAATCTTCACCTTACTGTTTCCCATGGTCCAGAACTATTGTATCATGATCCTTATCCAGTCTTAATTAACCACATTCCTCCACAGACATGCACAATGGAAAGACTTACCTTAGGCCTAACTGGTTTGGCTCAGTGGATAGAGCGTCAGCCTATGGACTCAAGGGTCCCAGGTTCGATTCCGATCAAAGGCATGTACCTTGGTTGTGGGCACATCCCCAGTAGGGGGTATGCAAGAGGCAGCTGATCAATGTTTCTCTCTATCTCTCTCCCTTTCTCTCTGTAAAAAATCAATAAAATATATTTTTTTTAAAAAAGAAAGACCTGCCTTAAACCAAATCTCCAATTTTCAATAAATTCTGACCTTGTCCTCCTCCTCTGAGATACTGTCAAAGTTCTGTCCAGGTGGTGCTCTTCCCACAGCCATGAGCAATGAACTCAGCTTTGTCTTATCAGGAGGTTGTATTGGTGATATTTGGGGATCCAGCAGATGATCCAAGGGATACTTATGAAATCCTACCAGGTATTTTCTATGAACCGGGCTCTGCACAACCCAAGTAGGAGATTCACTAGCATAAAAATCAAATAAGATAATCAATAATAAAAAGAACACTAAAAAGGGAAGTAGGTCAGGGAGCAGTCCTCACCCATGTTCACTACCACTCAGGCAGTGAGATGAGAAGGCAAGTGATGTCTTTGCTAGCTGTGGTGGGTAGAAGCCTAGGATGACCTGAAGTGACTTTCGCCTTCTTACAATCCTTTCCCCTTTGAGAATGGGTGGCACCTGTCATAGGCAGAGATACCTCCACTGTGATTATGTGATTAAGGTTATACTTAAAGGGATTTTCTCTGTTGACTTTGAGTTGATCAAGAGAGATGACTCAGGTGGACCTGATCTAATTACAGGAACCTTTAAAGGCTGAGATTTTTCTCATGGCAGAAGGGAAGTCAGAAAGATACTGTCGGTAATGGAGTCCTTTTGAAGATGAAGAGGTGACCCTCTAAGACAGTGGTTCTCAACCTTCTGGCCCTTTAAATACATGTCGCATATTCCTGGTTTTATTACTGTAAAGTTTCCTTTTTTAAAGGTCCATCCCTGCTCTTCTCCGTCACTTTCTTACTCTTCCTCCAAGGACCACAATAAATCCCATCTTCCTGAACTTCATCTTCCAGTGAAAGATTCTGACCAATAGGAGGCATTTCCTAGTTGGTTAGTTCCAAGGGCAATAACCTCATTTCTTCAAGCAGTAACCCACTCAATTGTAAGGCCATTTTAATAGTTAAAGAGTTCCAACTGAACCAAAATCCATCATTTAATAACTGTGATGCCAGGCAAGTGACTACCTTTCTGAAACCCACTGTCCTCATTTGCCAATGGGAATAAAATCAATACCTTCCTCAAAAGATAATTGGGAGCACTGAATAAGGTAGTTCAACTAAAAGCCTTTGTACCCTGTCTGACACATAGTCAGGGCTTGATCAATGGTGGTGGTTGTTACATTGTTGAAAGAAATGTTGTCATGCATTTATTACAATGGCTGGTGCCGTGTAGGCACTCAATGGATGGCAGCTCTTATCAGCTGTGACAGCTGTCTGAAGCCACACAGGGTCTCCACTCCTCTCTTCAAATGGTAGCTTCCAAATATATGAAAACAGCTATGTGAACTGCCTAAAATAGAATACAGCTTCAATAAATGTTATTTTCTTCATTCCCCTACTGCTCTCTTGTCCAAGCAGAAGTCCCCCATTGCAGGTCATCTTCTTCCAAATGCTCTCTACCAGGATTCTAAGTGTCTCTCTCCAAATGGGCCAACTCCCAAACTGAGGAGAGCTCTGCCAATGTGACTAAATATACAATGAGTACGGAAGAGCCATGGCCTACCTTCACCTGGTAACAGCAGTTTTCCAAACTGGGTGGTCTTTTTCAACTATAAAATCAGAACTTCAAATTGATTACTTAGATTTCCATTCACAGCTCTCTAGTTTAATTTAATCCTTCAAGATTATATGAAGATTCTATTCTATCATCTATATTTGCTGTTCTTTTTGGCTTTTGTCACTTGCAAATTTCACAGTGTGCTTCCCAAATCTCCATCATTATTTGGCACTAATTTTGTTCATGTATCTCATCTCTTAATGGATTTTAAAATGTTTCTGGGTAAAAGAAAACTTTCTATGCTTTATAATATCCCCCACAGTAGTAGCTTTTAAACTTTTGTAACTGAAACCCATCATGAGAAATATATTTAACATTGCAACCCAATTGCATTCACACACACACACACACACACACACACACAATTGATATAAACATTTAATAAAATAATACTTATTTTATGATGCACTCTGATATTGTCCATTCTTTGGTATTTTTATTATTATTATTAATTGTTTGTCAAGACCCAACTGTTTGATTTCACAACCTATTATTAATAGGTTATGGCCCATAGTTTGCCAACTGTTGTTCTATAAAAGGGCTTTAAATTTTTTCCCATTAAAGCAGCAGAAAAAAGTTCATCTGTCCCTGGGGCAGAGGAGGGGTTGCAGTGCTGCCCAAAGAAATCTTTGCTTCATCTTTAAAGCCCTTGAGAATGTTGTGCTCCACTAATAGACCTGTGTTTCAGTAGAAAGCTAACAGGCCTTTTTTCATTTCTTCTAGTAAAAATTGTGATCCCCAAAAGTGTTCTATTTTTACCCCATGGTTGCCCTTTGGCAGTCCCCCAGAAACCCACTGACAGATGGTACCCCAGTTTGAGAAAAACTGCACAGAAACAGGGCTATCACATGGCCATTAATCAGCAAGAATAGGTTGATTTATTGATAGGCTATTCCCCTAAAGAAAGGTGTTCATCAGACATATAGATCAGTGGAATAAAATAGAGAGTCCAGAAATTAGCCCGAACCAATATGCTCAATTAATTTTTGACAAAGGAGGCATGAACATACAATGGAGCCAAGATAGTCTCTTCAATAAATGGTGTTGGGAAAATTGGACAGACATATGCAAGAAAATGAAACTAGAGCACCAACTTACACCATACACAAGAATAAACTCAAAATGGATAAAGGACTTAAATGTACGACAGGAAACCATAAAAATTCTAGAAGAATACAAAAGCAACAAAATCTCAGACATATGCCAAAACAATTTCTTCACTGATACAGCTCCTAGGGCAGTTGAAACTAAAGAGAAAATGAACAAATAGGACTACATCAAAATAAAAAGCTTCTGCACAGCAAAAGAAACCATCAACAAAACAACAAGAAAACCCACCTCGTGGGAAAACATATTTGCCAATGTCATATCTGATAAGGGCTTAATCTCCAAAATTTATAGGGAACTCATACAACTTAACAAAAAGAAGATAAACAATCCAATCAAAAAATGGGCAAAGGATCTAAATAGACACCTTTCAAAAGAGGACATTCAGAAAGCCAAGAGACATATGAAAACATGCTCAAAGTCACTAATCATCCGAGAGATGCAAATCAAAACAACAATGAGGTACCATCTCACACCTGTCAGAATGGCCATCATCAACAAATCAACAAACGACAAGTGCTGGAGAGGATGTGGAGAAAAAGGAACACTTGTGCACTGCTGGTGGGAATGCAGACTGGTGCAGCCACTATGGAAGGCAGTATGGAGGTTCCTCAAAAAATTGGAAATGGAACTCCCATTTGACCCTGTGATCCCACTTCTAGGAATATATCCCAAGAAACCAGAAACACCAATCAGAAAGGATATATGCACCCAGATGTTCATAGCAGCACAATTCACCATAGCTAAGATCTGGAAACAGCCTAAGTGCCCATCAGTAGATGAATGGATTAGAAAACTGTGGTACATCTACACGATGGAATACTATGCTGCTGTTAAAAAGAAGGAACTCCTACCATTTGCAACATCATGGATGGAACTGGAGAGCATTATGCTAAGTGAAACAAGCCAGTCAATGAAGGAAAAATACCACATGATCTCACTCATTCATGGATAATAAAGACCATTACAAACTTTTGAACAATAATAGATACAGAGGCAGAGCTGCCTCAAACTGATTGTCAAACTGCAGTGGGAAGGCCAGAGAGAGTTGGTGGGCAGGAGGGAGGGGAGTAAGAGATCAACCGAAGGACTTGTATGCATGCATATAAGCATAACTAATGGACATAAGACATTGGGGGGTAAGGGAGGGTAGGGGTTTGTCAAGGGTGGGGGGGAAAAAAGGACACTTATGTAATACCCTTTGTAATACTTTAAGCGAAAAATAAAAAATAAAAAAAAATAAAAAAAAAAAGGTGTTCCTGAAATAGGATGTATGTTAAACAAATATTATCTGAAGGTTTTCTGGAATGGGAAGAAAAGATGGGATAAAGGAATTGTTAGTAAAAGATAGGAGCCAGTTCTATACATCTAAGCAGAGGCACTGACTGCCTTTGATCATGACTATATTTTCAAAGAAGTCTGTATACAACCAACGATCCTTGAAAAAAATATGCTTGAATATAGAAAAAAGTGTTTCCTTTGAACAAAGAACAATTTTGTTTACTGTCCATGTAATAAAGATAATTCCTCCCTCTAATCAATGGTCAGGTGTGCTCACAGTCCATTATCAAAGATTTGGGGTTTCTAAACTCAGGGTTCCTCTCCTATAATGTACCCCACTGCATGTACATATGCCACCTTGCCATCTTTATGTTCCCCTGTGAAAATTAATGCATGGAAAATTGCAGCAAATGCTGATACTCTGGTAACTTCTGTTACTATGAATAATAAACTGTCCTTTCCCTCAGACTCAGGAGTTTCATGTCTTCTGCCAGTATACACGAAATTACAGCAGGCTAACTGGATATATTTGTAAGTAGAGTAAAATCTCTGACCCTTCTCTGTTCTTGGCAGTCTCATGTTACTGATCCCAACTGGCAAGCCCATGTCTTAAGGTAATTAATTTTATACTTTATTTGTTTTGTTTTTTTAATGTATTCATTTAATACATAAGCATTTATTGAGTGTCTAATCAATGCTGGGAAATTTCCAAGCATTGGAATAAGGGGATCCAGCCTTAAGCAAAATAAAGTCTCATAATAAAAAACAAAAGCCTCATAAAAGAATGAAGTGTAGTGAGGGAAGACAGAAAATAAACAAGTAATCAAATGAGCAAAACAAGTTCATTTCCAAGAGTATAAGTGCCAGAGAGAAAATAATTCCAGTGAGTGACTGGAGTAGATATGGAAGGAGGGATGGTTGGTGATCAAGCAAGGCCTTTCAGAGGCAGTAGAACTGGAGCTGGGATATTTATGACAGGGTAAATGAGCCATAAGAAAGTCTTAGGGAAGACTATTCCAAAAATAGCTCCTGTGAATGCCCTAAGGTGGAAAGGAGAATGATGTGTTCAGGAAAAGAAGGGCCAAAAGGCCAAAAGAAGCATAATATTAGAAGAGGTTGGAGATGTTGGCAGGGCCAGGTCCCAGGACACTTGGAGACCATGGAAGGACTTTAATTATCATTATCTCCTCTCCCAGCTCCTTCCACTTTCCTTCTCTCTGAAAGTGTCTGCCTGGGCACATTCTTGACAGAGCCCCTGCATGGTGTTCTCAATTGGAAAGTGAGTGGTAACTGCCCTCAGACTTTAATTTCTGGCCCACAAAAATATCTGCATGATATGAATGAAATTGTAAAGACTGAGATTGTGTCAGGACCATCTCCAAAGGCCAAATTTCAGATGCTTGGCATCAAGGAGGAGGGATTTCAAGGCAGATATCCTCCTGGAATTCTTCCTATAACACCAGCCAATGGGACAGACTCCTTCTAGTTCAAGTTTAATTCCGGGATGTAGGCACTCATCTCTGACAGCGAAGAAGTGAAGAGTGGCTTCCAATGGCTTATTTAAAAGAGCTTCTGATGCTTCCTCAAGAGCCTTATTTGTCACTCACCAATTAGTGACTTCCTGAAAAGGAAAAAGAGGAAATTGACCCAACATCTTGTGATGAATAAAGTAATTAGATAATTATATCAATTACTTACTTCTATTTGAAACTCAAACAAAGGATGAAACTCATTTAGACAAACTAACCAAATTAGTTAGATCTCCAAATAGAGTAAAATCAATTTAACCTACTGATTTTTTAAAATTGGGATACTGCAAGTTAAAAGTCTATAATATATATATATATATATATATATATATATATACACATATATATAAAAGCCTAAGCAACTGGCCAACCAGCTTACTGGCCGAGTGGCTGACCTTCCGGTAGCTATGATGTGCAATGACCACCAGGGGACATACGCTCGACTGGTAGCTATGACGCACACTGACCGGCAGGGGGAAGACGCTCAACGCAGGAGCTGCTGAGCTACAGTGACTTGGTAGCTGCAGTTCTCTGGTGATGCACCCCGAACCAGAGAGGAGGGAGCCCGATTCCAGGGTGTGTCACCCAAGAACCACCCTCTTGCAATCCGGGACCCTTCAGGGGATGTTGGAGAACTAGTTTCGGTTTCGACCTGATCCCCACAGGCCAGGCTAAGGGATCCCACTGGTTCATGAATCCGTGCACTGGGCCTCTAGTATGATATAAATGTCCAAAGAAAAGCTTATTCTTTCTAGTAAGTAGAGCAACTTGAGATTACCACTAACTCAGAATTTCCAAGGAGATTGTGCAGAACCTGACTCAATGAATAGAATGTTCTATGCTACTACTGGATCTAGACAATGGTATGATACATGCAGTCTGTGATTGGAATATGATTTTTAGTTCCCTTAAACTTAATAGGATTCCCATAACTTCATTGTTAGGGTTGTTTTCTTAGTGAACAAATTTTTCACAAACAATTCACAGGTAAATTTGTCAGCCATCATTATCACAAATGCTATGTAATTGGTGTCTCAATTGATGAGGTTATATGGAAGTCAAGGGATCATTTAATCACAACTGATGACCTCTCAGGGAGATTGAGGACTACTGGAGCGGGACATAGCTATTTGAATGACCTGGTATGAGCAAGCAGTAGGAAAAGGCTGCCATTCGAGTAAGAAGAAGCCTGTTTCAGGGACTGGTTCAGGCGTGGCAGATCTGAGACAGCATCAGGCGGGCATGTATCCACAGAAGGTGGAGCTGACTGCACAGCACAACAGCTTCCGTGTCCCCATAAGATGCTTCCCAAGTTCAATAAGACAAACTAGGAGTTCATTGAAATGACTCACTCACATCCTTTATGTTTTTAGGTTTGGAGAATGCATTGCTTTTGGGTCCAGAAAGACTGATGATGGGAACTTCCATGGCACATGGATTTTGGAATCCCACTTGATCCCAGGCACATGGTGAATGCAAAGCCAGACTGCCACCTGCTGACATGCAGAAGGGGTGGCCTAGCGTCACTATCTTAGGTATAATAAAGGTATTGTTGACTGAAAATGGTCCACCAAACCCTGCCTGCTGCTTTATAAAAACACAATAGAAATGAAGGAGTCATTGATTTGAAACCTGTGTGTGTGTGTGTGTGTGTGTGTGTGTGTATATATATATATATATATGTATATATATATATATATATATTTGAAAAAAGCATTATATATATATATATATATATATATATATATATATTTATATTTATACACAATATCTGCTGATGGGTCAAAAATAGAAGAGGAAGTTTGGCATGTGAAATTGAGTGGGATAAATATGACTTCATTTCACCAAACAACTCCTCCTGTTTCTTCAGGATAAGAAATGAGAGAGAGCAGGCTTGTACCATTTAACTGAAAACACCTTGAAGGCAGGAATTACATCATACTTACACTTCTTTATTCCTAGGACTGACATCTTTCCTTGTGCCTACTTACACTGGTGAGTAACAGTTTGTTGAATGAGTATTAAATTGTTAAATTACAATGTCAACAATCATAATAAAATTGAAAACCAAATCAGATGCTCACAAAAATCAGCCAAGGTAACCCTGGGTTTAAATCCTGTCTCTAATAGCTGTGGACTTTCGGCAGGGTACATAACCTCTCTGAGTTTCAGTTTATAATCTTTCAAATGAAGATGACATGATCTCCCTCATTGGGATAACACGGGGGCTAAATGACATGATGTATATAACATGCTTATCATAGTGCTTGGCACACAATACAGCTTCAGTAATTAGAAGTTTTTTTAAAAACTAAAACAGGCCTAAGGTTCTGTCTGTTGCCTGTTCTGACCCTGGGGGTGATCACCTGTTTGCGATCCCGCCGAGCCTTCCTTGGCAGCTTAAGATTTTTCCTTTGGCCAGATGCTTGCCCGACCTAACACGTGAGCACAGACAAGAGAACTGTTGCAAAGCAGGTTGGGGAGGCAGGAGATTAATTGAAGACTTTTATTATTGTTATTTTCAGTTACAAAACTGCAGGAAAACAGTTCCTGGCGGATGGCGCATCTCTTGCTGGAAGGCAGAAACGCAGGTGGGAGGAAGGTTGCCCATTAATCATAAGGAAGCAGGGAAGGAAATTGAGACAGGAAATGTCAACACAAAAATGTCCTTACTCTGGGTCAATCTTAAAGCACAGCCACAGACCAGCATGCTGAAAGCTGGGGCCCCGGCCGCAAACAAAGCCAGTCAAGAGGAAACGGCAAGCTAGAGAATGTCAAACCAAAAATAAATCGGGCACGTTTCCCTCCTGAGCAGGGGACCTAGTTCCTCTGATACTTGGCTTTCAAACTCTTGCTGAAATTCTGGGAATCTGTCTGGAGAGAAAATACAGATAAGAACGAAAGTAGATGCCAAAATAGGGGAGGAGAGGAGCAGAGCTTCACACCACTTTTCTGAGCCTCCATTTTCTGATGTGTAAAATGGGGATAAAACCCCTGCCTTGCCCTCCTTACCGAACTGCCATGAAGACCAAAGTATATGGATGATACAGTGAGCTTGTCGTGACCTTTGGTTCTTTGGATTTTCATCATGATAAAAAATGAAAGCCAAAAGCTTGGCAGGCCCCTCATGGCACAGCCAACGGAGGCAGGGCAAACCTTCTCCGGGAGATCTCAGCTCTCCAGAACCAGGAGTGGCTCTTTCTGTGATGCTAGCTAGCAGTGCCCGTCTCTTTTCCTCCATCGACCCAGAGAAAGCCAACTTTATTAACAGCGCCTCTCCTGCTGACACCTTCAGTAAGAGTCTTGGCATATAGTCAGTGGTGTGATAACAAATGTATAGTAACTACATGTGCAGTACACTGGCTCTTCAGAAAAGAATAATGCGTATATATATGCTTATCATAAATTTTAATAGTGTGTATATGTAGCATAAAGTTTACAAATGATAATGCTCTTAGTTGTAAATGTCTAGCCAACTTATTCTCCTGGAACGCTTTCATTGCTTTTTGCCACAGTCTTGCATCCATAGCCAACCTATCATTGCAATTCAGCCATGACTGACAACGTTGTTTTCCAGTTCACTAACTCTGTTCCCAATAAATGTATCATCATTAAAACTGACATGTGACTTTCTGTTCAACTATTTCTCATCCTTGTATTAATTATATTCATTATGCTGAAATTTTTTTTAGCTTCTGCAGTAAATCAAGCCCTAACTTCCAGGGTCTGCAAATATCCATGGTGTAGAGATGGCCCAGTGGCTAATTTCAAGCTACCAATGGTCATCATGTGACATCACGGAATGCAGAGTTAGGAAGACTTGTGCAGTAGTGCATCATTATATAGAATTTACACCATGCAGAGGCACTAGCTGTAAATAACCTGAAGATATAGATTAAAATGTACTAAAAATTAGAAAGTGATCAATTTTAAGTATTATTGTCTTTGTTTTTAGTGTAATTTATTTAACTATAAGTTTATATCATTTAAATTTTTATAATGGCTGTTTTTAACAATCAGCTCTCAAAATTCCTGAAAATCTGCTCTCATGGGCTAATGCAAGCTGGCTCCAGCATACCCCTGCATGTGGCCATTACTAACATTCTGACTTTCCCATTACGTAAATACAAGCAGTTTCCAAGCTACAGCCTGAAGAGGAAATAGTTGCACCTAATGCAATATTTCTATCCTTTTTTTTTTCTACCACCACAACTGCATGGGATTCAGCATCATACATCATCAGTCATGAATATTTATTATATTCCTATGGGGTACTCTGGACTGTGACCCCTTAAGATCAGGGGCTATGTTGTACAGTGGCAGACACAACATAGTTGCTCAATAAATGTTTTCAGACCGAGTGACCTAAAACTCTTACATGGTGTTCCAGGTGATCATAACTCTTCTTAGGGTTCATAATTTTTGTTTCCTGCATTTCCCCTTTTATGCTCAATTTATGGACAAAATGGCATAAAAATAAACAGATGAAATTAACTGGGACCACAGTTATTCTTGTGGTTCTGACCTACTTGTAGTTGTTAAAGCATAGCTGCTTTTAGATGGTGGGGCAATGAGCAGAATTGTCTGAATGTGACTCTGGGAGCTCTCCCTGGATGGGCTGGGCTATAAGTTAGCTAGAACCAAAAGAGGGGCTGCACCTGAGCTCAGCTTCCCACGAATCTAGTCATTTCCTCCTCTAGAAAGAGGGTATGTAACATCCTACAGACTCCAACATCTCCCCGTGCTGCTCAGCTGATGGTCCCAGACAGCTCCTGCATAGTTGGCAGTACAAGTCCAGACTGCCTGCTGCCAAGCTACCTGTGTATTCCCCACTGACTTGGGTATTTTCTCTTAACTTCCTTGTGGTAAAGAGTCCCATAGTGTGGTGGGGACCAACCACTGGAATGGAGACCCATGCTGAGGGTTTACTAGTGCCCTGGCCCAGCACACTTATCTGGGGTGGTGAGAGAATCAGACGACTTGTGCCTTCTCTTCTCTCAATGACCTTGGCCTGTGTAGTCTTTCACTTCCCCAGTAAAGCCTACAGTATAACCCAAACTGTGTGACATCATAGAATCTACATTATAGACTTGGCAGAAAGTAGAGTCGCAGCAGGAATGCACCTTCAGAACAGACACACACGATGCTCCACATTAACTGGGGCTTGTGCATGCAGCTGTAGGGCAAGGCCTGAGACAAAGAATCAGGCAACCTGGAACCCAGCAATCCCCCAAATCAATGTGTGATCTGGTGACAAGTTTTCTAGATCCCTACTCCAAAATGGCTTATCTTTGAATTTTCAGTAACACACAAGCTTAAAAACAAAACAGCAAAGCAAAACCCTAAGTTCCCCTCACGCCATGAAGCCCACTGAGCTAATGCCCTTGAGGTTATACAATCTCACTGGTGATTTCTTATTGATGCACAGGAGAGAACTGAGGGCAGTATTGTTCACAGATCCAGAACCTAAAGGAGGGACTTTGTTCTGGGATCCTTTTGATTATAACAAAAGAGCTATAACAGACTCAATCATGGAAAATGAGCCTTTAACAAAAAATGGTAGAAGGTGAGTCTTAGTTTATCTTAAAGGCTCTATAGAGCCTTTATCTGATGAAAAGAAGGAAGGACTCAAAAGGCGCCAAATTACACACCAGCATATTTAGCCTCTGTAAGTCTTTTCCGGTCATCATTGTGCAGTGAATACCTAGGATTATCAGGTTGGCATGTAGTTGATGCCACCTTAACAAATGCAAGACATGTAAAAACTCTAGTCCAGACACCTCTGTCTGACATTTTGCAATATATTTGGAGATAACTTCTGGGGCACCACATGGTTACACCACACTAAAAGAGGAGCAATTTCTTCATGCTCTGTTTCAAGCACTCAAGGACTATATGGAAGCAAATTGAGCCAAGTCCAAAGGAAATCAGACTCCATTTTATATTATTCTCTGGATGCATAATGCATGTTGATAGAATAATACTTCACAGAGGGACAGGAAAATGAAACCAAACTTTGCTTTCGTGAAGTACAACTCAGCAGTGTGAGCACACGGGGACCATCATCTTCACATCAGCCCAGCCAACCTACAACTAGTGTGGCGAGGCCAGGTTGCTAACAGGCTGAGCTGATTATGACAGTGTTTTCAGGGTACATCAGAGAGCAATAACCACTGCTTAGCTGAACTTGACAGCAGGACCACCAAGGTCAAGGTATTTCACTTCTTGAAAGTCACACTGATGCCACTCAGCAAAGAGAACAAACTCCTTGCATCTTGAGATCCAGTTCTCACTCTCAAGAGCCATGTGGCCTATGACATCTCCTTCCTACCTTCTAACAAACAAGCAAATCTATATCCTATATAATAAAAGGCTAATATGCAAATCGACCAAACAGCAGAATGACCAGTCACTATGACACGCATTGACCACCAGGGGGCAGACACTCGATGTAAGAGCTGCCCCCTGGTGGTCAGGGGGAGTGCCGCTCAGCCAGAAGCCAGGCTCACGACTAGCGAGCGCAGCAGCAGGGCCTCTCCTGCTTCTGCTGCAGCCTTAAGGACCTCTTGGGGACTGCAAGAGGGCACAGGCTGGGCTGAGGGACCAACCCCAGTGCACGAATGTCATGCACTGGGCCTCTAGTATATATAAAAGCCCAGTGACCGGAATGGTGGAATGACTGGAACAACTAGAATGACCGGAATGACTGGTGGCAGCCAACCAGCCTGATCCAGGCCCCTATCACCCTCCTGCCACCTGGCTGGCCCAGCCCCCAATCAGCCCCAGCACCCTGATTGGGGGCAGGGCCAGCAAGCCAACTGCCCATGGCCCCTCCCCCCAGCCATCCCCGCCCCCAGTCTCCCCTTCCCTGACTGGGAGTGGGGCTGGCCGGCCAACCTCCCATGGCCCCTCCCCCCTGCTGACCAGGCCCAATCAGCCCCCATTGGGGGTGGGCCAGCCGGACCCCACCCTTGCATGAATTCATGCACCAGGCCTCTAGTAAATAAATAAAATCCCAAGTCACTCAATTTATCCTAAAAGTCACTTGGAAGACACCAAATTATTTTAGGCAGTTACCCTGTTTAATGAAGATCTCACAGGGATCACATGTGTAAAGACCTCTCAAGTCACACATGGGAGAGTCATAACCCATACTCAGCACCATTATTTTTATAACCAGCAAAGTGATCTCTTTGAAATTGCTCAGGGATCATTAGCATTGAAAAGATAGGAATCTGAGACCTCAATATCATGATTACTTCTTTCTACAAATGATTTTTTTTTCACATTGGGAATCACATTGTTGGTTGAGACAATCAAATAATTACAGCACAAAGGAGGCCAGCACAGACATAATAGCATGCAACCCTGGGCTGCTGATACATACCTCTACTAACTCTACCCTGCTATAAAGGAAAAAAAGGCAGGGATGACAGCTATAGACACGGAAGCTGGTTACAATAATGCTCTCCATAAATTGTATGTAAAATGGACATTAATTGTGATTGAAGAGCTGTGCCTACAGTTTCTGGCTACAGATTCACAGATGTTTTCTCTGTGCTTTCTGAACCCAAAGCCCTTTGTGAAGGACTAAAGGTCACCGCAAAGCCCAAACATCAGTGGCTTGGTTTTGATTGAAATATCTGCCTTCAACATATTTTCCATAACCAATGTATGTATTGCATACCTACCACCCTCTGCCTGGCACTGTTGTTTCCATATACAGCATCCTATATAATAAAGAGCTAATATGCAAATAGTCATCACACCCTCACGCCCTCGTGCCAGAACTGCTCAGACACTTAACACTGGGGAGAGAGGAATGGGGACCAGCCAAGCACAAATGAGCTGGGGAGAGAGGAGTGGGGACCAGCCAGGCACAAATGAGCTGGGGGAGAGGAACGGGGACCAGCCAGCCTGCGGCCTGTGAGAGGGACAAGCTGCCTGCCCCATGGTCCCAGGCACCTGTGGCTGCAACCTGGGTGAAGTTGCCCTCCCACGGTCCCCTGTGGCTGCAGCTGGCCAGGGTGAAGCTGGCCCAGGTCCTGGGTGCCTGCAGCCGGCCAGAGGGAGGGAAGCCCAGGTCCCAGGTGCCTGCTACTGACTGGAGGAGGGAATCCTGGGTCTCTGGTACAGGGTGAAGCAGAGGCAGTTAGGGGTGATCAGGCCAGTAGGGGAGCAGTTAGGGGCAATCAGGCAGGCAGGCAGCGGTGGTTAGGGGTGATAAGGCAGGCAGAAGTGGTTAGGAGCAATCAGGCAGGCAAGCAGAGGGGTTAGATGTTCGGGTCCTGCCCCAGCAGGTCCAGGGGTTCCCAAAGGTGTGGACGGAGTCGGCAAAGAAGGAAGGACACGGAGACAGCAGCGTTCAGATGATCAGCATAGCCAGGTTCTCTCTTTATTGTCCTGTTACATCTGTATTTATACCATTTGATCCTATAAGCTTGCCTCTATAATCACATCATGGTATGTTTTGGGTAACCTTCTACAGTTCCTTGTTTTATTTCCATAGTTTCTTATCTGACCTTTGCCAAAAATCCTGACTCTATCTAGTTCTGTTGATTTTAATCTTGTCTAGGTTAATCTCTGTGTTCCATTATAAGGGCTATTCCAAGGTCACTGCTCTACTGATAAGCTACAAGGAAGTGACTGAAGGAGATTATCCTACCCAGTAAAGGTTATGTCCTCCCAGCCTCGCTGCTTGCCTTCCCTGGGACTGCCCTGTGTCGGTGGGTCTCCAGGGGTATAGGCTTTGGTGCTTTCCCTGGTGGGCAGACCCCTGGGGATGTGGGCCCAACAAGTCCCAAATTTATTGCCAACAGTCTTAGTCCAAGTTCTTCATAAGTAGTACATGGTATTTCTGTAACACTGGGGGGTTTTACTGATTTATTCTCTTCCTTAGTCCTGTTAATCCCTAACTCCAGGGAAAAATCCTCACCTGGGGAAACAACCTTTCTTGGGGAGGTGGTCCTGTTTAAAACACATAGCGCTAAGAGGGGGAGCAAATATATGCCATATATGCCAGGTCCCTTGAAACATAAGCTGTGCAGATGTTTCTTCCCTGCAGTGACTGTGTCAAGCAGCAAGGGTGGACTGGCTTCCAGCAGTTAGGATAGATTTGTATTCAACAATCCCTGTCTTTATTTGGAGCAGGAATTGTTGAATACAAATCTATCCATATTTGTTTAATGGGATATAGGCTATACAGAGGTGAATCATGTGTATGCAGGTTGCCTGCTTTGTTCACTTAATATTATACTACAAGAATATCTTTATTTTACAACTAGAGGTGTGGTGCATGAAATTCATGCACAGGGGGAAGGGTCCCTCAGCCTGGCCTGCACCCTCTCCAATCCAGCATATTTTTTCAGGTTGGTAGGCAGCAGTTGTTTTTTACTCTTTCATGTAGCACATAATAACTGTGAAAGCTATGCTTATGTTAGGGATAGAAGATAATTCTGAGAAGTCTCTGAAACCCACCACACATGGAGGATCTGAAATTTTTAAAGGCATTCATGTTGCAGGTTCTTAATATTCAAACCTAAATAAGCGAATGGTTTCAGGTTGGACAATATAACACTGATTACCAAACTCAAAATTGACATTCACATTCCTCTTCTAAGATGACACACCTGCTTTTGCTTGCCAGTAAGTTTCATTTCTTTAATAGATACAAATTGGCAGATTATGCCTTGCATAGTTATTGAATTTCAGTGTTTTGAAGCCAGACTACCTGTGTTTTCACAACCTTGACGGTATTTCCAGATCTAATAATCAAACCATAGTGATAAACACAAAAAAGTACAGAGCACCATGATTTAGGAGTTTATCATCTACTTGGTACAGTAAGACAGATGTACGATAAAAGTTAAATTACAAGAAACTGTTTATAATTTCATTTAACATTTTAGGACAATGCTATAAGAAATGTCAATGACTGGTGTACAACTGATCATAAGGATTCAAACTCAGATGTGACTAGCTCTAAACCTGTTCTCTTTATTACATAGACATTCCAGAAAGGTCTAAGTTTGCTCCATCCACTAACCTCAGAATTTGCCTTATGGTAAACTGTCTCCAAAAGGCCCACCTGTCTTTCCCACAGAGGAGAAATGTGAGGTGGGGAGACCTTGATACAAGCATTAGGGGCTGGTCTACTGGGAGGACTCTAGAATGTCTTTCCTAGCAGTGACATCTCATGTCATCTGTTGTTCTGGAACACTAAGGACACTCACCAAATTAATTGATAATGAAAAGGATAGCAACAATCAGATTTCCTAAATGCCTGTGTTTGGAGATTTGGAGGACTTTTATGTGAGAAACTGACCCTTAAAAAGATTATTTGTCCTGAGGGGTCCCTCAGCCCAGCCTGTGCCTTCTCGAAGTCCAGGAGCCCTCAGGGGATATCCAATTGCTGGCTTAGGCCTGCTCCCTGCAAGGGAGCAGTCAGGGCATCCTTAGCGCTGCTGCAAAGGCAGGAGTGGTTCCCACCACCGCTGCTGGCTTGCCAGCTGTGAGTCTGGCTTCTGGCTGAGTGGAGCTCCCGCTGTGGGAGTGCACTGACCACCAGGGGTCAGCTCCTGCATTTAGCGTCTGCCCCCTGGTGGTCAGTGCATGTCATAGTGACCAGCTATTCCACTGTCAGGCCAAAACCGGCTCTTGGACATCCCTCAAGGGGTCCCAGATTGTGAGAGGGCACAGGCCAGGCTGAGGGATCCCACCAATGCATGATCAGGGCAGTGGAGGGATGTGGGAGGTTGGCCAACCAGGGAGGGACCATGGGAGGGCTCCAGGGCATATCCAGCCCATCTCACTCAGTCCCAATGGGCCGGACCTCAGCAGCAAGCTAACCTACCAGTCAGAGCATCTGCCCCTGGTGTTCAGTGCATGTCATAGTGAGCGGTTGAGTGGCCTTAGCATATCATTAGCTTAATATGCTTTGATTGGTTGAATGGACAGCCAGACGACCGGACACTTAGCATATTAGGTTTTTTTAAAAAAAAATCTTTATTGTTCCGATTATTACAGTTGTTCCTCCCCCCCACCCTCCCCCATAGCTCCCCTCCACCAGGTTCCCACCCCACCCCCTGCCCTTACCCGTCACACTGCCCTCATCTATAGGTGTACGATTTTTGTCCAGTCTCTTCCTGCACCCCCCACAGCCCTTTCCCCCTGAGAATTATCAGTCCACTCCCTTTCTATACCCCTGATTCTATTATATTCACCAGTTTATTCTGTTCATCAGATTTTTTATTCACTTGATTTTTAGATTCACTTGTTGATAGATATGTATTTGTTGTTCATAATTTTTATCTTTCCCATTTTCTTCTTCTTCCTCTTCTTAAAGAATACCTTTCAGCATTTCATATAATACTGGTTTGGTGGTGATGAACTCCTTTAGCTTTTTCTTATCTGTGAAGCTCTTTATCTGATCTTCAATTCTGAATGGTAGCTTTGCTGGGTAAAGTAATCTTGGTTGTAGGTTCTTGGTATTCATCACTTTGAATATTTCTTGCCACTCCCTTCTGGCCTGCATAGTTTCTGTTGAGAAATCAGCTGAGAAATCATATGGATACTCCCTTGTAGGTAACTAATTGGTTTTCTCTTGCTGCTTTTAAGATTCTCTCTTTGTCTTTGGCTCTTGGCATTTTAATTATGATGTGTCTTGGTGTGGTCCTCTTTGGATTCCTTTTGTTTGGGGTTCTCTACACTTCCTGGACTTCTAAGTCTCTTTCTTTCACCAGGTAGGGAAAGTTTTCTGTCATTATTTCTTCAAATAGGTTTTCAATATCTTGCTCTCTCTCTCTTCTTCTGTCACGCCCATAATTTGAATGTTGGTATGCCCAGAGGCTCCTTACACTATCTTCATATTTTTGGATTCTTTTTTCTTTTTGTTTTTCTGGTTGGGTGTTTTTTGCTTCTTTGTATTTCAAATCTTTGAGTTAATTCTTGCGATCCTCTAGTCTGCTGTTGGAACTCTGTATAATATTCTTTATTTCAGTCAGTGTATGTTTAATTTCTAGTTGGTCCTTTTTCATATCCTCGAGGGTCTCACTAGATTTCTTGAGGGTCTCACTAAATTTATCGGCGGTTTCTAGGAAATTCTTGAAAAACCTTATAAGTGTGGTTTTGAACTCTATATCCAGTAGTTTGCTTTCCTCCATTTCTGTCATTTGTGACCTGTTTCTTTGTCTTTGCATTTTTTATGCTTCCCTGTGTCGATAGAGTGGCTTTCTGTGCTAGGTGTCCTATAGGGCCCAGTGGCTCAGCCTCCCCAATTACCTGAGGTGGACACTCTTGGTGCACCCCTTTGTGGGCTTTGTGCACAGTCTTGTTGTAGTTAAGCCTTGATTGTTGTAGGTATCACTGGGAGGAATTGACCTCCAGGCCAATTGTCTGCGAGAATCAGCTGTGTCTACGGTGGGAGAACTTCTGTGCTGGAGACACCCTTATGGGGCAAGACTTGCTTCAGTGGGGCTTTGGTGCTCACTGAGTCTGCCCCCTGAGTGTGTCCCTTATGGATCTGAGGAGTTGTGATCTGGATGGTCCCACTCTGACCACTGGGTGCACTAGCTCTTGGATCTCTAAGGAGGTGCTAATTTAGCCTCTGCCTGAGGCTACCCAGGAGGAGCTAGGGAGAGATCTGCAGATTCCTCTTCTTTGTTTGGGGTTTGGAGGTGCCCAGATGAGGCCCAGCTGTGAATCAATGCAAGCTGCTGTGGGGCCTTGGGCCTTCTTTTGGTTGTTCTGGGTCTCTCTGACCCAGCTGCAGTTACGTAATTTTAGATTGCAAAGGGCCAGGCCATTCATATGCAAAAGCCTCTGCACACAGCTTGGGTGTGCGGGGTCTCAGGGAATCAACAGGACAGAGCAAACAGCTATGGCTGATCTTCAACCCTGCCCTAAGAGGCCCCAGGTCTCAGTGACCCGTGGTAATCGCTGCAAGTACCTCTGAGAGAAAGCCGCCCTGAAGTTCCGCCCCATGTCAGACAGTACAGTTTCTCCCCGTATGAGTCTGGGTCCCAAGAGACTCACCTGGAACTGGAGTTCAGAGCAGTCAGGAGCTTATGTCTCCCTCCCAATTGAAAAAGACAACCTCATCCTCAGTTGCCAGGCCTTTCCACGTGTGCCTCCATACCTCTGCACTTTACTTCCGCACCTCCTCTGAGTCTCAATGTGCTTTTCTCTTTCCTTCTAGTTGTAGAATTTCCACTCAGCCAGCCTTCCTGTGGTTCTGGATGAAGTCTGTTTTGTCTTTTAGTTGTATTTTTGAAGTGGTTGTGCGAGGCAGCAATTTCAGGTGTTTACCTATGCCACCATCTTGGTTTCTCCCTCAGCATATTCGGTTTTTATTATATAGGATGGCACCAACTGAGGGAAACTGGAACCTTTGTGTGTTGTTTGCCATTTCCTATAAATTTTTAAATTAAAAAAAAAAAAAGAGATAACCTGTGTGGTTCAGCAGGAGGGACACACATTTTCCAAGGTTGGGAGTAGCAGAGGTACTTCCCCTCCTCACCCCAATTCCTAAACAGATTGCCTCCATCAATTCCTCCCTCTCTGTCTGGGAGCCAGGGTTTCTGGAAGGGGCTAAAGGCAGACTGGTATGGAATTTGGAATTCTGAGTTAGGAAGCTGTGTGTGGCCCTGTGATCATGATCATGTCCCTTAGCCTCAGAATCTGTTTCTTTATCTGCAAATGTCTTTTTCAGAAAAAAGTCGCCTCCAGGTACAATGAGATAACAATTCACTGAAATGACATGTGTGAAGACCCTAGTAGCTGGAAAGCGATATACAAACCTTGGTTTTCCTGATAATCCTTTCTGTTCCCTTGCCCAGTCAGGCCCTGATGTTATAAACTTCAGTGTCCTGCATTCTTTCCCTTGTAGCTTCCTTAAATAGCTACCTGGCCCATAAATAGCCCTTTATAAACTCTCCTAAAATTACCCAGTTTGAGTGCATACCTATTTCCTGCTGAAACCATGACTAATACCAAGAGCTAGAATAGGGAAGAGTTAAAAGACATAATATTTCATCAGTCTTGAAGGATGAGTGTAATCTTGTCAAATATAAAAAGAAGAGCAACGCATGTTCTCACATCAATAGCCACAGGCAAGTAAAGATTTCATTCCAATAGCTTCATAGCTATAGTGGCTTAGTTCCATGGGACCTTAATTCAGACCATATTCTGTGTGGAAAGCATCTAGAATTATGTAATAAGGTCTTAATTGTAGGACTGGATTTAGTCCACATTCAAAAGTGGGCGCATATGAAATGCTATTTTCTAAATTTTCTACAATTCGATTTCTATTATTTCAAATGACCCATTCCATAGGTGACAGAAACTTCTTAATCAGTTTGAGATTTCTGCTCTTCCTCTGTCCCTAGGATAAAATGGAGCAGTCAGGAGATTAAATTTCTTTTCAGCTAATATTTCAGAAACATCCAGCTACATTCAATAACATTTTATTTGGGGGGAGTATACTAATTCAGTCTTTGTTATATTTCAATGTAGGTTAGACTGGGGTCCAGAGTAGCCTCTGAAGAGGGGTTCTGGCAAGCAGCTGATTAGGCTGAATGTGGCTGCAGGAACACATTTAATCTCTGTAAGAGAGCAAATAGTTTTTAAATACTTTAGCCCATCAACTGTTTGTATGCAAATAGTGATACTAATTATAAATGAGTTTTATCTACTCAGTGCAGCAGCTCAGCAGGATTCCCACTTGGAAGTCTTCTGTCAGAACTTTGTGAGAATTTTTTGAGTTGCTATTTGCATTTAAAATACTTTTCTTTTTTTAAAGCAGACACAAATTCATTCTGGTAACTAATTCCCACTGACCTTCCACCCAATTAGTGCCCATCTATGAAGCTTCGCCGCAGTTATTCTAGGGGTGATGGCAGAAACCTGCCAAAAGTACTAGAATATGGTCTCTTGGATCAAGGAGGCCCAGTGAAATCTTTTCAAATCCAGATTAGGAAAAAAAAAAACAACCTTGAAATAACTAATTAAAATAAGAAACCACCACCCATACAACCAGCTGAGCTGAAGAATTTACCGAATAAGATTATTGGCTATAATACTGCAGACAATGTTGCAGAATAGAAAAGACCCCCATATTATAAAAGCCAAAATTAAATATGCTGATCCATGCTTTTGACCTGAGATAAAATATAGAAGTGCTAATGTTTACCATTGATTAAGAATCTGCTTGGAATTTTTATTTTTCTTTTTCTGCTTTCATAGAACACCTGCTGGGGAAGTGCATAAAATTGCAAGATCCTTGGAAACCAGAATATGAACTGGTCTTTACATCCTGGTATAGTCACCCCCAGTGTCTGTCATAAATGCTGAACTGAATGTTGAGCCACAGGAAACAAGGCTATGGTTTTCTTCCTAGCCAGTTATACTAGGAAAAGCATCTATGAGATTTTGCATTCATACAAAAACAGTGCTGCCTTGAAATATTTATTTCTGCTACCCCATCATTGTTGGCCTGGGAGCTCTCTGCTGCTCCACTAATTGGATGGGGAATGAGGAGGCCATCCTCCATCTTCCTGGTCACTCCATCCCATCCCGTTTTTTGGGAGATGATAGAGATAATATGTTCCAGGTATACACACACTCACATGATTCACAAACTACATGACCCATTCTTTTGTTTTGAAAATAGTCTTTATACTATGTAGCAGTCAGGTTAGGTTAGGCTGCACTATAGTAACATCTTCCAAATCTCAGAGGCTTTAAACAACAGATTTCTCACTTGCCAGACATGTTCTTCATTATGTTGGAGGGCCCTATTCCAAGTCATCCTCCCACTGGGACCCAAGCTGATGGACCAGCCACCCATTTAGAATGTTGTCCTGCTCTATGCCAAATAATACTCTAATTCTTTAAACTTTTGTTCATATTTCATTGGCCAAGGCATGTCAATGGAACATGCCTGAGTTCAATCCCACCATGTGCATGAAGGAATAAAAATCAGAATATTTGTAAGCATTCCTGTGACCCTTCAAAAATTTCTAAATATTTTTGCTGGGAGAAGGCAGTCAGAAAGGTAGAAAAGTGAAAAGAAACTAAAGAAAAGCAAAGAGCAGATTAGAGATGAGAAAATGTAGTGAGAAAAGGGTGGGGTCTATGGAGGTAATTTTTAGTCACTCATATGACCTATATTTAGATTTTGGACAGTTGCATATGCACCAGTAATCTCTCTTTCCACTTTCTCCTTATTTTGGCTCTTCAACCAATAAAGAATGACAGACGGAGGGGGTGATAATCTGACAAGATACCACCATGCTTGTGTGTCTAAATATGTATGCTGGTTTGGAAGACCTGTCATGTAAAGCAGATTGTTTTATTAAGTCTACAAGAAAATGACCAGGGTTGAGGTGTCTAAGAATCAGTGGCTGCAGCAAATAGCTCCATATGGCATTTGTAGCTGTCCACACTCTGTCCCCACCAGGAGCTCCTTGCTAAGGAAGTGGGATGTTGGAGATTCTGTAGAACATATTCAGTACACTGAAATGCCTGAGTCAAAAATATTTCAGAGAAACAAAAGACATGTTTAGTGCAGATAAACAAAGATACTGATGGCAGATTTCTAACAAAAAATAAAACAATCCCATTTGCAATTGCATAAAAAATACCTAGGAATAAGTTTAATCAAGGATGTAAAAGACCGGTACTTGGAAAATTATAAGACACTCAAGAAAGAAATTGAAGAAGATACAATAAGTGGAAGCATATACCATGTTCATGGATAGGCAGAATTAACATCAGTAAAATGTTCGTATTACCCAAAGCAATATATAGATTCAACGCAATTCCTATCATGATCCAATGGCATATTTCACAGAACTAGAACAAATATTTCAAATATTTATATGGAATAATCAAAGACTCCAAATAGCCACAGCAATTTTGAGAAAGAAGAACAAAGTTGGAGGAATCATGCCACCTGATAGTAGACTATACTATACCACAAGACCACACTAATTAAAACACATCGGATTTGCATAAAAACAGGCATAAATCAATGGAACAGAATAGGAAGCCCAGAAATAAGCCCACACCTTCATGATAAATTAATATTTGGCAAAGGGCCAAGAACATAAAATGGGCTAAATACAACGGTCTATTCAACAAATGGTGTTGGGAAAATTGGACAGATACATGGAAGGAGGAGGAGGAGGAAGAGGAGGAAGAGAAGGAGGAGGAGGAGGAGGAGGAGAAGGAGGAGGAGGAGGAGGAGGAGGAGGAGGAGGAGGAGAAGAAGAAGAAGAAGAAGAAGAAGAAGAAGAAGAAGAAGAAGAAGAAGAAGAAAAGAAAAGAAAGCAAGCAAGCAGACCACCTTCTTACACTATACACAAGAATAAATTCAAAATAGAATAAAGACTTAAATGTAACACTCCATATCATAAAAACCTTATAAGAAAATATAGGCAGTAAAATATTGGGCATTTCTTGTAGCAATATTTTTCTGATATATCTCCTTGGGTAAGGGAAACAAAAGAAAAATAAACAAATGGGACTATATCAAACTAAAAATGTTTTTGCATAGCAAAGAAAACCATTGACAAAATGAAAAAACAACCCATTTAATGGAGAAAATATTCACTAATGATACATCTGACAGGGGTTAATATCCAAAATTTATAAAGAACTTGCACAACTAAACACCAAAAAAAACTAAACAACTGAATTTTAAAAAATGGGCACTTCTTCAAAGAGTGCTTTATTCACTACGATGACAACACTGCTCCTTCCAAGTTTTTTCTCCCCTTCGCCCTTGAATACAAATTTATGGTTTCCAAGTTGCACTATTCACCACAGTCCTAAGAGATATTTACTGTTTTTATCTGCAGGTGAAGGCTCTGGTTCAAAGAAGCCAAATATAAAATGTGCTGCTTTGCAGGCTCGACTGCAAAAGGAGCACAGATCCAGTTTGTCTTTGCCTCCTATGACCACTCACACCGGATTAAAGCAGCCTCATTTTACCCTCTAAAATAATCCCCTCAAAATTCAGAATCCAGAGTTTACATTTTACAGATGAGCACTCCGAGGTCCAGGGAGGAGATGGGGCTTTTTCAGGGTCACGTGGCTTGTTTGTGGCAAAGGTCAGTGAGATTCCAGAGCTCCTGCGTTCCCAGGGCACCGTATTTTGTTACCCCAAAGATCTTATTTGGCCCTAACGCAGTCATCAAGATCCCCATGCATCTGGTAGACCCGGGTCTTTAGCGATCAATCCTCCAATGCTGGTGAAATGAAGCATTTCATTCCATTTACTTCCCAACCCCACCTCACCCCCTCAGTTAGGACTGAGGGGAGGAAAGGGAGCTTCTCCAAATTCAGGTTCCTGTTATCCTGACATTTTCAATCATCTCTGTGTAGGGAAAATTTGTAAATTACACAGAGCTCAAGAAACTTGAAATCTCTTTACCAGTAATCACGCCACTCTGAGCAATGAGAGTACTAGAAAAGCAAGGACACAGGCTTCTTCCATTTAGGTCAAGCTGGTGATGTTTTCTCACTCATTGTTGGCCAGGCAGGTTGGGTCCCCTCCTGCCTTTCTGCTTCCCATTTTGAAAACATCACACAAAATTCAATGGAAGTTGTCACCAGCCTTGTGCTCTACATGTTAGTTAAAAGCTGTCTGGAAGGACCCCGGGGCATCACATTGGACAGTTGAACCACAAGCTCAGCCTGGTATGATCCGCTCCACTCTGGATTCTTGAGAGAAATCATCTGTTTGCATCAGTCTTACAGCAGCAGCCCTGGAGTGCCCGCAAGAGCAGCCACCCAGAGCCCAGCGCATGCCTGTCTCACCAGTTCTCGTATTCATGCCAGAAGTTCTCAGTTACACCTGAAACTCCCAAGAAGCTGCAGTGTTCTTGGAGCATCTGCAGAGGAGGGAGCAAACAGAAAAAAAAAAAAAAGCGCTGGCAGTCCATGAGCCAAGCTCAGAGCACGTGCTTGAGGATGCTGATAAATCTATCTCTCTCTGACACCCTCGGCTATCACCCTCACCTGCTCCTGCAGAGGCTGCGTCCTGCTGGGGAGTTTGATTGAATTTGTAGAGCAGACGGGGCCGCATGGGCTCTGTTGTAAAGGGAGTATCATCATGAGAGGTGGCATGCTTTACAAGGGAAGAGATGGTGAATTTAGACCAGTGAATCCCTTGCAATTATTAAAGCAAATGCTAAGAAACCTGGGCCTGGGCAGGAGCGAGCTGCGGTTGGGGGTGGGAGGGGGGGGGGGGGGCAGTGAGAGGGGTGTTTAAGGGAAGAAGGACAGGGAGGTTATCTGCTTTCCCAGACTTTTACCTCCTGGCTCTATAGCCATCCCCTCTGTTCTGCTCCACAGGTTTCTGTTTTAAATTAGTACTAAGTGAAATAGAATTAAAATATGATGAGGTAGCCTTAAGGTGACTCTGTTTTGCATTTAAATCCTTGAAAATCATTGCATTTCCAAATTCTGAACACCTACTTGGTCAAGGCATAATTTGAGTTTGAGGACAAGAGTGATTTTTATAGCTTCTTTTCAGGAAAAAAGAAAGGATTGCTAAATTTAACAAGAAAGAATGTGAGGGGTTGAAGAGGAAAATCGACTGTAGCTACAAGAATAACCCTGGTCCCTTGCCTCTGACTCTATATATGAAAAGGGAGGAGTATGAGGGATGGATTTGACCTTTCTTAAAGAAGTTTAGCAATATAATTGTAGCCTTTAAACTAGGCTTACCATTCAACTCTATGATATGTGATTATAGACTAACTCAAATTAGATGTGGATCCAGAGGAGTCCTTCGGGTTTAGGGAACTACCTTGCCCAACTCCCTATCCACCCTCCAACCATCTTTATTGAAGCTCAGAAAGGTTAGCTAACTATTCAAGATTGTCCTGCCGGATAGCAGCGGACTATTACCACCAACCATGCCCTGGTGGTCTCTCCACTCTCACATGGCTCCAGGTTGAAAAACTAAAGCCATGACGATAAAATCATGGGAACCCCAAGAACTGGAGACTCTATGATTTGACTGAGGGGGAAAAAAGGCTCTTGACTCAATCCAGGACAGACATTTTTTGTGATAGATCCATCATAAAGTCTCAGGTGTGGAAACGTTCCTTGTGGTCAGTCTCTTTGAGGCTGACAGAGAAGAAACTTCTTCCACGCACATAGATGCAATATTGGTTACAAATCATATGAAACCTTCACTTCTTCTGAAGACTCCTGAAACTATATTCCAGGAAATGCTCACATAAAAAGAATCTTCAAATAGTCACAGCACTTTGAAGAGATATAAAGACCACTGCTATAAACCCTTGCTAGTTCCAGTTGCTGAGGAATTAAATCCTGTGACTGTAGCAGATAGAGAAGAGTCTTTAGGCTGGGCTCTCAGAGAACAACAGGGGGAGGAAGGCAGTCCCGTCTGCATTGCCTGCTTTCCAAAAGTGGGATCTTCGGGAAGTCCCATAAAGCAGAGTGCCCGGTGTTACTCATGACATGGAGGAGGTCAGTGACTTTCTACAAATGAAGCATCAGGTCCCAAGTTTAGCTGAACATCCACATGACTAAAAGCGTATGAGAAACAAAACTCACACTCAAAAGAATAATGGGTAAGAGGCATAAGAGATAACAAAAAAATGATTAAGTATAAATGGTGAAAATGCTCAGACTCACATAACATAGTAAAAGATATATTTTTGGGTATGTCAAATAGGAAAAAAAACACTCTTAAATTATAATTCTTTATCTTTCCAGCCTTCTCATTTAGTTTTGGTAGAGTTTACATTTTTAGACTGTAATTAGAAATATTACAGGACTTAAAAATGCTCACACTTTAATTCAGTGATTTAATCATCTACAGAAATTTCACATAATGAAATAATGTGCAAAAATTAACATGTAAGAATGTTACCGATGTATTTATAACAGCCCAAGAACAGGCAGTTTTTCAATAAAAGATAATTGGTTAAATGTTTATCAATAGGCATTTATCTAAGTAAATTATAGTCTGTGGCGCTGTGAATATTGGGCAACCATTAAAAATATGTTAACAATATCTGCCTTTGATTGTGCTCTTACTACTCTGTGATGGGATGGGATGGAAACTGTGGCAAAAGAATCTAGCTGCAACTCAACATCAAGGAAACAAACAATCCATTAAAAAATGAGTAAAAGACCTGTATGGACACTCTCCAAAAAGGACATACAGGTGGCTAGTAGACATGTGAAAAGAAGCTCAACATCACTAATCACCAGAGAGATGCAAATTAAAACTACAGTGAGATATCACTTCACAGCTGTCAGAATGGTTATCATCAATAAATCAACAAACAAGTGCTGGGGAGGATGTGGAGAAAAGGGAACCTTCCTACACTGTTGGTGCAGCTACTGTGGAAAACAATATGGAGTTTCTCAAAAAATTAAAAATTGGACTGCCTTTTGACTCAGCAGTTCCACTTCTGGGAATATATCCAAAGAAATCTGAAACAATAATTTGAAAGAAGATATGAACTCCTATGTTCATTACAGTGTTATTTACAGTAGCCAAGATCTGAAAACAGCCCAAGTGCCCATCAGTAGATGAGTGTTTAAAAGAGCTGTGGTATGTTTATACCATGGAATACTATCTGGCTGTAAAAAAGAAAGAAATCTTACCTTTGGTGACAGCATGGATGGACCTGGAGTGTATTATGCTAAGTGAAATAAGCCAGTCAGAAAAAGACATATACCATATAATCTCACTTATACTAGTATGTGGAATCTAATGAATAACATAATTTAACAAACAGAATCATAGGTACATGGAACAGACTGATAGCTGTCAGAGGGAAGGGGGTTAAAAGCTGGGTAAAAAAAGATGAAGGGATTAAGCAAATTATCTACACTAATAAAAGAGAAACATGGTAATTGGCGTACGACCGCTACCCTTTTCATTGGCTAATCAGTGAGTATATACAAAGTAACTGTCAGCCAAGATGGCGGCCGGCAGCCAGGCAGCTGATGCGAACAGGGAGGCTTGCTTCCTTCAGTGACAGAGGACTCCAACTTCCCCGCCGGCCTCTGAGCTTCAGTTGGAAACATAGTAACATTTATAGAAGATAAACAAAAGCCCAGAAACCTCCTGTCAGTCAGCCGGGATCTCAGAGCTGGAGTCGCAACATTGTTTCAAATACAGAAAACAAAGGCCAGAAACCTGCTTTCAGCCGAGCCTCAGAGAGAAAGCCGGCTCTCAGCTCCAGTGACAGCCATAGAAGGTAAATAAATGCCAGAATAAAAAAAAAAAGAAAAAAAGGAGAGGTTTGGCGCTTCAGTCGCCCGCCAGTCTGAAAACGGCCCTCAGCCCCTCACCCAGACTGGCCAGGCACCCCAGTGGGGACCCCCACCCTTAAGCAACAAGATGGCGGCTAATGTGCATACTGAAGGCAGGCAGCAGCAGGCAAGGCTGTCTGCGGTCTGGGACCCGGATCTGGGACCCTGCCGGGCGGGATCAGCGGAGCCACGAGGCCTCCCGGCACCGGGATCAGCGTGACAGGGGGCAGCGCCCAAACCCCCTGATTGCCCTGCAGCTCTGTGTGTGACAGGGGGCAGCGCCCAAACCCCCTGATTGCCCTGCGGCTCTGTGTGTGACAGGGGGCAGGGCCACAACCCCCTGATCGGCCCTGCTCTGTGGGTG
Source organism: Myotis yumanensis (assembly GCF_028538775.1). Classification (NCBI taxonomy): domain Eukaryota; kingdom Metazoa; phylum Chordata; class Mammalia; order Chiroptera; family Vespertilionidae; genus Myotis; species Myotis yumanensis. The sequence goes on along the minus strand of NW_027223754.1, from coordinate 41,497,077 downwards.
ATAGAGGGCGGCGCCCCAACCCCCCGATTGCCCTGCGGCTCTGTGTGTGACAGTGGCGGCACCCCAACCCCCCCCCACGGGCCCTGCTCTATGTGAGACGGGGTAGAGCCATACCTCCCCATTGGCCCTGCCCTGAGTGTGACAGTGGCGGCGCCCCAACCTCCTGATCGGCCCTGCTCTGTGTGTGACAGGGTGTGGCGCCCCAACTCCCCCCGCCCCCACGGACCCTGCTCTGTGTGTGACAGGGGGTGGTGCCCCAACTCCCCTATTGGCCCTGCTCTGTGCCTGACAGGGGGGAGCTCCTCAACCCCCTGATCGGCCCTGCTCTGTGCGTGACAGGGGGGAGCTCCCCAAACCCCTGATGGGCCCTGCTCTGTGTGTGACAGGGGGGAGCTTCCCAAACCCCTGATGGGCCCTGCTCTGTGTGTGACAGGGTACAGAGCCCCAACCCCCCTGATGGTCCCTGCTCTGTGTGTGACAGGGGGCAGCGCCCCAACCCCCTGATCGGCCCTGCTCTGTGCGTGGCAGGGTGTGGGGCCACAACCTCCCCATCGACCCTGCCTTGAGTGTGACAGGGGGCGGTGCCCCAACCCCCCAATCCGCCCTGCTCTGTGCATGACAGGGGCGGCGCCCCAACCCCCCAATCCGCCCTGCTCTGTGCATGACAGGGGGCGGTGCCCCAACCCCCCAATCCGCCCTGCTCTGTGCATGACAGGGGGCGGTGCCCCAACTCCCCAATCGGCCCTGCTCTGAGCCCGACCAGGTGCTGCACCTAGGGATTGGGCCTGCCCTCTGCCACCCGGGAGCAGGCCTAAGCCAGCAGGTCATTATCTCCCGAGGGGTCCCAGACTGCGAGAGGGCACAGGCCAGGCTGAGGGACCCCCCTCCCCCCCCCCCCCCCCCCGAGTGCACAAATTTTTGTGCACCGGGCCTCTAGTATATATATAAAACACATAGACATAGACAACAGTAGATGATAGCCAGAAGGGAAGGGGAGTAGAGAGAGGTGAAAGAGGGGGATATATGGGGATGAAAAGAGACTGGAGTGGGCCTGCCTAAGGCCAGCCCGTGGTGTGTGGGTTCTCGACTTCCTGCAGGAAAGATTTCACAACACAAGCCCAGGTGATTTTGAGAGTACGTTCATTAAAGCTGGGGACAGTGAAACAAGGAAAGGACTATGGCAGACAAAACTATGGGAGAAAGCCTAGGCGGTGCTCTGCTTGGCTCTCTAGAAATCTTACAGGAAAGAAGAGAGTCAGAGCTGGGCTGCTTTAGCTCATTGGGAAGTGAGAGAAAAAGGGGGCCTTGGAGACAAGATTGGGGGTAAATTTGGGTGGTGATGCTAGTCTCATGTGGACATAAGATGCTAGTCTCATGTGGACCCTTAGAATTTAGGCAGAAATAAAAAGTTCATATCCAGCCAGCGGCATGGGCTTGCTCTAGAGAGGGCCACATTGATTCTATGTCCTGAGGGCTTTTTATTCCCCCCTTTCTTTCTGCAGGCGAGAATCTTAGAATTTCAGCAGAATATTCATCAGCTTTCCAAGTGCATTTTTAATATGCTGATGCATCAAAATGAGCATATAAGGGAGTTTTGGATGATTCTTTGGTCTGTTTTACTGTTTCATTTTTATCTGAAAGGACTGTCTGGCTTTAATGGGGGTCTTGTTATTTGTTCCCCTACTCCATCTGTCCTTGGGTTTGGCTGGCACAAATGCCATTAATTGGGTCTCTGTTCTCTATCTCCATGACCAGGGTGATTTAAGCTATGTATTTTCTGGTTGGCGGGGAGAGGAATAAACCATTGCTCTTAAGTATCCTTGGTTGAGGTAGGTAAGGTCTTGCGATTCACAAGCTGGCTGCAAACTACCCACACTGTTTGGCTTTTAATTTTCTTGTCTCGGTTTCCCTATTCCACTTGCCCAGGAATTTTCCTAGCTTCTTACTATTCTACCACAGTTTTGTTAACCAATGTCACCCCAGTAAATTTTTTAAAAATCTGGCTGTATTACAAATGTTTGAAACAACCTCACGGAAGGGATGGAATGAGGGTGAAGGAATACGGTGCTGACCTAAATAAGTTTGGAAATGAGGCAAAAGAAACTGCACATAAGCACAGTAATCTAGTTGATGAAGTTGTTCTTCAAAAGAGGGTGGATTAACAACTCTGGAACCACTATACAAGGACACAATAATGGGACACTCAAGTAAATGGATGGAGGGTGGTGGAGTAAAGTCTCTCACTGTTAGAGTGAGAGATTACAAACAGGGAAGTAAAGGAGTCTAGAATGATCTATGTGCTGTGGGTTAGAGTTGGAGACATCAGCATAAACTCATGCATAGTTTAATCTGGATATGGATGGGCACATACAGAAATATTTGTGGATATGTATTTATTTATAGGTTAGGATGCACAAATATATCTCCTTGCTTCTTCAGATAAGAGGACCTAGAAGCAAAGACGTGTATGCAGTAGCAACAAACAAACCTGGCATTTGGTTCTTTGTATCTAATACCATCTCCAATTAAAGGAATCAGGGCTCCTGGAGAAATGGCTTATTCTAGAACTGGGGCAGGAAATACACAAGATGAGCCTGAGGCAATTTGTTGTGCCAGAAAGTAGAAAAGTGCTAAAGCAAACAAACAACTTCCACAATGATGGTGAATGTCAAAGGGACACAGGAGCCAGCTAAAAGAGCTCCCAGTGCTCCAAGCTGGGACAGTTAGAGCAACAAAATAACATAGTATTGAATTCTAACCCAATATGGTGTTAATCCAATTATTATAAAATAACATTTTATATTATAATATAAATAAGTAATTGAATGAGTAAATAAATAGATGTAGGATAAGAGACAAATCTCCCATGCAGAAGAATTTCAAACTATATATGGAGATATTCAGCTCCCAAGGACATGTAGCTTAACTTCCCCCCACTGAGTGGAGACTACACAAAGTAACTTCCTTCCAAAGAGTACAGTAAGCAAAAGGAAAGAAAAAAATGAAAAACTTACAGTAGAGAAACCTGATAAACACCACCTCAACCAGGTGATCAAAACCTCAGTTACATCCTGTTGATCGTATGCATCCTTGATATGTCATGAGAATGGCACTTTACATCTGTGGTTTTAAAAAAAATAATCCCTGTCTAATTCTGAAAACTGTCAAGGTCATCAAAAATAAGGAAAGTCTGAGAAATAGTCACAGCCAATACGAGCCTGAGGAAAGATGATGACTAAATGTAATGCAGTATCAGGAATGTGGTCCTGGAACAGGAAAAAGACATTCAGGAACAAGTGAGGAAATATGGATAAGGTATGAACTTTAGTTAATAATCACATATCAATATTGGCTCATTTTTAACAAGTGTACATATACTGTAAGATGCTAATGGTAGAGGAAAGTGGGTATAAGGTATGTGGGAACTCTGTGCTATTCATTCAATAATTCTGTAACTCTACAACTGTCCTAAAATAAAAAGCTTATTAACAACAACAACAACAACAACAAAATAATCATCAGTGCTAAGTAATGTCCAGGAAGGATGATTAATTAGCTTCTAATCTGATTTCATCTTCACATTGGGCTGAAATTCTTTGTGGGAGTCATATCTAGGTTGGAACAAGTGTGTTTCATAAAGGCAAGAATACGCTTATCTGCTCTGGATGTTATAGCTTCACTGGTGTTTCTGGAGGGTGAGAAAGTTCATTTCAACCCCTGCTGTGCTTTATATCTAACATTGCAATCATGCCATGAGGTCCAAAATACAGCAGACACTTCAACAAGCCATTTCTCTGCTCCTCCTCCCCCACGCCTCTAGAGTTTGATTTAGTAATATAACTGAACCATCTCATTATTTCAGTGTAGCCAGGAGGAAATTAGTCCTGAAACCACATTAATTCTTAATTGGGTATATTTTATTAAACAGAAAAATGGGAATTAGCAGGTACTTATCCGCACCCTAATAAAATAACTCTAACAACTATGCAAAACAGCCTCTCTGGATCGCAAAACTCCCCCGCTAATCCTGCCTTTTCCGTGACTGATTTTTCACCATAGGATCTGAGCATGAAAGGATTAGGCACGATAATAACAATATTGAAGATAACAATGATAATACATAACAGTTATTGGGTACTTACTATGTGCAGATACTGTTCTGCTTATTTTTTGTTTTTTTAATAAGAATAAGTTGGATTCAGAAAACTACAAGAAGCTAAAACAACTTTATTATCCTCTTGCCTGTGACTTTAATTATGCTATTCTGTCTCATCCCAAGACAATATATCAGTCAGATAACATTTTTATAGATTTCAGAGAGGGAGAGAGAGAGAGAGAGAAACATCAATGATGAGAGAGAGTCATTGATTGGCTGCCTCCTGCATGCCCCACAGTTGGGATCAAGCCCGCAACCCAGGCATGTGCCCTGACCAGGAATTAAACCATGACCTCCCAGTTCATAGGTCAATACTCTGGCTGGGCCATTTAACATATTTTAAGTCACACTCAGGTATAAACAAACATCACTAACTTGATGTATTAAGCCCAGTAAAACCATATCAAATCTCCAGTCTCTCAACCAGTTTGAAGCTTCTCCTCCTACTGCAGCTCAGGCTAAACTCAGAGTGAAGAGATCTGCAATTGGCAAGAGGAGAGCAGGGCATGACCCTCTTCTGTGCTATATTTCCACCTTTTTTTTCTTCGTTCACCACCTGCCTGTCTTGGTTGGAGGAAGGAAAGAGAAAGAACAGGTAAGGTCTTACCTGACTAGTGTTAATGGACTCTGATGTTGCTCTCCTCTGCGAGTGGCATATGTCCAAATGCTTGCTCTTATGGAGCACTTGGGGGGGTCCCCTCACTGTGGACTTACAGTTGATTGGTACTGGCACTGGCCCTCTGACTTAGCTCTTGGCATTCCTCCTTAGCACCCATTTATAACAGAATAGCCCACATGATTCTCTCCATTAGGGGTACCTAGCTCTGCCAGCAGATCTCTAGAGGCAGGGTCCTTTCAAGGTGACCCAAACCTGATAACTGTTTTTGGGCCCACTCTAGCCCGTGGGAAATACCTTCTCATTTCCCACCATTGGTTGAACCTGCCTTGCTTCAATGGAACCTTTGCACCCTGCTCAGCCATCAGGAGCAGCTCTGATACAATGACCCACCTTGGCTCCTGACACTGGATAGGGTAACCACTAATCCACTGTGCCCTTATGGTGTCATTTATTTTTCATTTTTGCTGCCCTCCACTAATCCTCCCTTCTCTCTATTCAATCCTGGAGGTGCCAAAAAGAGTGCTAAAATTGTGGGAGAAAATGGGAAGAAGAGAGAAGAAAAAGAATCAAATGTTCCCTTGTTTCCATCTTCCCCATAATAGATTTCTAAGCTTGTGTCAAGACTAAGGGAGTAACACTTGTATTAAATTAGTGCGTGGAATATGTTAAAATAAAATGGAACCACAAAGAAATACCACCTCACACCATACCCATTTGGAGAACTACTATAAAAAAAAGGGGGGGCTGAAAAAGGTGAAGGGATTAAGCAAAAAAAGTAAAACCTCATAACACAGACAACAGTATGGTGATTACCAAAGGGAAAGAAAGGGGGTTGGGGGGGGGGGGCGGGAAGGGGCAGAGGGGGAAGTAGAAGAAGGTAAAGAGGGGACAAATGGTGATGGAAGGAGACTTGACTTTGGGTGGTGAACATATAATACAATATTCAGATGATGTATTATAGAATTGTACACCTGAAACTTATATAATTTTATTAGCCAACATCACCCCCAATAAATTCAATAATTTTTTTTTAAAAAAAGAACAAGCATTGATGAAGATATAGAGGAATTGTACACTGTTGGTGGAAATGTAAAATGGTGCTGTCATTATGGAAAACAGTATGGCAGTTCCAAAAAAATAAAACTAAAATGGAATTATCATATGATTTAGCAATTCCGCTTCTGGGAATATATACTCCCTCAAAATTGAAAGCATGGTCCTGAAGAGATATTTGCACATTCATACTCACAGCAACATCATTCATAATAGCCCAAAATTGGAAGCAACCCAAAGGTCCAACAACAGATGAATAAGTAAACAAAATACAAAATAAGTATACAATGGAATATTATGCAGCCTTAAAAGGGAGGGAAATTCTGATACATGTCACAACATGGATTAACCTTGAAGACATTATGATAAGTAAATAAGTCAATTACAAAAAGATAAATACTGTATGATTCCACTTATATGAGATACCTGGAGTAGTCAAATTAATAAAGACAGAAAATGAAATGGTGGTTGCCAGGGCCATGGGGAGCTGTTGTTTAACAAGTACAGAGTTTCTATTTTGCAAGATGAGAACACTTCCAGAGATGGATGGTGGTGATGATTGCACAACAATATGAATGTACTTAATACCACTACACCATTCACTTAAATGTGGCCAAGATGGTAAATTTCATATTATGTATATTTTACCAAAATTAAAATTTTTAAACTGAAATGTAGCCTTACTAAAATAATAAAATTGTGATTAACAGAAACCTTAAATATTAATATATGCAAATAAAAACTGTAAGTGACTAGAAAAGCAATAGGATCCACCTAAAGCGTGAAGAAACATAGAGCTGTTGAAATAGAGTAGTAAGAGAAAAAAATAAAGCTTCTTCATGATTTACTTCCACTACAGGCAGCTTGTTCCATAAACTAATTACATGTACTAATTTTTTCCTCACAACAGTTTTATGAGGAGAAGTGGAACAATAAATTTTCTGAAGAAATAAACTGTTCTTAAATGATAAATTCTGCTCTTCCATCAAAATAAACCAATTTCACTTACTAGTAACTGTATAAATCTTGTTGGACCAGGCCTCCTCTCTAGTGACAGTTGAAGTATGTTTCAAGTAAAGGAGATATTTGGGGAGCGGAGGACTTTTTTAGCTCCTAATAAGGTCTCTGAAAGTAATCAATCAGTCTCAAGGTGGAGATGAGGTGAAAGGAATTGTTTGATCACTGAACATTCATCAACTAAAATCTACCTCCTTCTGACAGAAAATGGCTTTAGATTTCAGTTTGTCTATAAATCCAATGAAGCTCCAGATATAATGACCTGCCTTGCCTCCTGACACAGGATAGGGTAACCACTAATCCACTGTGCCCTTATGGTGTCATTTATTTTTCATTTTTTATGCCCACTATCTCAAATCCTGAGACAGCCCTTGGTCTGCTATATCAAGTTACGGCTGTTACCTCAGTCACTCTCCTGTTATAGTGGATTTCATGAGAGAAGTCAGCAGAATTCGTTGGTAGTGGTGGTTTCTATTTATTGGTAGCATTTTTAGGAACTGAGAATGTCCCATTTCAATAACCTCTTTCCTGTAAATTCTTGCCAAAAGCTATTTTGGCCTCTAATATTCCCTATTTGGAAAAGAGGCTCACTTCAATTAGGGAAGAAAAAAAATCATTTTTTTTCTTCCATTAAATCCAAAAACTGTTAATGTTTTCATATTTTTCTTTAGTATTGATTCAACTCTTAAGAAGCTATAGGGATATCAAGATCTTGGAAAATAGACCCAGGCAGTTGAAATGGAAGCAAATAAGTGACAGATGTTACGCTGGTTGCTTTACGCTCTGTGGAATATAGATACAAGGCCTATGTTGGTGAGTCCTCAAAGAGGAAGTGAAATTGGTCACATTGAGTATTGGAACTATCTATTGCTGTGGAACAGTTCTCTAAAAACTTAGCTTAAAACAACAAGTATTTCTTATCTCACCGTTTCTGTGAATCAGGAATTTAGTTGTGGCCTAGCTGGATGGTTCTGGCTCAAGGTCTCTCATGAGGTTGCAGTCAAGATATTGGCTAGAGCTGAAGTCATCTCAACATTCAACAGGGTCTGGAGAATCTGCTTCTGAGATGTTGCACTCTCGTGGCTGTTGGAAGGTGGCCTCAGTTCCTTGCCACACAAACGTTCCATGGGACTGAGTGTCTTCAGTCCATTGGCTGGCTTCCCCTCAGAGTGAAGGATCCGAAAAAGAGATCAAGGAAAAAGCCACAGTGATTTTTTTACCTAGCCTTGGAATCCAAACACTATCACTTCTACCTTACTGTATTCATCAGAAGCAAGTAACTAAGTTTAACCCACACAAAAGAGGAAAGACATGAAACTCTATTCCTTGAAGTAGGAGTATCAAAGAATCTGTGTACATATTTTTAAACCACCACATTTAAATTTGGTATGGCAGTTGTTGTTTGTTTGTTGTTGTTGTTTTTTAATACTCCAGGAGTTTTAATATATTGTAAGCTTAATTTTTTTTTTAAGTTAATCTCACCCAAGGATATTTCACATTGAATTTTAGAGAAAGTGGAAGGGAGGGGGAGAGATATATAGAGAGAAACATTGATGTGAGAGAGCCACATTGATTGGCTGTCTCCCACACACACCCTGACTAGGGCTGGGATCAAGCCTGCAACCCAGGTACGTGCCCTTGACCGGAATCAAACTCGCAACCCATCAGTCCAAGGGCCGATGCTCTATCCACTGAGCCAAATCAGCTAGGACATGGTAATTGTTGTTTTATGTGTTTGTTTGTTTATTTGTTTGTTTTGCACCTATGCTCAAAGTAAGCAGAAATATCTTCGAGTGAAACAATTAGAGATGTCAATTATGGAGAATTATTTTAATAAAATATGATACCCTTTATTTTCAACCACAGTAACAAAAGATTTTTCTTCTTTGAATAGTGAAAAACAGAGAAACTTCTAAAAATCTGCCCTCCAAATTTCTAGGTAAGAATCCAAACATTTTAAAATAAACATTCTTTTATTGTTCTCTTTTTTCAATACAAAAAGTGATATTTTAACAAACAGCATCCATTTTTAAAAACTGCTAATGTTTATATAAAATTACATTTCTGTATTCAAAATGATTCAGGTCCAATCTTATTTCTACCTGATAACAATAGTTCAATCAAGGAGGTAATTCTTGATGAAAACCAAATGCCTGATCTTTTATAAAAAATTACCACAAACTTCTCACTTAATCAACTAGCATTCATGGTGTAAATTGTCATTCATGTATAAAACTTTGGAGTTCCATGTAGGTTGATTAAATAAGGCAAACCAGTACCCATTCCCATTAAATTGGCTTCAATTTACTTTAGTAGCATGGAAGTTCTTCTACATATTATTCATACTATTTTCTTTTTAGATTTTTTTAATATATAATCACAACAGGAATGAACACTTGAAGCTTGGTTAAGGATATTAGAAAAATTTCTTTGGGCATATTCCATATGCTATTTTTAAATTTTTTGGTAGTTTGTTGGAAGATACATTAGAAATGGTTGTTCTGATGGCCTCTTTTTTCTAAGTAAGATCAAAATATTGGTCATTATGCTGCCCTTGAATTATCTTTGCTATCAAAACTAGCATAGACATGTTGCAATATGTTGTCATGAAGCCCAATTGTCTTTGTGATTCCTAAGTGGAACTTCTAGTTTAAAGATAATCAGAATATCCCCTTATCTACTTAGGAATCCCCTGAAAGCCACAAAGAGAATGAGAAATAAAAAATGCAAACTCCATCGTGATGAAACTAGGCAAGAGAAAACCCCACACACCGAATAGATAAAAAGACTGCCTAAAGCAGAGCTAAGGTGTCAAAGTATAAACAAAAGACCAAGAAAATGCAAAAAGTCCAGAAGAGAAAGAGAGGGCCACAATTTCAATTTTGTACAAGGTTTAAAATAAGATTGGATTTGGGAGAGGGGAGCACTAACTGAGGCAATCTGAAAAGAAGATACAATCGTTTTTAATATTTATACACCAAAAAACCATAGAACAAATATTCATAGAACATTAACCATAATCCAAGTCTCTCAAAAACTTCATGGGTTTTCTAAATATTTGATCCTGTTGTGCTGATAGCCACACTCAATCCTCTTTGCAGATATGCTTCTCTCTCTAGAATTAATGTTATGTACTCTGGGAAAGTCAAAAGACCACATCCATAGACTTTTTAGGAGCCATTTTATGCAGATGAAAGGATCTACTGAGGATCCTTTAAATGAAATCCATGGGTTCTGATGTATTATCATTTTTTCAGATATTCAAAAATTTGGTTTTGATTTCAAATGTTTGAGCCAAAAGTTTTTTAAGAGGAAATTTTAAAATTCTCAATTGATAGAGGCTTTTAAAATTTTTAGTCTTTGTTTTAATTATGTACTGGCCTCATGACATTGTGATACGTGTCTGTTTCTGTATTCTGTCTTCTTTTTAGAATTTATTGAACTAAATTGTCAAAAGTGCTGCTAGCCAGGATCAAGACTGTAATTGTTTAAGATATAAGGCCTTTGTTCCTCCAACTTTTCCTGGCAGGAAGCAGGCTTAGAGCGTATATTCTTTAATGCCTGCTTCAGAAATGGCTAAGGACTGTGATGATAAAGAACCTTCCAGTGAGCAGAGTCAAGACCCATAGAGAACAATAAAATGGGACCTGCTCCCAGGGAGTAAAGTTCAGGCTAATAATGGAAAATGCTCTACTCCCGGGAAAGGGGCCAGGCAATACTTGCGCATAGGATGTGAATATTGCTATAAACCAGCAACAACCACGTACCTTCTCTTTGTCCCCTTTTGGAATAAGTGTGTTTGTAGATGTTGCCCTGTCCCTGCTCTGTTGCTGCATGCCAGATGATTAAGGGGAAATAATTTGTTTTTAAATTCACAAATCCCCAGTCCAAAGGAACCAAATTCAAACTTAGTATGAGGTCTCAGAAGTCATAAATGGATGAAACTTTGCCGTGTCATGTGTAAGAGTTTATTTTGCATGTGAGAGGGATATAAAAAAAATAGACAAAGGAGTGGACTGTGGTATAATAAATTGTCATTCTCATTTTTCATGCCCACCCAGTATTAGATTTATATAGCCATTTTCTTTGCCAGGTGACTTTACAGTAACACCAACTATAATAAACAGAGTACATTTTCCCACATTATTTACGCTGGGTTTGGCCATGTGACTTGTATTGTCCAGTGTAATGTATACATGATAGCATGCAAGTCCCACAATGAATGGCTCAAAAGGCATCATGTGTTTCCATTTGTCCTCTTGTGCTCCTGCCATTCATTCCTCTTGTGCAACATGACCTAGGAAGCCACTGGGACCAGAGAGGATGAGACACATGAAGCAGACCTGAACCAGAACTGCAGCCTTGAGCCTAGAACCTGGAACCTGAAAGCTAAGATCCAACCTAGCTTAGTTGAGTTGCAGCTCACTTGTACATCCACAAGGAAGAAATAAATGTTTGTTGTTTTAAGCCAATGAGATTTGAAGTGGTTTGTTACAAAGCAACAACCCCCAGGAAAAAGTAGAACAAACCATAAATACATAAAACTTTTTTAAAATAATAAGAAATAACTGAAACTATAGAAAATTATAATAATTGTATAGACTTCTTTGTCTATGTGCAAATGACTTTGAAATGTTAGATAAAATTATATGCATAATTTTCTAGAAGAGTACAACATAATATAGTAAGTCTTAATAAACCAGTTTCTATAGAAGAAATAGGAAAAATTATCAGAGCTCTCCCTCACCAACTTCCCATTTAAAAAGTAATGGGCTCAGATGGTTTCACAGGGAATTCTACGAAATCTTTAAATAACACATACTTCCAACATTATCTGAACTGTTCTAGAGCATGAAAAGGAAAGGAAAACTTCTAAATGCTTTTTAACAAGGTAATATTGATACAAAAATTCAGCAAAGATTTTACAGGAAAAATCAAGTACAGATCAAGCTGACATGAATGTTAATAGAAATATATTTAATAAAATATTAGAAAATAATATTCAGCTATCATAGGGTAACACATCTGACCTAATGAAGTTTATTCCAGAAATTTAAAATGTATCAATAACTAAAAAAACTTTATAAATATGTTTCACCATATTATATTCCAAGAATAAATATATTTCCATGAGTGATGCTGATAATGTATTTGATAAATTCAATATACATTATTTAAGTCAAGGTTCTTAGTCAAATAGAAATAGATGGATATTCCTTTAACATGATAAAATAAATCTGTCACAATCTAGACCTAGTCTCATGCTTAATAAAGAAATATTCTTAAAGTCAGGAATAAGACTAGGATGTGCATTATCATTGTCTTTCTGCTTGTTTGTTTCTTACAATGAGGACATCTGTGAACATCCTTGTACATATCTCATAGTGGGCATGAACATGAGCTGGTTGCACTTAGGTACAGACCTACAAGTAGAATTTCTAGATCAGAGTACATGAAGTTTCAATTTTATAAGACAATGAAAAATAGTTTTCCGGAGAGTTTACACCACATTATACTCTCCCACCAGCAGTGTATGGGAGATCTTGTTTACCCACATTCTCACATACATTTGGTATTGTCAAACTTCTTAATTTTTACTGTAGGCTGCAGTTATTTTAATCCAAAAAATAACATTAATTAGACACTAGTACCAGGCAGTTTCACATGTACTATCTTACTTTAACTCTATATTATTATCCTCCTGATTTTACAGATGAATTTTATTCAAAGCCACAAAACTCCCCCAACAGGCAGCCCTTCCTTCCAGTTTAGTAGAAAAGTTGAAAGTCTAGCAATTGTTATGAAGAGGCCCATCCCCACTCCCAAGGAGCACAGAGGGCAGCAAACAGATCCTCCCAGGACACACAGCAGCCTCCAGAATCATAGCTCTGAGACAGCTTTTAGGTGCTAAGGAAAGAAGTCAGACTCTGGAGATAAAAAGGCCTGGAATGAAATCTATGTCCCATTGTTTAGTTCAACAAAACAAACAGGATAATCAAAAATAAGATTTTTATAGGACCCATAAATCATTGTTCTAGGAAATTTGGCATAGTTGTTTTGTTACAGGTAAGAAATGTACAACTTTTCCCCAAAAATGTGTTTTTTAGAGGGTCTATAAAAATATACAGACATAGCCCGGTGGTTGGGTATTAACCTTATAAACCAGCAGGTCACGGCTCAATTCCCAGTCAGGGCACATGCCTAGGTTGTGGGCGCGATCCCCAGTAGGGGGCATGCAGGAGGCAGCCGATCAATGTTTCTCTCTCATCATTGATGTTTCTCTCTCCCTTCCTCTCTCTGAAATTAACAACATATTTTTTAAAAAATACATATATAAAGACATAAAATTCATGAAAGATAAGTAAAGTTTAAAATACAAGCAAGTATTTTAAAACTAAGGTCACTAAAATAGTTTTTCCATATCTTCTCTGTTAAATTGTCTCTTCTTCTCAATATATTTATTACAACCAATGTGACAGTATCATTCCAATATGTCTGGGTTTCTATCCTAAGGTAACTCTGGCTCTATTCGCATTATTCTTTCCTTTCCCATCCATTGACATATTCTATAGGTTATTTCTTATATAATAGCTGTCTCATGCATTTATTCATTTCTCCTTCTGCTCCCCCAACTGTATGTGTTTTCTTTTATTTTCTTCTTACTCTAATGCATCCAATACACACCAACACAATTCTGCAATGTAGTTTTATTTATGTCATTTTGCCCTGTTCAAACACTTTAAATAGAACCCCATTGCCAAGAACAAAACCCAAGTTCTTCAGCAGGACATTATAGATTCTCCACAATCTGACTCTAATTCCCAGTGTTATGTAAAATCCTTTCTTCCTTCCTCCCATCCTTTTTCTTTACTTACTTCCTTCAACTAATATTTATGGAGCATCTAGTATGTGCCAGGCATGGTGCTAGTCAGTAGAGATTCATTAATAAAGAAAGAAGACATGGATCCTACCCTCAAAAAGCTTATGGTTGCCCAGCCAGTGTGGCTCAGTGGTTGAGTGTCAGCCTGTGAACAAGGAGGTCAAGGTTTGATTCTGGTCAGGGCATATGCCCAGGTTGCAGACTTGATCCCCAGTAGGGGGCAAGCAGGAGGCAGCTGATCAATGATTCTCTCTCATCATTGATGTCTGTATCTCTCTTCTTCTCCCTCTCTCTTCCTCTCTGAAATCAGTAAAAATATGTGGGGGGGGGAGGGGCTAGGAGAGAAGTTTATGGTCTACTAGGGGAAGAGAGTTTAATCAAGTATTGACACAACTATACAAATGCAAATTGCTAGTTAGTTACCTAAGAGAAATAAAAGCATATGTCTATCAAAGACTTGTATATGAATGTTTTTTTTTAAATGTATTTTATTGATTTTTTACAGAGAGGAAGGGAGAGAGACAGAGAGTCAGAAACATTGATGAGAGGGAAACTTCGATCAGCTGCCTCCTGCACATCTCCTACTGGGGATGTGCCCGCAACCCAGGTACATGCCCTTGACCGGAATCGAACCTGGGACCTTTCAGTCTGCAGGCCGACGCTCTATCTACCGAGCCAAACCGGTTTCGGCCGTATATGGATGTTTATAGCATTTTCATTTGTAGCAATCAAAAATTGGAAACAATCCAAATGTCCATCAAAAAAACAGATGGATAAACAAATGGTGGTATCTACAATAATAAAAACATAATATGCTAATTAGACTGGACATCCTTCCGGAGGAAGCTGGGACTGCAAGGGAAGCCCAGGTCCCAGGTGCCTGCCAGCAGTGGAGGGAAGCCTGGGTCCCGGGTGCCAGAGGGAAGCCAGTCCCCGCAGCTGGGGGAAGGAAGGCCTACTATTGCACGAATTTCATGCATTGGGCCTCTAGTGTCCATATAATAGGTTACAACTCAATGATAAAGAATGAATCATTGATACATGCTATATTCTGGAGGAATTTCACAATAATTGCACTACTTAAAAGAAGCCAGATAAAAATGTCTAGCAAATGCAAGCTCTAGTGAGAGAAGCAGACCAATGGCTGCCTGGAGATAGAAAGGAGTGAGAGCGGGAATTATAAAAGGGCTTTGGAAACTTCTGGGATATATTCATTATCTTGACTTTGATGATGGTTTTATGGGTGCATACATATGCCAAAATGTATCAAATTTTATACTGTTAGTGTATATAGTTTATTGGTGCTAATTCTAACTCAATAAAGCTTTTAAAAATAAGAAGTGTTTTCACAATGCAGTTCATTACTCAAATCCCCTAAGAGGTATCTCTGACCCTAAGTCACCATTTTGCTTATCTCCCTTGAGACTCATGAACACTTAGTGCTTCTGTTCACTTGACTCTACATTTATTGTGTCACTGATTATCATTTATTGAGTACATTTCTAAGTTAACAACTCATAAAAATAATCAGCACCCCTATTTCTCTCTCAGCCCTTGGAGTAGTTCTTTGTATATAATAAGTCCTCAATAAATATTCTATTGAAAGATTCATAGAGACAAGCATTTTGTGTTGCTTTCAGAAGACAAATTATGGGACTTGATCAAGTTGATAAAAACAAATTCCCAATTTATATTTAAGTAGCACATTGCCCAACACAGCAATTTCCAATGTGAAAGATATTTACTAATCTAAAAGATGTAATAAATCATGTGTGACAAAATCAGTGTGTCTGGCCAAGGATCAGAGGAATTCACATCCTAACCAATACAATTAACCAATGCTGCCAAAATAAATATCTCAAGAAAAGCAAATCTGTAACTACTCTATTTCTTTGTTTATTCATTTATTTATACCTTACTTCATTCCAAAATATGTACAAGCAGAATAAAGCCAAAAAATGATACAAAAAATTCACGTTCCAAAAATATTTGATATTTCAGCTTCAGAGAACCTAAAAGTTTTGTGTTATGGCTTTTATTTTATTCCATACAATACCATTAAGTAATTATTATTGCACAAGTCACTAATAAAGAAAAGATTGTACTGTGCAGCAAATTCGGTATTTCTAATGAGGCCTAAATATTGGCTGTGGTAACCACCACTCCCCCTCCAATATCTGGATAAAATGGCCATGAACCCTCATTTCTGGTTTAAGTCTAATGCTCTTGCCAAGGTTATAGCAGATTTCAGGGGAGCTCAGATGCTCAGCTCCACCTCTGGTCTGAGAACACTTCACTGTGAATTAGTTTCACTTTGGCATGTCTTGATCTCTAGCTCTCTCTCTCTCTCTCTCTCTCTCTCTCTCTCTCTCCTGCACCACAAAGAACCAGCCATAGGATATGTAGCTCTTAGTTTTCAACAAAGTCATCACCCACACAAAGCAGTTGTATGTGTGTGTTAAGTTTAATGAAGCTTTAGACTCAGTGTTACATCTCAACTATGCAGGCAACTCAAAGTAGAATATAACACAACCTGTCCTTACATCATTACACCACTTCACTACTAGGGAATCTTTGTACCTGACCACCTTCAGCCTCTAAAAGATCCAGACTCCATGACATAACTGGCTCCTCACTTCCTCTTATCCCTCTCATCCCTCTTTCTCATTAATCCCTCCGCTCCCAGTTCTCCTCCCCGTATGAGGCAGAACAATTACATTTCTCCTCTTCTCCTCTAAAGCAGATGCTGCTTTAGACCCATCTTAGACATTATGTAACTTACTAAGTTATCACTCTGATAAATCTAGTACTCATCTGACACTATACTAGTTATTACAATATTATTGACTATATTCCCTATACTGTCCTTTACATCACCATGACTATTCTGTAACTATGAATTTGTGCTTCTTAATTCCGTTACTTTATTCACCCTTCCCCCATCCCCCAACCGTCCTCCCAGCTTAAAGAAGCTCCTCTAACTTTTCTTGCAACATTAGTTTGGTGGTGATGAACTCCTTTAGCTTTTCATTGTCTGGGAAAATCTTTATTTGTCCTTCAATTCTAAATAATAGACTTGCTGGGTACAGTAACCTTGGTAGTAGGTCCTTGCTTTTCATCACTTTGAATATTTCTTTCCAGCCCCTTCTTGCCTAATAAGTTTCTGTTGAGAAATCAGCTGACAGTGTTATGAAAGCTCCTTTGTAGGTAACTAACAGCTTTTCTCTTACTGCTTTTAAGATTCTCTTTTTGTCTTTAACCTCTGTTATTTAAATTCTGATGTGTCTTGGTGTGGGCCTCTTTGGGTTCATCTTGTTTGGGACTCTCTGAGCTTAGGAAGATACTCAATACATTTCTTTCACAGTGTAAAAGATCAACCCCCTTAACATATAGTCATTTTAATAAAAAGCAATTTCTGTTTACCATCCTATTTTCCAGGCTTTTATCTAAATCCAAAAATTCACTAATGGTATTGAAGGCCATTCTAATGGATGGTAAAATATATTAAAACTTTTCAGATGTCAAGTCTAAAATGTATTTTTCCCCCACGAAATTTTCCCTGGCTGCCGAAGTACTTAGTTCTTCCTTCTACTTTTTCTCAGGATTTATCTTGTCCCAGTTTTTATGGTGCTTTTTCTCTTCCACCAGCCTAAGATGGGAATTACATCTTATTCATCATTGTAGCTACAATAGCATCTCTCATATAGTAGTAGGCATTCAGTAAATATTTGCCCGATCAATCATACGATGCCAATTATGGTAAGATTGGGTAGCAAATCAGACATTTGTGCAAATATCCCAGACAGCAAATGTGCAAATCCCTACCAAAATGAAGATGTAATGACAAAAGTTAGAATTGGCCTTTTAAATCCATATAAACAACACCACCAGAGAGCTTTTCAGCAGAAAGGTACACTGTGTGCCTTTGATCATTCAGCTTATTCTGGGGCAGGCTTCCTTCCAACCTTGGCTTTCTAACTTTCATAAATTTGTTCTAGCTGTGCCGCCTCTGAAATTCAGGGCGCCCACTTCACTAGACGATGACTCACGCTCACCATGTAACAAATTATTTTCATTTCGATATCATTTGGAGGCAGTAGACAGAAAGACTATAAACCAATCCTACAACAAAAGATGGTTTCTCAGCAAAGAGTTTTCGCCCACCTCTTCTCTCAGCTAGTTTTCCAAAGAATAATTACAGGGCAAAATTGTAAGCTCACTGAAAATAATAGCTATGTCTAACTTTCCATTATACAACATCTTAACAAACTTGAGCTTTACTAGTAGATATTCAGTTGTGAGTGTGCAAAATACAGTTTATACTTGCATTATTATTTATTAATTATTATATCAATTTCCATACAAATAACTGTAAACATATTTTGCCTACTCTTTATGTATCTCTGTGTATATGTGTATGTGTACATATATGTGTGTTCATACATATATACATACACACGTACACACAGACATACACACAAATATTATATATAAAGAGAGAGAGCCTGCAATATAACAGTACTAAGTAGTGATGCTTGATCATTTATTGCCCTATAGATACCACACTATGCCATCTGTTTATTCATTTATTCAATCAATATGTATTAAGTTACAAAATGCCAGGGAGGACTCTTAAGATGGGAAGAAAAGGAGATTTCTAATCTCTATATAGCTGCCTGATTTCTCTCTCTGTAAGAACAGAGAAGAGGAGGAGGACGTGGAAAGGCAGCACAGCCTTGCTTTCTCGCTGCATCACTGTTGCAGAATATAGACAGTGTTATTAAAGGGCAGATGGAAGAAACACCAGGCAGCTCCCTGCTCTGAGGAAGTGCCAAGGAAGTGCTGAGTGACTGAATGAACATCAAATCCATGGGCTTTAGAACAGGCTCTCAGATACCTAATTCAGTCTGAGAAACAGTAAACAACTAGGTAGGAAAGCATCTATAGAATCTGATTTATAAAAAAGAAATGCAGCCCTGGCCAGTGGCTCAGCTGATTGGAGCATCATCCCATACACCAAACGGTGGCAGGTTTGATTCCTGGTCAGGGCACATACTTAGGTTGCAGGTTTGATCCTGATCGGGGAGCATACAGGAGGCAATCTATCAGTCTTTCTCTCTCTCTCTCTCTCTCTCTCTCCCTCTCTCTCCCTCCTTTCCTCTCTCTAGAAGAGGATGAGGCTTTTTCTTTAAAAAAAAAAAGGAAAGAAATGAAGAAATGCAAACACATCAAGGACCACATGTGTACGAATGGTGTGGGCTAACTGCCATGTTCAGTGGACAATAATCAGTATGTATTTGAGGTAGAGCTGTTTATCAATCAAAACATCTAAACCCATAATATTTCAGAACTAGAAAGACCTCAAAAGTCCTCTGGTCCAACATTTGCCAGTCTTGTATGAGTCATAGAACATGTGAAAAATGACAATGTTTGTAAAGCATTCTGGAATAAATGAAGGCAGTATCTTGAGACCCTAGTTGGAAGGCCTGCTTTAGGCCAGTCTCCTAACTTTACAGGTGAGAAAAAGCAGATCCTCTCTCAAGATCACCCAGCTGGAGAGTCACACCGAGCCAGGGATAGAGCTGTAAGCTCCTCTCTTTGTTCCTGTTTTTAATACTCCAGTGCTTCTCAAGGTGTGGTTCCCAGACCAGCAACTTCCACACTCCCTGGGAACTTGTTCAAATGCAAATTCTCAGACCCAACCCTAGACCTACTGAATCAGACACTGCAGGGGTGAGGCCAGGCACTCTGCTTTAACAAGCCTTCCAGGTAATTTCGATGCTCACTCAAGTTTGAGAACCACTGTTGGAGTCTATACCAACACCTAAGGCTTCTATAAGCTACGAGGTTAACATTCAGGTTGTCTAACCCAGGGGTTGGCAAAGTTTTTCTGGAGAGGACCTGATACTAAACACAGCTATTTAACTCTGCCACTGCAGCACAAAAGCAGTTATAGGCAATACATAACTGAATGGGTGTGACTGTGTTCTAATAAAACGTTTTTATAAAATTAGACAGTGGAGTAGATATGACCCAGGGGCCATCATTTGCCAACCCATGGTAACTGATGATTGGCAAAGATTCTTTAACCTCCTAATTAAAATTCTTAGCCATTCTGGCTAATATCAACATCTCTTAGCAACTTAAGGCATCTGTCAATGTTGGTGTCAATAGCTGTCTTTTCCCATTCAATTAACATGTATTAAATGCCTCCTACGTGCCACACTCTGGGCGTACAAAGATGAAAAGATCCAATTCATCTTTATTAGTATTAGAATTTCATGCAATAAAGAATCAAGTATTAGAATCAAGAAATCAAATGAAATTATATTTGCTTGAATGTGGCCTTATTGAAGAAAAAGCCCACTTAAATGTATAGGTTTTGCTGCTAAGTATGTTGCGATTTTCCACTTAGAAGTGGATGAAAAGCATGATACTGCGCACTCCAAATTCTAAGCCAGCAAGGATGGCAACTGTCCTGGAAACCACTATTTTATTATATCCACAGATTCCGTGGGCCAGGAATTCAGACAGGGCAGATCGGGAATGTTTGCAACTGCTCCACAAAATCTACAGCCTTTACCAAGAAGATTTGAAGGACTGAGGGACAGGATCTTCATTCACATGTCCAGTACCTGAGCTAACTTGATTCAAAGACTGGACTAAACCGAGATCATTGGCCAGATCCCCTGTACACTGCCGCTCCGCAGAGATGGGGCTTCTCAGCTGTCATATTTCTTACATCACAGCACAGGACTCCAAGACCATGTGCTCCCATGAGCAAGGCAAAAGTAGCATGGCCTTCTGTGATCAAATGTTAGAACTGGCCCTGCATCATTGTTGCCATACTCTATTGAACAAAGCAACATAACTCTGACCAGATTCAAGAAGTAGAGGTATATACCCAAAGTCTTGATGGGAAGAGAGCCAAACAATGTTCCTCCATGTGCTAAAACCAGCAATTAGAATAACTAGCAATGAGAAATGCCCTATCCCACATGGGGATTTATGGAATTTTTTAAACTACAGAAAATATGCTAAATCAAAACCTAATCTACTAAAAATACAAAATGGAAGGATAGGTCTGTAAGGCATTTGATTTGATGTACTCATTAAATAATGATCACCCGCCCCCCATAAAAAAAAGGAATATCAGAAATGTTTCTTCCTGTCCATAGAACTCAAAGGACTATAGACATTGCATAGGACTGAGTGACATGTGGATCATAGGCTCAACCACTATCAATGCCAGTGACTGGCTATCATCAAAGGGGAGATGGTCACTGTTTTTAACAAGCTGCCATTAATATCACTTCTCGAAGAATAAGGATATGCCTGTAGATTTTCATAGGCATATCTTTTTTTAAGTATACTTAAATTTTCCTTCTCTTATGTCTTTCTTCACTTAAAATTGCTACTTCTCTGAGAAATTCGGCACCAATTTAGAGGTAATTTTATAATCCTTTTAATATAGAAAGTCAAATAAATATTTTCGTCAGTGAAAAATGAGTTGTTTGTATGTACTGTAGTTTTTATTTTTCATCACTTGAGAAGTAGTTAGGACAATAAATGATTAAAATTTTCTTAAATTATTCCAACTGAAGATTTATATCAAAAGAGGTTTAGCCTATAAGAATACTTCTTCATTTTTCTGATTTTTCTAAAAATAAATAGTTTTATGGTAAAAGAAGTGAGACTATTCAATGTAGGACACGAATGTGATTGGGTTCAGGTAATGCTAACCTATTCCTTTTAAAAATAGAACTATGCTCAGAGGAGAAGTTGGAATACTTAGTCTGGAATCATGGCAGTGTGGTTAGTCACAGCCTCCTAGATCTTTACACCTACAAAAGGGCACTGAGGAATTATCTGCCATTTTCCAGATGACCAGACTGAGGCTCAAAGATGCCAAGAGGAGAAGTTGGAATACTTAGACAACTAAAGACAACTGCTGCTTACAAAATATTGCAGGTGTTTTTCTACATTGCCCAGTTCTCCTGAAGTTAGGTTGTGGCCATGTCACTAGCTCTGGCCCATGTACTATGAGCAGAAATGACGTGTCAATTCCTGGCTAAAATAGGAAAGAGCTAATGTGTCTCCCTACCTCCCTTTCCCCTGGTGGCTCCCATGTTGATGGTAGAACCTCATTCTGAAAGCTGCCTGGATCTCTAAATTATCCCATGGGAGAAAGTTGTCCTGGAGAGTTGCCCAACACTCTCAGACTTCACATAAGCAAGAAATGGAGCTTTGTGGTATAAAGACAAGGAGAATCCAAGATTTATTTGTTCCTGCAGCACAGTTTACCTATCCTAACTGATGGGTCAAGCAATTGCTCAAATTAAGTCAGCAAGTTAATGGCAGAGCGAGGATTAGAACCCAAGTCTTCTGAATTACCAGTCTAGGACTGTATTTTATAATCAGAGGAGTCAGTGTAGGCACACCAGGCCAAGTCATTAAGCAAGGGGACGAGCCAGCTGAAAACGAAAACAGACACAGAATGTGGACTGGCGGATTGGTGCCCAGAACTAGAGAGGACATAGTCAAAAGGAAAGAAGCCCCAGTGTTCAGCCTTCACTATAGGACCAGCAAAGTCAATCCCCAGCTGGCGAGACAGATGCTTGGAATTGTCCCTGATGGTCCCTTTCTGCCCAATCTGTACATATTCCTCAAATTGATGACAATTGCTCCTAGACCCTGTAGCCCAGTTAAGAAGTTAAATGCTCAAAAGGAAGTGTTTCTGCCCAGCCAGCATGGCTCAGTGGTTGAGTTTCAACCTATGGAGCAGGAGGTCCCAGTTCAATTCCCGGTCAGGGCATATGCCTGTGTTGCAGGCTCGATCCCCAGTATGGGACATGCAGGAAGCAGCCAATCAATGATTCTCTCTCATCATTTCATCATTAATGTCTCTCTCTCTCTCTTTCTCTCTCTCTCTCTCTCTCTCTCTCTTTCTCTCTCTCTCTCTTCCTTTCTCTCTGATAACAATAAAAATATATTTTTTATAAAAAAGGAAGTGTTTCCATCTTCTGTGCATGCACTGCAGCCACTAAACAAACAGGAACCTTATGCCTCACACCCAGATTAAGTTAACATGTTATAGAATTTTTTAAAACAACAGAATGTTTAAAAACATTAATACAATGCTCTTTCCTTCCCTTCAAAAGCATTCTGTCCATCTTTATGGACAAGAGTCAACGAGTCCTTAGCCAAAGGCATATATTCTGTTGTGAAGTCAATAAACACCAAATTGACTTTTTCCTGAAAACAACCTACATTGCCTCAAGCACTTCGGGGTTCCAAATTACTACCTCCATGCACAGGATGACATTTTCCTGTTCTGAAATAGTCATTTTTCTCTGCACAAACAGGTTAGATGGCATCTTTTGCTAGTAATCAAAATAGATGTGGAGATTTTTGCAAAGTCATGCAAACCTATTCTCCTCTCCCAAAGACAAGAGGGGATTCGGTGAGCTGGGACCCTTTCAGTGTGAGACCATTCTTTTCTAGGTGCCAGGAAGTTGAGAAATGGATGCTCTGCCTCCTCGCTGGCCTCTTTAGATGCAATCCCTCACTCAAACGTGAACCAGAGCAAAGCTAGCAATAAGCCTAGAGACCACATCTCTGGAACAGTCCAGAGTACCTTCCACTGGCCCACTGACTTACACAGCCTCTTGCATTCCTTTGCCCAGGTTCTCCCTTTCTCCCGCCCCCACTTTTAAGCTTGGTGTCATCTTCCGGCCCTGATACTCATCTGTGTCTCTTGCCCAACATCTATTTTAGACCCAAGTCCCGGAATGGAGCTTACCAATATCCTTAGAACTCATTTTTGCTACACGTCCCAGCTCCAAACAAGAGGCAACTTCTCTGGCAGCCAAGAGAATGGAAATGCATGTTAAGAGTATCTTCCAAAGCACAGCTGCCCTGCAGATGCCACTGACCTGAAAGGAATCAGAAAGTCGATTGGTCACTGTAGCATTTCCACCTGGGATACAAAGTTTCTCAGCCTAAAGTTTCTGAAGCACCTACTATGTGCAAGACACTGTTTGGACCTATGAAGAACAGAGAAGAAGCATAATGATTCTTGAAGAAATAAGACTAGCACAAAAGAACGCAGCCTGAGTTATTCATTTCACACAATTTTGTCTTTATGAAAATATTATAAGAGGTAAGGAGGCCAGGGAAAGGAAGGCAGAAGGTAATATTAGAGATGGTCTTGAGCCATGTAGTGTTATCAAACACTGGATTCCCAATGGCCCTCTTGTTGACCAGGAGTAGGGGCTGAGGCACTGGGACCTGCTTATCCTAACTTCCTAGCATGAACTCTGTTGATCCTTCCCAGGCCTGATCTCAGAATGTTTTCTGGGATTGGGTTTTTAGTCTCCTTACTCTCATCCTTGTGGAATTCTCCTGGTTTTTTGTGTTGTTGTTTGCGGTTTTTTTTAATCCTCACCCGGGGATATTTTTCCACTGAGTTTTAGAGAGAGTGGAAGAGAGAGAAAAAGACAAAGAGAAACATCTATGTGAGAGAAACACATCGATTGGTTGCCTCCTGCTTGCACCCTGACCAGGGCCCAGGCCAGTGAGGAGCCTGCAACCAAGGCACGTGCCCTTGACCAGAATCGAATCCAGGACTCTTCAGTCCACAAGCGGTCACTCTACCCACTGAGCCAAATTGTCTAAGGCAGTGGTCGGCAAACTCATTAGTCAACAGAGCCAAATATCAACAGTACAACGATCGAAATTTCTTTTGAGAGCCAAATTTTTTAAACTTAAACTATATAGGTAGGTACATTGTTATTAACTTAATTAAGGTACTCCTAAGGCTTAGGAAGAGCCACACTCAAGGGGCCAAAGAGCCGCATGTGGCTCGCGAGCCGCAGTTTGCCGACCACAGGTCTAGGGCGTGGAATTCTCCTGTTTTATTGCCAACACCCTATTCCTACCTTCTCTGATTTCCTCTCCCTCAATCACATCTAGCTCCTGGGACTTGGTGGCCACATTAGCTTCTTGACCTCAGCACATACCTTCCCTCCCTGCCTATTTTTTTCTCTTTTTATTTTTTTCAATTACAATTTACATTCAATATTATTTTGGATTAGTTTCAGGTGTACAGCATAATGGTTAGACAATCACATACTCCCTCCCTCCCCGCCTTCTCTCTTCCCTCCCCTAAAACATTTCCTGAGTCCATGCTATTTGTTGCAACGGGAGCACCAAGACAGAAAAAAAAAACTATTGCCCCTGTCCTTAAGGGGCTTACCATCCACATTAGACAACCAACATGTCAAATTATAAGTCCCACTGAGGTTAACAGATTAAACGCCTGGACCCTTGCCTTCTCTGGGGTGGGCACTACATAAATGACAAACAGGCAAGTTTATTCAGTTCATCTCAATTGAATCTGGTGCAAGCATACCCCGCTATGATGCAAAAACCTTCCACCAAGCAAGTCCAGTTACTATAATCTCCTTCAGGCCAAGCTCAAGAAGCTTGGACTTCTTTTCTTAGTCCAGTATTCTTAACATAGGGTTGTTTCTGGGCTCAGAAAACTTGCTCATTAAAGATAGAAGGATTGAAAGGCAAGTTATTCATAGGATCAGTGCTACTTCTGCTCTCCCCACCTGCCCACACACGCCCACTATCATTTTTCATGCAATGTGCTTTGTAAACTTCAAGGACAATGCACAAACACTAGATACTGTTGTTGTGTCCTACTTCCTTCCTATTCCTTGTGGGAAGAAGACACCCTGGGCACCCCAGCAACATGTGCTGCATATCCTTTCCCTTCACCTCCCCACACTGTCATGGAAGTGAGTTAGACATCCCAGGGCCCAAAGAGGAGCTGTGTCCTTATCTTAGGACCGCCCAAACTTATGTGGCACTGAAGCCTCTTATTTCCCATTTCCTGATGATTGTTCTTGTAAGCGTGGAGCTAAGATCTTTGCAAAGTCAAGGCAGATTACATCCTTGGCTTTCTCTCCATCGATCTGGCTTGCCACAATGTTCCTGAAAAAAATTAAATTGGCCTGCCAGGGATTTATACTTTATGAAGGCTCACATTATTGCCCTGGAATCTGTTCTTCTCAAAGGGCTTTCAGACACATACAATTTTCTTCAACATTTCCTCAAGTATAGAAAGTGCATCTTTTGAGATCTTCACATCTATACTGCAATCTTGCAAAAAAAAAAAAGAGAGGTTTTGGTGTATGACTGATAGTGCAGAATAAGCTCAAGGCATGAAGAGACTGCATGCATTACACAGAATGGTGATCAGTGGAAATCATGAGTAATGGCATCCATTCTGTATCTCTATATATATAAAGCCAGCTACCAGAACTCCATAACAACCAGAACGACCAGTCGCTATGAAGCCCACTGCAGCCAGCGAACCAGCCAGATCAGGGTGGGGCCCGCCGGCCAACCCCCCCACGAACCTTCCCCCTAGCCTGAAGCCCCTTCCCCAGCCAGCCCCGCCCCTGATCGCCCCCCCTACCCCAATAGGGTCAGGGCTGGCCAGCCAACCTCCTGCAGCCCCTCCCACTGCCCGGCCTGCCCCCAGTGGGCCCCCACCACCTTGATTGTCCCATGGCCCGCCCCCAGTCAGCTCTGCCCCTGATCAGCCCCCCCCACTCTGATAAGGGCAGGGCCACGGGCCAACCACCCATGGCCCCTCCCCCAGGCCACTGGCCCCTGATTGGCCCCCCCCACCCATTCAGGGATGGGGCCTGCTAACCCACTGGCCCCACCCCTGATCAGCCCCCACCACCCCTATCAGCCTGCAGCCCCTCCCCCCAGCCAACTCTGCCCCCAATTGGCCCCCCACAAGCCAATCAGGTGTGGGGCCCACCAACCAATCACCCTCAGCCCCTCCCCACAGCAAGCCCAGCCCTGATCGGGTCCCTGATCAGGGCTAGCCGGCCAGCCAACCTCCCTCCTACCCCTCCTCCCAACATGCCCCAGCCCCAATCTGCCCCAATTGGGGCTGGGCCAGTCAGACCCCACCCATGCACAAATTCATGCACTGGGCCTCTAGAATGTTATAGTGATTTCATTGTTGGATGTGAGCTTTTAATTCCAAACTATTAAACCAGTAAATAGAAAGTTTGTTCTATTGAAGCAAGCCCAGTTCTGAGGGCAGGAATCTCCTGAGACGGTTGAGTTGGATGGCTTCGATGGTTCTAGTAGTCCAACCAGTCACAGAATAGAAATGACTGAAATAAGTGTTACTCAAAGAACAATGGACAATATGTTGTTGGAACAATATGTTGTTGGAACAATATGTTTGTTTTTGAAATCCTAGAATCAAATCATGGTTTCCAACATTACCTAGCTCTATGGGTTTTCTTTCTTGAAACTCCTAAGTTCTAAATATTTCAGTGTGAGCACTTTCAGCAGCAGGAAATCATTTTTTTAATGGTTCTTTTTTGCAATGACTGTCAGTATGAATAAATTCCTTTTTGAAGACTCTAGGCTTTGTTCCTCTTTTGTGATTAGTTTCTAGACTCAAAATGATAAGCAAAATTCAAAAATATTTTGAAATGATGGAAATCCTAGAGTCCTAGCACTTTCCTTATGTACTGCTTTCTTATTTTGCTCCAAATTTTCCTACATTAAAATATATTGTCTAAGTAGCAAAAAGTTCCTGTATCAATCAACAGGTACTTACAGAGAAGTTGCCATGTGCCAACACTATAAGATTCATTTGGAGGGAAATACAAGAGAATTATATGATGTACTCTAATATAATTTTTTTAAATAATTATTTATTCCTAATAAGATTACAGTCTACTTGAGAAACAAAACTAGCCAATGAACTCATTTGAGAACATTTAACATTAAATTGTGTTAGCAATAGTAAGAGCTGAGAATGGACAGTACATTGAAAGGCAGACAGGACTTGGAAAAGGCATTGCATCTCCCCATTTCAGGGTTTTGTTCTGTGATTCCCTCAACCAAAAGGAGGCCTGACACAACCTCAAAATCAAGATCAAATGTCCCCTCCTCAGCGAAGCCTCTGTCAGTCCCCTTGGTTGGTATTAATTGTTCCTTTTGTCAAACTCTTACACAGCATTTTGCTTATATTTCTGTTAAAATCAGAAGTGCTGGCAGAAGCCATTGTTCCTTTGATGAGCCCTTCCTCTATGGAGCCCCCAGGTGGGAGCCACCCTGAGTCTCCATCACCATGGCTAACACTGTTGGCCCTGCTCTGGTGGTTTCCTGAGACCATGCCCCACCCATCTTTCATGTCTTTCAAGCTGTTTCCAGTGACTTTTCTATATGAACAGCCTGTCTTGGATCATGCTTCAGACTTTCCTAAAATCTCTCAAACAATAAGCATCTGGCTTCTGTGTGCCCCATACCTCTCCCTAAGTGGCCCACACTAGTGGCAGCTGGCCTGGGTTTACAGCTTGGCCTCTCTTGGGAACATCCAAGCCCAGCACAAGTAGCAGCCATTTGCAGATCTCTTTATAGCTCATGCCAGGTGGCCCAGGCAAGACACCTGCACCTCTTGGGAAGCCCCAGAGCCACCTTCACTAGCAACACATTTAAGGGGTGAACTCAGAGTCCTGCTGAGGTAAGTCCTGCTCAAGTGGGGTGAACCCCTACACAGCTGATCATTGTGGAGGCAGGCAGTTCGTCCTTGCAGCCAATTGGCCTGGGGAGTAAATCCCCCCCATTGACATGCCAAAAGCAATCAAGGCTCAACTACAACAAAAGGATGCATACAGCCCACATGGGGTGGAGGAGTGGCACATCTGGGATGCCCACTGGATGCTACAGGACACCTACTACGTTAGGCCAGTCTACCAAGCCCAGGATTCTTTTTTAAAATATATTTTTATTGATTTCAGAGAGGGGGAGAGAGAGAGAGATGGAAACATCAACAATGAGAGAATCATTGATTGGCTGCTTCCTGTGTGGCCCCTATAGAGTATCAAGCTTACAACCTGATCATGTGCCCTGACTGAGAATTGAACTGTAATCTCCTGCTTCATAGGTCAACCCTCAACCACTGAGCCATGCTGGCCAGGTAAGTCCATGATTCTTAGCAGCTCTACCTAAATACATATAAACCAACACAGTGAGACACCAAAATGAGGATACAAAGAAACATGTCTCAAAGGAAAGAACAGAACAAAACTCCAGAAAAAGAACTAAACAAAATGCATGCAAGCAATTTACCAGATCTAGAGTTCAAAACATTGGTTATAAGGATGCTCAATGAACTTAAGGGAAGAATAGATTAACTTAGTGAGCACATCAACAAAGGGATAGGAAACATAAAAATGAAGCTAGAAAATATAAAAAGGAACCAGTCAGAAATGAAAAATAGATTGACTAAAATGAAGAATACATTATAAGGAATCAACAGTGGAGAAGTTAAAGCAGAGGATTAAATCAGAATTTTGGAAGATAAGGAAGCAAAAACACCCAATCAGGACAGCAAAAAGGAAAAATAATCCAAAAAATTGAGGATAGTATAAGAAATCTCTGGGACAACTTCAAGCACGCCAACATTCACATCATGGGGGTTCCAGAAGGTGAAGACAGAGAGCAAGGAATTGAAAACCTATAAGGAAAAACAGTGTCAGAAAACGTCGCTAACCTGGTGAAGAAAATAGACATACAAGTTCAGGAAGCTCAGAGAGTCCCAAACAAGATGAACCCAAAGAGGCCCACACCAAGACACATCAGAATTTAAATAACAGAGGTTAAAGACAAAAAGAGAATCTTAAAAGCAGTAAGAGAAAAGCTGTTACTTACCTACAAAGGAGCTTTCATAAGACTGTCAGCTGATTTCTCAACAGAAACTTATTAGGCAAGAAGGGACTGGCAAGAAATATTCAAAGTGATGAAAAGCAAAGACCTACAACCAAGATTACTGTAACCAGAAAAGCTATGATTTAAAATTGAAGGACAGATAGATTTTCCCAGACAATGAAAAGCTAAAGGAATTCATCAACACCAAACCAATATTCCAAGAAATGTTAGAAGATCTTCTTTAAGATGGGAGGGTGGTTGGGGGGGAATGGGTGAAAAAAGTAAAGGGATTAAGTACAAATTCGTAGTTACAAAATAGTCATGGGGATGTAAAGGACAGTATAGGAAATATAGTCAATAATATTGTAATAACTATGTATAGTGTCAGATGGGTACTAGATTTATTGGAGTGATAACTTAGTAAGTTATATAATGTCTAATTACTGGGGTGTTCACCTAAAACTAATATAATATTGTATGTCAACTGTAATTGAAAATAAAAAAAACTATTTGAAGTAAAAAAATAAAATAATATAAAACATTACTTAATTCTGCTTTGATTTATATTTAACTAGTAAATATCTATCTACCCTAATAAATTTCTTGAAGGCACAGATCAATACTTTATTTTTTTGTTCTCCCAAGAATCAGCACCTTGTTTTTTAAAAATATATTGTCAGTCTTCAATAAACATTTGTTGAATTATTTATTTTTGCCATGATAAAGAGATTATACTTCCATAAAATAATTCATGTGCTGTTTTCATATTAGTGTAGTATTGTCTATGGGAGTCTCCAGCTGAATTTAAGATATGTAAAGTTCAAATATACCATTAAAATACACAATATTTTTATTATTGATATTGTCTTTTTCTATATACACTAGAGGCCCGGTGCATGAAATTCCTGCACAGGTAGGGTCTCTAGGCCTGGCAGGTGATCAGGGCCAATTGGAACTTTCTGGCTGCTGGCTGGGGCCTTCCTCCATTCCACACCGCCCCCTGGTGGTCAGCTCACATCATAGTGAGCAATCAAACTCCCATTCTCCCAGTTGAACTCCCAAGGGACACTTCGCATATTAGGCTTTCATATATATAGATTATGCATCAGATATTTTCCCTATAGAATAAATGAATTCAGTCCAAAAAATTATACTAAAGTATTTTACTAAATTATACTAAAGCATGCTAAAGTATTTTTTCCTTCTTTAACATTCACATTTTAAAGTAGGAGTATAAGGAAACTCTTAAATCATATACAACATATTTGGGTTTTGGGGAGAAAAATAATTCTTCTTTTTTTTAAAGAGTGGTATTATCTTATACTAATAAAATCGAATGTTTATGATGCATTTACTGGGTGCCAGGCATTGTGTTAAGCCTTTTCCATGAATTATCTCATGAGTTTCTCACAAAAATCCAGCTTTCAATATTTTATTGTTGTTATCAGCTATGCTCTTCGTCTTGTCCTTATAAGGTTGTTTTTCATCTTTATTTTTTTAGTGGGATTACTGGAGGGGAAGAAATTGATGTTGTGTTCAATCTGCCTTCTAAGTCTGGCCAGAATCCAATGTTTATTAAGATGAAGGCATTTTGGGTCAATGGTCAAGAAAGCAGGCTCTGAGGTCACACTGCCTGAATTTAAATCCCTATTTTAAAAATTATTGACTGTGAGACTTCTAGACACTATTCAGAGAGAAAAAAGAATTTTACAATAGCTTTAATTACCTAAGCAAGATAAGAGAAGTTTTGTATCCATGAAACAGGGTGCTATTTATAAACAAATAAGTGAATGAATATTGAAGAAACAAACAAAAATGGCTCCTGGAAATTCACAGCATGACAGCACAAATTAAAAAGTTAATTAAAGCCCAGCTCGTGTGGCTCAGTGGTTGAAATTCAACCCATGAACCAGGAAGTCATGAATAGTTTGATTGCCAGTCAGGGCACATGCCTGAATTGCAGGCTTGATCCTCAGTAGGAACCATGCAGGAGGCAGCCAATCAATGATTCTCTCTCATCATTGATATTTCTCTCTCCCTTTCCCTGCCTCTCTGTGAAATGAGTAAAAACATATTTTAAAAATAAAAATATATTTAAAATTTTCAATTAAAGTGTTGAAAAATAAAGTTGAGGAAGTTTCCTGAAAAGTTAGTGATGCAGAAAATATAAAAGGAAAGTAGGGGAAATTATAAAACATGTCCAGAAGTTGAGCTTTAAAAAAAAAACTTTAGAAACAGAGAGTAAAGAAAATGAATGAGGAGAAAAATCATCAATGAAATAATGCAAGAAAATAACCAAAACTGAAGGGTGTGAATTTCCAGAATGCAAGAGCCTCCCTTTAAAAACTGCTGCCTGGATAATGGAGGGACACTCATTCTCCCCTCCTAGGGGTCCTGCTATGGCACTCTCCTTCTGGAACCTCATCCAGAGGTGTTCACCAATCCAGAGGTTCTCCAAAACCTGTCATTTAGAGACTTGTATAGAAGTTTCATGACACAGGCATAATTGATTAAATCATTGGCCACTGAAGCTTAACTCAACCTCCAGTAATACCAGTGCTTGAGGAGGGTGGGGGATTAAATTTCCAACACTCTAATCATATGGTTGGTTCCTCTGGCAACCAGACCCCATCCCGAAGCTATCTAAGGATCCACCAAGAATCACCTCATTAACATAAGCTCTGGTATGGTTGGAAGAGGCTTATTATGAATAAAAAAAGATGATCCTCTCACCCCTTTTACTCAGAAAATTCCAAAAGTATTAGAAGTTCCTGTGTTAGGAACCAGGAACAAAAACCAAATATTATAACAAACAATGCTCCTATCACTCAGAAAATCACAAGTTTTAGGAGCTCTGCCAGGAACTGGGGACAAAGACTAAATATCTACACCAGTAATTCCCAAAGTGGGCGCTACCGCCCCCTGGTGGGCGCTGCAGCGATCCAGGGGTGCGGTGATGGCCACAGGTGCATTTGTTTTAACTTTTTTTGTATTACCTTTTTATTCTGAGTTCAATAAATAGTTTCATAATTTCAAACTTCAATGTTTCTAATTTACACCTTTCTTTACTATATTTTATGAAAAAGGTAGAAACATTAATACATATATCTTTCTGTTTAATTGCCATTAAAATTTTTAAAAAATTAATTTCCATGGGGCGCTGAGTAATATTTTTTCTGGAAAGGGGCCGGTAGGCCAAAGAAGTTTGGGAACCACTGATCTACACTAATAAAAGAGAAACATGCAAATTGGTGCCACGCCACTATGCCCACCAGCCAATCAGATGAGTATGCAAATTAACCCAACAAAGATGGTGGTTAATTTGCATACACAGGCACGGAGCAAAGACTGAAGGCTCCGGCTGGAGTGAAGACTGAAGACTGAAGACTGAAGACTGAAGAGGCTTGGCTTCTCCGCTGCAGCCTCGCTGCGGTCTCAGCAGAGAAGCCAAGCCTTGCTGCAGCCAGAGGGAAGAAGCTGCTGTGGCTGGACCAAAGGCCTGGGTCCCGGGTGCCGGAGGAAAACTGGTGCCGGCAGCCAGGGCAAGGAAGGCCTATTGCACGAATCTTCACGCAACGGGCTTCTAGTATATATTATAGTATATTATATTATATTATATTATATTATATTATATTATATTATCTACATTAATAAAAGAGAAACATGGTAATTAGTGTACGACCGCTACCCTTCCCATTGGCTAATCAGCATATCCCTATGCAAATTAACTGTCAGCCAAGATGGCGGCCGGCAGCCATGCACTGAAGCGAGCAGGGAGGCTTGCTTGCTCCAGTGATGGCGAACTCCAACATTTCCCGCCTCTCAGCTGCAACTCTAAACAACTATGTACTATGTTGCAAATAAGAAGCTAAACAAAACCCCAGAAACCGGCTTTCATTCAGCCAGGCTTCAGCCAGCCGGACCGCAACATTGTATCGATGTTTTCAGCAGTGAGGCCTCAGAGCTAAAGCTGGCCTAAAATAAAAATAAATAAAATAAAAAAAGGAGTGGTTGGGAGCTTCAGTCACCTGCTTCCGGAAAACAGCCCTCAGCCCCTCACCCAGACTGGCAAGGCACCCCAGTGGGGACCCCCACCCTGATCCAGGACACCCTTCAGGGCAAACCAGCCAGCCCCTACCCATGCACCAGGCCTCTATCCTATATAGTAAAAGGGTAATATGCCTCCCGGCACCGGGATCAGCAGAGCAGCAAGGCTCCCGGCACCAGGATCAGTGTGACAGGGGGGAGTGCCCAAACCCCCTGATCAGCCCTGCTCTGTGCCTGATAGGGGGGAGCTCCCCAATCCCCTGATCGCCCTGTGGCTCTGTGTGTGACAGGGTGTGGCGCAGCAACCCCCTGATCGACCCTGCTCTGTGTGTGACAGGGGGCAGCGCCCCAACCCCCTGATCGGCCCTGCTCTGTGCGTGACAGGGGGCAGCGCCCCAACCCCCTGATCCGCCCTGCTCTGTGCGTGACAGGGGGTGGCGCCGCAACCTCCCCATTGACCCTGCCTTGAGTGTGACAGGGGGCGGTGCCCCAACCCGCCAGTCGGCCCTACCCTGAGCGTGACTGAGGGTGACATCACAACCTCCTGATCCGCCCTGCTCTGTGCATGGCAGGGGGTGGCGCCCCAACTCCCCAATTGACCCTGCTCTGAGCCTGACCAGGGGCTGCACCTAGGGATTGGGCCTGCCCTCTGCCACCCGGGAGCAGGCTTAAGCCAGCAGTTCGTTATCTCCTGAGGGGTCCCAGACTGCGAGAGGGCACAGGCCGGGCTGAGGGACCCCCTCTCCCCTACCCAGTGCACAAATTTTTGTGCACTGGGCCTCTAGTATTATATTATATTATATTATATCATATTATATTATATTATACTAGAGGCCCAGTGCATGACATTCATGCACTGAGGGGTGAGGGTGGGGGAGGTCCCGGCCTAGGCCCTCTCACAGTCTGGGACCCCTCAGGGGATGTCCGACTGTTGGCTTAGGTATTTCAGATGAAACTATTCTGTAAGTGCTCTACATATAGTCCTATTTCAGTTACTTATATAAATGAATCTTGTATCTTGGTAAAGACTTGATAGGTGCTATCACTACAGAGTTAAGAAGTCGGACATCCTGAGTGGTCCTTAGCACTGCTGCTGCTGCTGAGCCTGGCTTCTGGCTGAGCAGAGCTGCCCCTGTGGAAGCACACTGACCATCAGGGCAGCTCCTGCATTGAGCGTCTGCCCCCTGGTGGTCAGTGCGTGTCATAGCGACCAGTCGTTCCACTGTTCAGTCTATTTGCATATTAGCCTTTTATTATATAAGATTATATTATATTATATTATTTTATATTATATTATTATATTATTATTATATATAATAAAAGGGTAATATGCAAATCGACCAAACAGCAGAACAACTGGTCGCTATGATGCGCACTGACCAGGGGGCAGACGCTCAATGCATGGCAGTGCTAAGGATGTCCTATGGGGAGTGTGCCTAAGCCATCAGTCAGACATCCCCTGAAGGCTCCTGGACTGCTAAATGGTGCAGGCCAGGCTGAGGTAACCACCCCCCCCAAGTGCACAAATGTTGTGCACCAGGCCTCTAGTGTTATATTATATTATATTATATTATATTATATTATATTATATTATATTATATTATACTAGAGGCCTGGTGCATGAAATTCGTACACAGGGGAGCCCTCAGCCTGGCCTGCACCCTCTAGAAATCCAGGACCTCTCAGGGGATGTCCGACTGCCGGTTTAGGCCCTATCCTATGGGCCTGCTGGGACCGCTGGCTTCTAACTGCTCACCTGCCTGCCTGCCTGATCACCCCTAACCACTCTGCATGCCTGCCTGATCGCCCCCTAACTGCACGCCTGCCTGCCTGATAGCCCCTATCTGCTCGCCTGCCTGCCTGATCGCCCCTAACCACCTCTGCCGGCCTGCCTGATTGCCTCTAACTGCTCACCTGCCTGCCTCCCTGATCATCCCTAACTGCTCACCTGCCTCCCTGATCACCCCTAACTGCTCACCTGCCTGCCTGATCACCCCTAATTGTTTGCCTGCCTGCCTGCCTGATCGTTCCTAACCACTCTACCTGCCTGCCTGATCGCTCCTAACCACTCTACCTGCCTGCCTGATCGCCCCTAACTACTCTGCTTGCCTGCTTGATTGCCCCTAACCACCTCTGCCTCAGCCCCCACCACCGTGACTTCGGCCAGAAGGACATGTGGAATGATGTCCAGAAGGTAGTTCTGCTGTCCAGTCTAATTAGCATATTATGTCTTTATTATTATAGATTATATTATATTATATTATATTATATTATATTATATTATATTTATTATATTAATTACAATAATCACAAAAATACACAAGACACAGATTTCATTTCTAGGGTATTCTATTAAAATCAATAAGAGGAAAACTGATTTCATCAAATACCCTAGCCAAAGAAACTGTTGTGTGTGTGTGTGTGTGTGTGTGTGTGTGTGTAACATTGCATCCATTGGCCTAAACCTGTCAAGCTGTGAACACCCATACTTTAGAAATGTAGACATTTTTACATCAACTGTCTCCAATAATTTCTGGTGTTCCTTTTAAAAAATGCATCCCTAATTATTGGCTAGTTATCCCAGCTGGAAGCCTTTCATCCCTGCTGGATACAGCCATTTCCCACAAGGCTAAAACCAGATAAGTGTTATGTGTGGCATTAAAAAAGTCAAACATTCCACAAGGTCACATATGATTCACTTTTTTTCCTAAATTAATGCATTATTTTGATGTTCCAGGAAAAATGTTCTAATACATATTTTCTTTTAGCTTCAACTATTAAGCAATTTAAAATAGAGGCTTACACCACATCCCACCGGGCTGCCAATCTTCAAGATAGATAGGTTCATACAGTATATCTAAGTAGCTGTCTATAAATATGGGATACATAGAGGGGGGGGGGGGAATAAAACAAATATTTTCTTTAGCATTTTAATTCTAAGTGTAACCTGAAGTTGAAAGAAAAGTGGCCACAATATTTTTTTTCTTTTATAATTTTGTTGTGGTGGTGGATGCGGTGATAACATATATATAACATAAAATTTTCCATTGACAACATCTGATCATCTTCATAGGATATAGACCTCTGGCATCATATTGTATGTTCAGATCCTGTCCCTAACATACACACACACACACACAGTCACTCATACACACATTTACACCTAATTAAAACATGATGGTCATCAGAAGGTTAGTAGAAATGAACCAATGAGATAAAGAATTTATAGAAAAAAAAAGAATTTATAGGGTCAGGGACAGGCAATTTGCCCCTGATGGGCAAAATCAGGCATCTAAAAATCCCAAGTAATAAAAGGAGTTCATTTGCATAAAAGCAGAATACAATTTTGTTTCTTTTAGCTGTCCATGGTTCCTCACCATAAAAATGGAAATAAATATGGAGTTTCAGAAACATAAAAGTTTCAGAGTATAACTTTGTCTCACATTTGCCTCTCTCTCAAGCTACCTCCACCTCTCCCTCGTGCTTTACATAAGCAGATATCTTAAAATTACAATCTATCCTCATTTCTCTTTCTTTACTCCCATTCATTCTCAACCCATTGGCTTCCTTCCATTGCACTGCACTGACTTGGCTCCTAATAATTATCTCTCCTAATTACCAGCCCAGTGCTTGATTTTTTGGTCTTCAGCCTAGTTCAGCTCTCTACAGAACATGACACTATTAACAAACAGCCTTAAAACCCCCTTTGCTTCTAGAATACCTCTCTCTTGTGGCTCTGGCTGCTTCTCCTACTTGTCCTTAATTGTCTGCATTGCCCAGCTTCTTTCCTGCCTTCTTCTCTTACTTATTCTACACTAGAGGCCTGGTGCATGAAATTTGTGCACAGGGGAGGGGGAGTCCCTTAGCCCGGCATGCACCCTCTCCAATCTGGGACCCCTCGGGGGATGCCTGACTGCTGGTTTAGGCCCGATCCCTGCAAGATTCGGCCTAAACCAGCAGTCAGACATCTCTCTTGCAATCCGAGACCACTGGCTCCTAACAGCTCGCCTACCTGCCTTCCTGATCGCCCCTAACTGCCTCTGCCTGCCTTCCTGATTGCCCCTAACTGCCTCTGCTTTGGCCTCTGCCACTGTGGCTTTGTCCAGAAGGACATCTGGAAGATGTCTAGTCTAATTATAATCTTACCCTTTTATTAGTATAGATTCTTTCCTTGGGCAATCTTCTCCACAACCCTGGCTTCTGCTTCCTCTACTACACTGAGAACTCTCCAAACTATCTCCTGACCGCACTGCTCCCCATTGTTCCTCTTCTGTATCTCCAGCTGCCCACTAGACACCCTCTTTCTGTCTGCCTTATTAGTATCTTATACTTGACATGTCCAAAACCTAAATAAAAATGAGTAAATAAAACAACAATTAAAATCTCTGTCCCCTATTTCTTCCTTTATATGAGTTAATGTTTTAATTTGCTCAGCTGCCATAACAGAGTATCACATTTATTTCTCATGGTTATGGAGGCTGGGCAGGAAGTCCAAGATCAGTCCCTGCCTGGCTGGCAGTTGGCCACCTTCTCATGTGCTCACATGCAAGAGAGAATGAGAGAGCTATCTGGTGTCACTTATAATAAAGACATGAATCCTATTAGAACAGGGCCCCACCTTTATGACCTCATTTAACTTTCATCATCTTCTCAAGGCCCTGTTTCCAAATGCAGACACATTGGGGATAGAGCCTCAACATATGAATGGGGAGGTCACAATTGAGTCCATAGCAGGCACCATGTCTCAAGCTAGTTCCCATCCTTGACGCCTCTTCCCCGCATCTAGATGGACATCCCAATGCATGGGTTCTTGGCCCTAAATTTCTCTTAGCCCATTCAATCCTCCCACCCTTACCTTTGCACTTTCAGTTCAGGCCCTCTCATGCCTCACCTGTACCACTTCCTTTGGTTTTCCTGCTGCTCTCTCTCTTCATCGTCTTTCCACTGAAAGTGCTGCCAATCAGCATCGAAAATAACAAATCTGATCAGGATGTCCATGCTGACACCATAAACTATTCATGGCACAGTCCCCCCATCTAAACCTCACCTAACTGCTCTGATCTCATTTTCAGTCATTGTTCCCCTGCATCATGTCCTGGTCACACTGGGCTCCTAGATGTCCTACCATGTGCTGCCCACCTTCACATCTGCTCCCTTCTTGCCTTTATTCAGGATCTTCCTCTACTTGAGACGTGCCTCCCTTCCTTCTTCACTTGGTGAGTCCATACCCATCCTTCAAGTCCCAGCTTAAATACGGTCCCCATGCCCTTTGCTTAGCTGTCACATACACCTGTTACAGCACTTGCCATATTTGCACATAAGTCTTTATTAGACTTGTGGTTCCTCATAAGTGGTGACAAACTCTCCTTTGGTGCTGAGCACCTGAACTCCACCAGTTCTAAGTATTTGATAAATGAAAATGGAAGTGCCGTGTGCTGCAGAAATGTCAGAAGCAAATGGAAAATAATTTTAATTATGCATTCTTGTGGGCCATTTAATTCTTCTGAATACAGAGTATTAGACTTTGAACATAATTCATTCCTTTTAAGTATATAATAATGCTAATTTTTAAATAATTAAAGAGAAAACTACCTGGATTATAAGATCATGTTTTCATTCATTCATATATATATATATCACTCATAACTAGGATACTTAATGTATGATTCAAATATGATTTTAAGTCAATTATGTAAAGGCAAGAACCATTATGTGTTAGTGTCAGCCAGCCACTATATTTTACTTTAGGTTTAATTTTAAATAAACCAAAAAGGAAAAGGCTACAAGTGTCTTCAATTTAAAGCTCCTCCTGGGGTCAATGGCCTGATCGCTGGTCCAGAGCACCAGACTTTTTAAAGATTATCTAAAAGGTAGTGGGTTGACATTAAAACAAAAATCTTCTTAATTAGCCAGAATAAACCTTTGTGCATTTCTAGCTGTATGCTCCCAGAGCAGCATCTCTTTTCACAAGAGTCCTTTGAAATATCTAGAGAGGTGGAAAATCCAGACAAAACCACACGGAGTCCTGTGAGGAGGACAGAGCACAGAACATCAGGTGGCCTTTACCGGAACTGCTTTCTACCTATTAAGCCAGACTTTCTCAAACGAAGTGGCTGAGGGAAAGCCTTTTCATTAGCAGCAATCCTATTGTGAGGAAAATCAAAGGCACAAAAATGATGAGGAATCAGGACATTTCTAAGACCTGAGATGATGCTTAAACATGTCCTACAATTAACATCGTCTGGGAGCTTTTGCTTCGAGTTGAAGGACAGGAAATCACTGTCTCTGAATGAGAGAAATCTCAAACAGGCCAGAGGCAGACCTTCAGGACACAAGAATGAGACTTGAGCCAACCAGAAACATCCTACTGCTCTCATGACTGAGCAAGGGTTTGTCCCCCTCCAGGCACCAATCTTGTGACACTAAGTAACTGGTCTAACCACTGAGGCTCAGCTGTGATTGGGAACAGGGTGGGGGGTGACATGAGCTTGGTTTCTCCACAGGGGTTCCCAGCTTGGAGCTTGTGTTCACACCCTCCACAGGGCCAGGAAACGTGTGCCTGGTTTGTCTTTGTGTGTTGGTGCACCCCCAGCCCTGTGCTTGCCTATCCTCATTGATCTCCCTCTTCCTACTTCCTGCTTCCAACACTGCGCTCACACCTCCCCATGCTCACTCCCTCATTGCTTCTCATCTCAATACTTTTCCTTCTGCTCCCTCCATGGACTGGAATACCATTTGACACCACATCCCAGCCTCCTTTACCCATCAACTTGCTGTTCAATTCTTAAAATTCAGTTCCGTCATCGCCTCCAGGAAGCCTTCCAGCCCTCCTCCCCGAAGCTGAGTGGAGGGTCCTTCTGAAGGCTGTGAGGGAGAACCTGTTCTCTGCCTCTCTTCTAGCTACTGTGGTTTTCTGGCAATCTCTGGTGTTTGTTGCCCCAATCTCTGCCTTCATCTTCACATGATATTTTCCCTATGTGCATGTCTGTGTCCAAAGTTCTACTTTTTTCAAGGACACCAGTCAGATTAGAGCCTGCCCTAATAACTTCATTTTAACTTAATTACCTCACTAAAGACCATATCTCCAAATATACCTCACACTCTGAGGTATTGGGCATTAGAGATTCAACATATGAATTTGGGTGGAGGGGTAACAGGACATGATTTAAGCCATAATAGACCCATCTGTGTTTCCATAAAGCCCTTGATATATCTTACTCACTGCTATAAAATTGTCCATTCGAACTGATGCCGTTGTAACAACCTGGTTATTATTGAACAGGAAAGGATTAAAGGGGAGACTAGATAATATCGGCATGCCATTTGTACAGCTTTGCCAAACAGTTGCATTTGGCACTTTTCAAGTCTGTCCCACTGTTAGACGAATGCCCAGTAAGGTCTGATTGATGTGGGAAGGTGCTTTCCCGTCAGTCGCACCTGGGAACAAATCAGTGGTCAGGATGGCTGTGGCCAGTGCAAGCATGCGAAACCTGAATATTTGAACTTCTAAAAAAGGAGCGCTCACTCTTGGTTTTTACTCTCTCTCTCTGGCATGCCGAGTTCCTGGCTCTCCTGTTGAGGGGCGTGCTCCTCTGGGCCCACGTGGCTCACGGCCATTTGGGACTCCACACCATGGACCAATGGACTTTAATTTGCTTGGATGCTTAACTACACCTGGTTGCAACACGAAAGGGAAGCTCTACACTGGCCTTGTTTTTGGCCTACTGGATCCCCAGCTGTACCTCTCTCAGGACTGGTTTAAGGAGCCAAGGACTTTGGAACCCGAGGAGTGTAACTTCATGAAAATATAGCTTTTTAACACATCTCATTCTCCTGTGGGGGCCTCTGAAAATTCTTATTTCAGCGGTGCCCCAAAAGCCTCGCTCTTACAAGTGACAGAGGAGTTTGATTCTTCCAGTAACAAGAGGACAATTTCCTTCACTGGACTGTGAGCATCTCTGCAAAAGGTACAGTGTCATGTGGTCTTTATACATCCAATGCCCAGCAGAGTGTCTGGCACAACATTGAAAGCAAATGAGTGAACGGCTGAACGAGTGAATAGGGCCGCTGAGAAGAGCCAAACCATTACGAACGAACTATGTGCAGATTCACTCCAGGGTCAACCTAAACATGTGTTTTTGTGTTTCTTCCTGAGTACAAGATTATACACCATAGCACATTACACGCACAATACGCAGGTATGATAAGAATGGTTTACCCACCAATCCTTCCTCAGTTGTTTGTTTGTAAACGTTTTGCCAGCTCTGAGTCAGATCTTTCTTTTCCTTTTTTTCTTGCTGGTGGTATCACCAAGAGGGGGCTTCTTCTGAAGCCTCTGTCTTCCCCACCCCAATAGAAAGGGCCTTTCTCTTTCCACTCAATGCTTTCACTGAGTCAGAGCCGTTTGGTAAATGGGGAGTGCTACCTGGTGCTCCTGGTGCCTAATCCTACTTTCGTTCTTGTTGTCTTTGCACAGCTGGGGGCACCGGATTTCTCTTCCCCTGGCACTGCTCTCTGGCACTTCCTGCTTGGCTAGTTCCTCCCCCTGGAGAGGTTTGTGCAGGGAGGGACATGCTCTCAGGGAGGATGCCGCCCAGAAGATTATCCCACTCCCACGTTACTTAGAAATTGTTGGTTCCATAATTATCTCGCAATGCTCACTGCAAATATTTGCACGAATATCAGACCCAGCCACTCTGGGGAAAAGGCAGCTTAGCTGACCTTCAGCTGCAGATAAACGCTCCAGCTCTCATTCCTATGGCATTTGATTTACAAGTGCTTAGAATGTTTTCAAAATCTCTGGGCAATCTCCAAATCTGAGTTTGCTCTGGTTCATTCTCATTTATTCACAAGGTCCTTATCTGTGTTATTTACAGCTCGAGGAGCTTTTCTTACCTGTCCCTTGGAAGGGCCTGGTACCTCAATATGACACCGTCAGATGAAGAAAAGAAGATATAACACGCGTGCGTGTGTGTTTGGTTTTTTAATACTATATACTGACCTGATTCCAACAAGTAGTTTTCATAAAAGCACATACATTAAAATTCAAGAACAAGAACTGTATCATGAGCGCCAGTGTGGCACTGAATCGCCTAGGAGTGAAACATCAGTGCATTTGGAAACCTGCTCTTGGTTTATGGAAGGGCTAGATGAACTAACCCATACAGTGACTTAATTTGGGGCTGTCTCCAGAGCTCATGCTTGGGA
The DNA here is from genome assembly GCF_028538775.1 of Myotis yumanensis. Classification (NCBI taxonomy): domain Eukaryota; kingdom Metazoa; phylum Chordata; class Mammalia; order Chiroptera; family Vespertilionidae; genus Myotis; species Myotis yumanensis. The sequence goes on along the minus strand of NW_027223754.1, from coordinate 41,454,339 downwards.
GATTTGAGTTCCAATCTTTCCTCTGCCACTTCCTAGCTGTAGGGCCTTGGGTAAGCTCCTGCAATTCTATTACAATTCTGCAAAATGGTGATATTAAGGCCAGCTAACACATACGATTCTGATAGTTAAACAAGATAATAAATCATGTTTAAAGCTCATTCAGTAGCTAATGGTACATGATAAGCACCAAATAGGTGTTAGTTAATATTATTAATGTGTAGAAATTTGTCTGGCTCAGTGTTCATAGTCTTCAAGGACAATGTCCAGGAAATTTAATTTTCCAATAGGTTTTTATTTTTGCATTTTTTGTTTTCCATGGTTATGGATGATCAACGTGGTTTATTTTATATAGTTATGTAAAAAAAAAAAAAAAGAAGAAGGCAAAATACATAATAAAAAATACAAGTGAATCCTGTCCATTTTTAAACTATCTCCCATATCCCATGATTTTATACTGCCTTTACCACTACAACTGTAACTTATGCGGCCATCATCCCTCAACTGGGACTAGTAAAATAGCACCATCCTAGATGTCCTCTCGTGCCTTCAGTCCATGCCCTACAAGGCAACCAGGTGGATCTTGTTCATTCCTAAGTCATAGCATTTCCCTCCTCTGTTCAAAACCCTCCCATTATGCTTAGTGTATAATCCAGAGTTCTTAGGAGGTCTACCAGTACTGCATGATATGAGCCCAGCCTAGCTCTCTGACCTCACCTTATTAGGCCCCAGTCATAGTGGCCCCCTCCATATCCCTTGAACCCACCAAGATCATTTCCATCTTATGTCCATTGCATTTTCTGTTTCTTCCACTTGGAACCATCCTCCCCTACATTTCTGCATGACTCCCTCCCCTGCCACATCCCAATTTCTGCTCAAATGTTCTCTCCCCAGAGAAACCCTCTCTGACTTGATCTAAAATAGCACTCTCATCACTCTCTAGCCCTGTGTCCTGTTTTAGTTTTTCTTCGTAGCTCACATAGCTAACAAGTGAAGAATATTTGAAAGTCCAAACTTAGGTTGCATAAGGATTTTGATGGAAAACCATTGACACATGGCTTCCTTTAAGTAAGGGTGTCACATAAAAAGGGTCACCGTTTTTTAGATTACTTCTACTGCGGTGTAAAATAGTGATTGGATAATGGGAGACCTGTTAGGCAACTGTATCAGCAGATGAGTCAACGTATTATGATAGCATAAAAAGTGCAGGTGGAGAGATAAAGCTGCACTTGAGAGACGATTAGGAGAAAAATTAACTTGGCAATGGATTGACAACATGGAAGAGCAAGATGAGGCAGCATGAATATCTCATAGTTTCTCAACAAGAGCACTGACTATCCCATAGGGGACTCTCTAGGAAAGAGAAAAATGGAGACAGAATAAATTTCAGGAGAGAATTATGGGTTTGGTTTTGGAATACTGAATTTGAATTGCACGTAAGATACTAAATAAAAGATATCTGTAAGCGGTTGGATAAAGGGGTCTGGATCTGGAGATATAAATTTATATTTCATAGGTATGTTAAAAATAATTGGTTCTTTGGTCATGTCAACTAGAAAACCAATAGGCAGCATAGGAAATATAGTCAATAATATTGTAATAACTATGTATGTTGTCAGTTGAGTGCTAGACTTATCAGGGGAACCACTTCATAAGTTATATAAATGTCTGACCACTAGGCTGTACACCTAAAACTAATATAATATTAAATGTCAACTGTAATTGAAAAATTAAAAAAATTTAAATAACATTTGTATCCTTAAACAAAAGGAAGCCATTGCAGACTGAGGAGAGAATGGCCTTTAAATTATAATATTTACAATGCAGCTAGAATAGACTACGTGATGAAAGACCCTGAATGGGAGCAGCTTAAGAGGCAGGTGAAAACCTGGAAGAGTTGTGACATAGAAATTGAGGGGGAAAGTTTCTGTAATGGATGATGTAATCAACAGCAACAAATGTTGTTGAATGAAAAAATACCTATTGGATTTAACAAATTAAAGGCTGTGTTAGTAGAATAGAGGCTGCTCCAATATTTTTCCTCAAAAGGATCTGCTTTGATGTTGTCCTTGCAGGGAAAGGGAAAACAAAGTGGGGGGGAAGGGAAGGAGAGAGAAGGTCTTGGTCAAGGAGGCTGGAGGTACAAGTTGAAGATGAGGATGATGTGTGGCAAACTATGATTTTGACATCAATCAATAGATTGTCGTTGGCCTGTTGGTGACAGCTGCTCTATTCACACTACACCCATCCCCCAATCCCACACAGGGCCCAGTGTGATGTTCTGAATGGTGGTTCACTAACTGAGCACCCTCCAGGCACTATGCTCAGTGACACACTGTTCCACCTCCCACAAAGTTCACCCTCTGAAGGGATAGAGAAGTGGACATTGATAACAAACTCAAAAAAAATAACAGTTGTATTGACCATATAAATTCATACCCAATCAAATACTGTCACTTTTCTATCCCAATTTCCACTTCTTATTACTGGAGAATTAGAAAAGGGTGTCATTCCCTCTGGGTAGACAAACCCCGCAGGCCCAGGGAGCCTACACAACTATTCATGGAGGCCCTGCTCATTGTATAGACACCACATATCTAGAACCCAATGGAAGAGGAGTTGGGGTTTATTCTGGATTTTTAAGAGATATGTATGGTAGCATCTCTGGAAACATTATCTGTTCATTTACAGGGGAGAATAGGAGGAGTAGAAGCTGGATATCCCTTTGTATTTTTTTTTTTTTCAAAATACCCATTTGAAGATTCCAAGTGTTAACAGAATTTTTTGTTAATGTTTTAAGTATCTGTCTAGGCACCTGTGTATGTTAATGGATATTTCTACTTAATCCAAATGACGGAGTTCTACATGTCACATAAAAAAAGTTGTTCTATGGTGGTGCTCCATTTCACTAATTCAAAAACCTGACATTTCCGGAGGAGCAGAGACAAGTAATTTCACAATGATAAATTTTTTTAAGACAAAATACTCAGCTCTAAGGAGCTCAGGAGTAATTTAAAAGGAAGATAAACAGTTCCGACACTTAGTGGGTAAACAAATGTGGCAGGATAATTTATTGAGATATTAATTTGTGATTATTTGTTCTTGCTCCTAGAGGAGCCTGGAAAGATGGAAAGAAATTGTCCTCCTCCCAGGCAAGAAGGTGGCCATGGTCTCAATGCGGACGCCTTTGCCTCTGTGATTATCAGTGTCTGTTTTTGAAGCCTACAATCAAAGCTGCTGAGCGCCCATCCATTAAAAGAGCTGTAGCCACAGAGAACGGGAAAACCAGAGTGGCCTGCACTGGGGAGATGGAAAAAGAGGTTCCCCTGAGATGTCAGAAGGGAGGGGATTGTGGTGATTCTATAAGTGGCAGAGAAGAGTGTATCAAATGCTCACAGAATCCCAAGAGTATGGGCAGATCAGAAGGATGCTGGAGAGGCGGTCCCAGGTTTCCCCAAACAATTTCATGTGAGCTGCTTTGGTCATCAACAATTAATATTGCAATTCCAGCCTCGTTCCCAATGTTACCTCAGTTGTGAGAACTCTAAACCTGCACTGGTCCAGGTTTCACTCCCCAGCAGTACGGTTCTGCTAAACAACCTTAAGTTAAATTCTTTGCATCTCTTCTCATAAAGAGGTGAGGTCTGTACTTCTCCATCCCTTGAATCTGGCCTTGTCTTGTGACTTGCTTTGGCTAATGGAGCACAAGTGGAAACTCGAATAGTGTTTGCTCATTTGGGCTTGTCTTCTCTTGCTGCTTCTGGGACACTTTCCCCGAGTGCAGAAGCCTGGGGTTGCCTTCTAGATACTGAACAAACATGACCCAGTGGCCCGCATTACCAGAGCCAACCACCAGACATGTGAGCGAGGCCATCTGGAACCCACAGCCCCCAGGTGCCTTGTCTCAGGTGACCCACCTGTGCAGCCATATGAGTGAGGTCATATAAAGACCAGTAGATGAAACATCCAGTTGAGCCCAGACCAAATTGGCAATTCATAGAGTCAAGAAATAAGTTTTGGGGTGATTTGTTATGTAGCAATAACTGATACCAAGTTATAATAAGACAATGTTCCAGGTACCCTTTTACTCCCGTAACATTACCCAACGCATGCTACTCGCCTCTAACTGCAACCACAGGAGCAATGCAAAAGCCCAAGTCCCAAATTAGCCAGGGCTTTCTAATAAGTTGGCAGCTTTTTCAAGTCACAATATGCTTTGGCTACAAGCTTTCCTTCACAGAGCCTATGTCACTGTGTATGCCTCCAAACTCAGGACACTATCCCCCTTCTCCCTTCCTCACTCTGGACTGTCTTCATCCCATTAGACCTGTCAATTTTCTTACCTATAGTAACTTTATTTCCGTGGCTTGGCCTGAAAATGGGCTTGAACAGAGCCACTCTGGCCTACCCCAACATCTTTCTCTTAACCCTGGGTCTCGGAGTATTTTGAGTTAAATGGTGTACACCCAAAATTGAAGTCCTAACCCCCAGAGCCTCAGAAAGCGGCCTTAGTTGGAAATAGGTTCTTTTTTTTTTTTTTTTTTTTTTTTTTTTTAAATAATTTTTATTTCTTAAAGTATTACAAAGAGTATTACATATGTCTCCTTTTTCCCCCCCATGACATTCCCCCGGCCCCTACCCCCCGCCCCCCCCCCCGCCCCGTGTCTTGTGTCCATTGGTTAATCTTATATGCATGCATATAAGTCCTTCAGTTGGTCTCTTAATCCCCCCCCCCCCCAACCCTCCCCAGGCTCCCCATTGTAGTTTAACATTCTGTTCAATGTTGCTCTGCTTCTGTATCTACACCTGTTCATCAGTCCATACTGGTCCCCTTTATTTGTCCCAACCTCACTGGAGTAGTCTCAACCTCACCAGGGCCGTCTGAGCCTCACCAGGGCCATTTCAACCTCACCGGGGTCGTCCCTACCTCTCGGGGGCCGAGAAATAGGTTCTTGCTTGCACATGTAATTAGCTAAGATGAGGTCATACTAAAGTGAGCCCCTAATCCAATATGAGTGATGTCCTCATAAAGGGGGAAATTTGGACACAGCCACACACAGGAAGCATGCCATGGGAAGATGAGGTCAGAGATCAAGGGGAAGTGCCCATACGTAAAGAACACCAAAGACCGGCCAACAATCAGAAGCTCTGGGAGAGACATGGCACGGATCCTTCCCCAGTAACCCACGCGTCCAAAACGGAAACCATCCCCACACGCCACAATATTTTGAATTTAATATAAAAAATCAATTTATAATGAATATTATAAAAATAAATATATTACTCACAATTCAGGTGTTCTTGAATATTTTCAGCTGGAAATTCCCAGGAAAAATGATTTTAAAGTTGGTCAGGGCTGCCACTTAGGGAAAACATTTTTTTTATAGACACACATGGCTTGTGAAGAAGGTCCACTGCTTGTGTCTACAGATGCTTATGGCGTACAATGGGCTAGTGCCTTCAGAGACAGCATGGCCTGCTGACAATTGACAGCAAACTTCTGGCCTCCAGAAATGAGACAATAAATTTCTGTTGTTTCAGACACCCAGTTTGTGGTACTTGGTTACAGCAGCCTAGCAAACTAAACCATAGGAAAAAGGAGTTAGGGGGCCCAGTTACTTACCACCTAGAGAAATCTTGATTTCTCTATACAAATTGCTGTAGTCCCTTCTCCAGATCTTTGGTTTGCTAAGCAATGTAAAATAAAAGGCCCTGTCGAACAATTTCCTCAAGTCAATGGTTATGGACTAGCCACTCACATAAGTTCCTGTTCCTATTAAAAAAATTCTGATAGCCCAGCCAGTGTTGCTCAGTGGTTGAGCGTCATCCTGTGAACTAAGTCTTGGTTTGATTCTGGTCAGGGAACATGCCTGGGTTGCGGGCTAGATCCCCAGTGTGGGGCATGTGGGAGACAGCCAATCAATGATCCTCTATCATCATTGATGGTTCTCTCTTTCCCTCTCCCTTCCTCTCTGAAATAAAAAATATATTTCTAAACTATTTCTGATGTACCTGGAAGACATTTGCTAAGTGAAATAAGTCAGTCTCAAAAGGACAAACACTGTATGATGCCACTTACATGCAATCTCTAAAATAATCAAACTCAGAGAAGCAGACAATAGAACGGCAGTTGCCAGGGACTGGGCAGAGAGAAAATGCGAGATGTTCAATAGATATGAAGTCTCAGTTTTGCATGATGAATAAGTTCTAGGGATTTGCTGTACAACACAGTGTCTGTGGTTAACAATACAGATCTGTGCATTTAAAACTTGTTGGAAAAGTAGATTTCATATTAAATGTTCTTACTACAAGGGGAGGACACAAGGAAATTTTTGGAGATGATGGATATGATTTATTATTCTGATTGTGGTAACAATATCACAGTTGTATGCATATGTTCAGACTCATCAAATTGAACACATTCAACATGCAGGGTTGTTGTTTTTTATCAATTATACCTCAACAAGCTGTTTTTAGAAAAAAGTAATTCTCCTCTAAGGTAACTAAAGGTTCTTTTATACAAAGAAATAATGGCATAACTTATCTTAATTTTTACAATAACAAATGTCACTTTACATATATTATCAATTAAAATTTTATGCATTATAAATTTGACTGTTTACAGATTCTTTAATTTTGGAAACCATGGAGAAACAAATCATATGTATGCATTTTAATTGTGACAAATTTGAATGCCACTTTTGACAAATCAGAATTTCCCTGAGAAATTATTTCTTGCTTCAGCACTTGCTGACATTTGACATACATCCCTACTAAACAAAAATGAATATAAATGAATTAAGGATTTGACTCAAGAAGTTAGAAAAATTAACAAAGCAAGCCAAGGCAAAGTAGAAGAAAGAAAATGATAAAAACAAAGGCATGAATTAATAAATTGTTTTTAAGATCCATTGTAATTCACAAGTATGAACAACCGTAAACCTACTTTTGCTCCACCTGTATGATGAGGATGTTAATCTCATTTATGTATTTTTTCATTTCAGAGACTGTAGTTTTTATCTCTGTGTATTTGGATGTTTCTAATATTTTACATGTTCAGTCTTTCCTTTATCTATTTCAACATATGGAATACAGTTCCAACTATTTCAAGTCCTTGTCTGCTAAATTTAACAAATATGTTAATTCTGACTTCGTTTCAATTAATTGATTTTTCTCTTCATTATGAGTGCTATTGTCTTGCTTGTTTGCCTTATACATTTACAATTTAATCTCACATATGTAAAAAAGGACATCACTGAATTATTATTAATAGCAGTAAAAATGGAAACAACATATATCAAACAATGGATTCAATAGTTATAAAAGTGAAATATTGATATAATGAACTATTAGAAAATGAGATTGAGGTGGCTCTCTGTTTGCAACTATGGAGATCTCACCTAAATATAGATTACAAGAAGGAAAGATTCAAACGGTGGGCAATTAAAATGTAAAGAGTTTCGCCCAGCCAGCATGGCTCAGTGCTTGAGCGACAACCTAGGAACCAGGAGGTCATGATTCAATTCCCAGTCAGGGCACATGCCTGGGTTGCAGGCTAATCCCCAGTGTGAGGCATGTAGGAGGCAGCTAATCAATATCTCTCTCTCATAATTGATATTTCTATCTCTCTCTCCCTCTCCCTTCCTCTCTGAAATCAATAATAAATAAATAAAATGTAAAGAGTTTTAAGATATAACACATATTGTACTTGTGTGTACATTTTTTCTATTTTAATGAAAAATATATATATAGTAGTTACTTTTAAGGATAGGACCTTTAGGGATTCAAAGCAGGGTTAAAAATTTTTACTCTATGTTTTCATTGAGTGTTTGCATCATCTTACCATGTGCATGATATTCCTTTTACTTTATTTTTTGTTTTTCTTTTTAATGTTCATGGTGGTTTTCTGGAAAAAAAAATGGAGTAATGGGGCACTTCTGTTTTCTCCCTATTTCTTTTCTAAATGTAAATAAAGAATAAACAAATTGGCCTGGCTGGTGTGATTCAGTGGCTGAACGTCGACCTATGAACTAGGAGGTCACAGTTCAATTCCTGGTCAGAGCACATGCCCGGATTTCGGACTCAATGCCCTCTTTCTATCTCTAGAAAACTAGGAACAGGAGGTCACGATTCAATTCCCAGTCAGGGCACATGCCTGGGTTGCAGGCTCGATCCCCAGTGTGGGGCATGCAGGAGGCAGCTATCTCTTTCTATCTCTCTCTCCCTCTTCCTTCCTCTCATAAATCAATAAAAAATATATATTTTACAAAAAAGAATAAACAAATTAATTACCTAATAATAGGAATAGATCCAGATTCAATAGGGGTGATATTTAAATAATCTGAGTAGCTCCCTTTAAGAGAGAAAAACACACCTAAGAATACCTTACTTTTGCAAAATTTTCAAAAACAGGACCGTGTGAACACATTGTTAGGGCTCCTCTCTTGGAAGGGGCTGGGCAAGTGAGGACCTTAGAAGTTCTGTTCAATAGCTTCCGGATAGATCTAAAAGTATCTATAGAATTCCCGCCTCTTGATAGAACCTCTGAGATGGTAGCTAAGATTTTGTAGAGAAAAGAAAGAGAAGAGGGGGGTGGGATTAGGGAGAGAGGAAGGGATAAAGGATCCCAGAAAGAGAATAATATCTACTGAGTGCTTTCTAACATAGGCACCGTCATATACTTCTGTCATTTTCACAGCACTCTCTGAATGATAATAAGAAATGCTTTATCGTGTATGGTATGTACCAAATACATGAGGCTCATCCCACAAAGTAGGTAGTATTATCATCATTATTATGCTCATTTTATTACAGGGAAACTGAGTCATGAAGGACTTACAACTTGTTCAAGTTGGTCAGTGGCAAAACTGGAATCGACCCAGATAGTGTGGTTGTAGCACTTGTGACCTTAGGGTTGCTCCGCTGCCCCTATGCTACATTATTTAATTACCTTGAAACCAATGGATGACCATTACAAAAAAGCATATTTAATTTAATGTATTTTTAAAAAACTTCTAGGAAACCATTCCCCAAAATGCAAGAGGCTTCCTTATGAGGTAGTGACAAAACAAATATTATCCCTCGTCAAGGAGAACCACTCTATTGAAAATGACAACCCTCACCACATCCACCAGACTACCCCTAGCTTCTTACCCTATTTCATTTTTTTCCCACAGCACATATCACTTTTTACTGTATTACATAATTTAATTGTGCATATGTTTATTGTCAGTCTTCCTATACTAGCAGGTAAGCCCCAAAAGGGCAGGGTTTTGTATCTGATCTGTTCACTATTGCACCCCAGAACCTAGCACACGATAAACACTTAGTAAATATTAGTTGAATGAATCAGTTAACCAGATAGGAGGTTGAACTCTATGAGCTCTAAGGTCCCCAACTGTGCTAAAATAAAATATTGGCAAGCCTATATTTGGGGACTTCCTTCTTCTCCCTCTTCCCACTCCTCACCTCAATCCAAGAAAATCACTTACCCAATTTTCACTTCCCATAACTCTTGGAAGGGAATGTGTGTCGTTTATCACATGTCTCAGGCAAGCACCACACATCAAGCTAACCTTGCCCACCCAGCATCTGCTGGCAAGGAGTACTCTAGCAATGATTGACAATTCAACTTTAATCTTAGCTTTCTCCTGCAGTCAAGAGCCTTGATTAAGTCCATTCACGGTCCTACAAGGTCAAAAATGATGCAGCAGAAAGAGTAGAGAAATAAGAGGGTACAGATCATTTACAGTCCCACAACTTATCCTGAACAACTATTTCTCCTTAGCCCCTAAGTCAGCGGTTCTCAACCTTGGGGGTCGAACGACCCTTTCACAGGGGTAGCCTAAGACCATCGGAAAACCCATATATAATTACATATTGTTTTTGTGATTAATCACTATGCTTTAATTATGTTCAATTTGTAACAATGAAATTGGGGGTCACCACAACATGAGGAACTGTATTAAAGGGTCTCGGCATTAGGAAGGTTGAGAACCACTGCCCTAAGTGATTACACACCAGGATTGTCACTCTCCTGCCATGTGCCTTTCCTCTCAGAGACTTTACTGCTGGGAGCCCCACTACCAACCACTGTTCCCAGGAGAGAAGCTACTGGCAAGAGAGGATCCAATACAAAACAGCCAAACCAGGAGTGTACCTGGTCAGGCCAAGGGAGTCCTCAGTTAAACACCTTAGTAATGAAAGAGAGGAGATGAGGGCCCACCACTTACCAGGGCACACTTACCCCTCCCCCCAAATCAAAGCACTTGCTTTCAGCTTCCTTAGCAGGATTTTGATTGTTCTTGGAGACAGCTGCCTAATGCCATCTTGAAGATGAGGCCAAGACTAAAGCTCTCCATTCCCTCTTTTGCCTCCTCTATGAGCCCACCACCATCTGGGATGATTTACTTTTGAACCTCACTAAAAAAAACAGTCTCCCTGGCCATGTGGCTCAGTTGGTTGGGCATCTTCCCATGCACCAAAAGGTTGCCGGTTCAATCTCCCCATCAGGGCATTTGTCCAGGTTTCGGGCTTGATCCCTGGTAGGGGGCATGCAGGAGGCAGCCAATCAATGTTTCCCACTCACGTTGATATTTCTCTCCCTCATCCTCTTCCTCACACTAAAAATCAATTTTAAAAATCTTTAAAAAACACGCAAAACAACAAAATGAAAGTCATCCTGGCTGAAACCATTATATTGTAAATGTTTCATTGTTATTTGGGTTTTCTGTGACCTAACCAGTTCCAATGAGCTCATATCATCCACAAAGCACTCTAAGGATAAACTTGTCTTGAAAGAAATGTAGAACCCAGGAAAAAGTAGTGCTTTAAGTGAGGTGCCCCCATAAATGGTCATGGGGCTTAAAGGTGGTGAATCCCATCTGATGGGAATCTAGAAAATCTTCAGGAAGAAGTAGCTTTGGAGAGAAGTTTAAAAGAAAAAGAAATATTTCAACAGGTGGAGATAGCATGTTAATATATAATGATCATCTAAACTTCTCAAATATTCACACCTTTAAATTTTCCACTGAAATGTGTTGGGTTTAATTAATTCAGCCTAAACCCCTCATTTGCCTCTTTTCTCTCTGTTTAAGTTACAGTGAAATGGGAACAGTGTGTTCCTGCTTCCTCCCACTGGCTCAGAGAAGTGGAATGCCTGCGAACAGAAGGGCGACATGGAGAGGGTTAGTCACAAACTCCGCTCTTGACATGTGGCCCGATGTGGAACGCTGCTGGTCAGTCTCATGAAATACAGCTGCAGCAGCCTGAGGTTTTTAAAGCAAAAATACGCTTATGTGAAATAAGTTTTGTGAGACTGTTCAGGCAGACACTCTTAGGTTAGTCCAAAAGATATCATTTTCTTTCTTATTAACTGCAGCTCCTTGCGCCTGAAGCCCAGGTCACACACAGCATCTGGTGTTAGTCCTGCCTTACTCCCTAATCAGTGTCCCAGCAAGGTCAAAACAAGGGCCCTATGACAGGCAATGGAGCCTACCATTGTGCTTTCCAGGAGACCCAGCCTCTGCTCTAACGTCACCCTTTCCTCAGCACCTACCTTTCCTCTGGATCACACAAGGAAAGGCAAACTGTGCCCGTGTTCTCTGGACATTCTTTAACCAGCTCTGCAATTAAGACATTGCCGTTGACAATTGAACAAATGTTAATGGCCCTTGTTTTGTTTTAAATCAAGGTAACTCTTGATAACAAGATCATGCCTAGAACATACTACCAGGACTAAAAAATAATGCATTATGCAATGTATCTTCTAATTTCAGTGTGAGGTGTCACACCCAAGGGTTTGTGGTCATATTTTCAGGGAGCTGCAAGTTCTCTGGGTTTTTTTAGTATATTTTTATTTCAATGCTCATACATATATATATATATATATATATATATGCCTAAGCAACCGAATGACCAGAACAACCGATGGCTAATATGCACACTGACCACCAGGGGCAGATGCTCAACAGAGGAGCTGCCCCCTGGTGGTCAGTGCGCTCCCACAGTGGGAGCTCTGTTCAGCTGACAGACCTGTCCCAGTGGCCCACCCACCAGCAGTAGCCACTCCAACAGTAGTCCTGCAGGTCCAATCTCTGGAGAACAGGCCAGGCACCGCGGGACCAGCACAACCTGCACGATCCTAACAGCACCACCGGCCTCCTAGAAGTTGGCCTCGGGCACAGCAGCCGCTTCCCCTTCCTAGATGCTCCTCAAGGAAGAAAGGATATAAAAGCGGCTACCAGGTGGCTCCCAACAACCAGTGTGAACGTCAACAGACAGATCCAGATCCCAGGCCAGCAAGGGCATCCCACTGCCCACCCAGAGGGCCAACTGTGTCCCCGCCCATGCATGAATTTGTGCACCAGGCCCATAGTATTAATATAAATATAACCTCTGGGTAATCACCTTATAACTAATTATATCCCCAGATTTCATTGCTCATTTTTGCATTTATGTTTACAGTATGTTGGAGACAAGTAGAACCATCAAGGCTAATGAATAAAGAAGTGAGATTAATCCATAAGTGAAGCATTATCACTAAGTGAGAACAAATTAATACTAAAATGAGCTATATACAAATGAAGGTTTGCCACAGTTTAAATATAAAAAGAAGTGGTGGGAAATTGACTAACCACACAGCCTATGGGGGTATAGGCTCAGCAAACTTATTACCATATTTAGATTGTGGGTAGCAGTTTAGTTTTAGTTAAACTCAAGGAATAACAGCATATTTCACATCCAACTAGTGTTATCAACTTAGTTTTTAAAACTGAGTCATTTTACAAGAGCTCTAAACATAATTTTTATCCTACTTGTGTGTTTATAAGTGTTTAGGTAAAACAATATAAAAATTATTTAAGTCAAAAATTTTCATCTTAAAAATTTTATTATACATTTGTTCAAATTTGAGAAGTAGTAAGGTATGCCTAATCCTTTCCATTTGCCTAAAGTAGGATGAGTCATTTTTCAAGTGATTCTAATGAAAAGTGAAGTGCTTATATAATGAAAGGGAAAATGGCCAAGGAGCTAAGGGTTCAAATTCCAACGAGGCTACTTGAAGGCTAAGAGTCCTTGAACAAGCTGCTTTCTCCTCTCTGGGCCTCAGTTTTACCAGCCATGAAATAAGGAGATTGTTTTCTTCAGTTTCCTTTCAACTCTGAAATATTATGGTTCTATTTGTCTTTTATTCTAAAGATGTTAGTCTGGCTCACAGAAGTTTGCTTCTGCTGGCCCTGGCCCATTACCGCAATCCTGATATCCACCAAGTGTAAAGGTAAAGGCAGCTAGATTGGCGGGGCTTCTGAGAAAAAGGCAGGCAGGCAGGCAGGCCTAGTTTGCTTCTCTTCTCCATCATCTTTCTCTTGTTGTCTCCCTTCTCAGATTTTTCTATTGAAACCAGTGACTCCTGAAGCTATCCTTTATGGATGGCTTCATCTCCAGCCTCTTAGAAAATAGCCTTGCCATATACTCTCCATAATAACAGTTAGGTTTATACCATGAGATCCCAATGCTCACTTCATTATAGCTGACTAGTGATCTTTAAATTATTCAGCAGCTCATGGGATGACCTAAAGAGTAAGGAAGGGCTGGATGGTGTAGAGCAGGGGTGGGCAAACTTTTTGACTCGAGGGCCACAATGGGTTCTTAAACTGGACCGGAGGGCCGGAACAAAAGCATGGATGGAGTGTTTGTGTGAACTAATATAAATTCAAAGTAAATATCATTACATAAAAGGGTACGGTCTTTTTTCTTTTTTAGTTTCATTCATTTCAAACGGGCCGGATTCGGCCCGCGGGCCGTAGTTTGCCCACGGCTGGTGTAGAGTCTTGAATCTGAATGGATCAAATCTTAAGCTAAAGTGATGTGGTTGTCCATTTACAAGATGTCCCCACTGATCCCCACTTCCCAACACTCACACCCTTGTGTCATCCCCTCCAAAATGATAAGACTGACCTGTGTGACCAACAGGATCATGCAGAAATGACAATGTGTGGTTTCTGAAGCTTGGTCACAAGAGAGCTGCTTCCATCTTGCTTGCTCTTGGATACAGGGAGAAGGAATCCAGCCACCATGACATGAGGACACTCAGGCAGCCGATGGAGACAACCACATGATGAGGAACTGAGGCCTCCTACCAAGAGCCATATGAGTGAGCCACCTTGGAGGAGGGTTCTTTAGCCATAGGCAAGTCTTAAGATGCTCGCAGTCCTGCTCAATGTCTTGATTTTATCTTCATGAGTGACTCTGAGCTAGAAACACCCAGCTGGCCTGCCCTGAATTCTGGACCAACTGAAACTGTATAAGATAACAAATGTTTATTGCTTGAAGCTACTAAGTTATGAGGTAATTAGTTACACAGCAATACATATATGCAATACAAGAGACAAAGCTTTAAAGGCATTATTTTATAGCAGTTGAGAAGAATTTGGAGCCTCAGGACTCCTCGTATTATTATACCTCTCCTGAAGTCAGTCTCACATGTATGCACTAAGAAGGGTCCAGAAGTTCTCAAAGATAGTTCCAAATAGCTTTATATGGAGGCAAATATGACTAGGAATTGTATTTTGGTAAATCTGTGACCAGCTGATTAAATAAATATAATGTAGAATCATGACATAAGAAACAGTCAAGAAAAACACAAAATTTAAATTCATGTGTATAATTACTTGGCTTGGCGGTCTTGGCCATAAGAATACTAAGACAAAAGTAATGAATGTGTCTATGTTTGTGTGTGCAGTCAGGGTGGGAAGATGTACAGATATATGAGGATATAAGGGAACAATGAAATATAGAAACCAAGACCGAGAAAGATGGGGCTGGAGAAAGTACCAATTCTGTAGAGCCAGTCCCTGCATAGTCCCACCACCCCCATGTCCAAAGAAACATGACAATCCTGCTGGTTTGGGGTGGATATCAATAGCTGGGGAGGTTTTATGTGAATGGTCAGGTCTTAGGCAGTCAGTCCATCAACAGACCATTCAGTTAGTGGTTGGAACAATAGAGAACAGAACACAGCCAGGGAAAATATTAAAGGGAATGCTGGGCCTCAATAGAGAGACATGTGTCGATGGCTTAACCACACAGTGGGTACTGAGACACATCTCAATCCTGATCCCTGGAAGTGCAGGGCTGGTTCAGAACTGGGAGGTGCTGGGAAGGCAAGTGCTGACAGACAACCTGGATGTTGCTGATGATCATTGTTCCACCAGGTTGTTGTAAATAAACCAACTTAGCAAAATATGTATGCAGTTTAGAAGCTGTAAACAGTGGGAGGGGGGTTATCTGATGTTTTCTAGAAAGCTATTTTTGCTGAGGCCACTCTGTAGAATCAGATGGACTCTCACTCAAAATTTGGTTCAATGTTAAGACTGCTGATGCCACACACACACACACACCCTAATAGAGTATAAAAGGGTTTATTACGCACATTATGAGGCATTCTGGGGAAAGCAGATTCAGACTCCCAAGCTGGTTCAAACATGCCTGAGAGAGCAGAGCAAGGAGGCTGGTTGTTTGCTTGTTTACTTGCTTTTAAATATATTTTTATTAATTTCAGAGAAGAAGAGAGAGGGAGAGAGAGAATCATTGGACAGAGAATCATTGATTGGCTGCCTTCTGCATGTCCCCTACTAGGGATCAAGCCTACAACCCAGACTGTGCCCTGACCAGGAATTGAATTGTGACCTCCTGGTTCATAGGTCGATGCTCAACCACTGAATCACCCCAGCCGCCCAGGGCTGGAGACTGGGTTTCATTGTGGTAAGGAGGTGGGGCTGGGTGAGGGTAACCCCATACTGATTTGACCCTCCCGTCAACACCAAAGAAGGGAGTATCCAGGCTTTCTTATCAGCCTGCCTGGGTATGAGGCACAAGGGGAAGAAGGAGGGTGAGGCTTACAAGCTACCAGCAGTCAAATATCAAGAAATAGAGTCAGATTCTTTACTACAATTCTTCACAATGTTTTGTATTTGAGTATTACATTTTACTTCTTTTTTAAGGAATCATCACGGTTTTTGTGGGGGTTTTTGCAGTAGTTCTGATTTAAATAATCAGGGAGACTCAATCAATTGTTCCTATAAAAATGCATTTTATTTGTTATTATCTTACTACACATTTTTTTTAAAACCCAGTTAGATGTTATAGAATTCATAGAATTACAAAGGTAGACAATATGTCCCAAATCTGATGTTTTATGATCAATTTCTAGTAATACCAGAAAACCAAATTGTAATATAATTATTTTTACCATAGGCAACTAAAGCAGATGTTGGTTTAGTCACAGTGTGATGAGGCATTGCTAAACCAAGAGATGAATCAAGGGTATGTGGGGAATATTATTTTTGTGCTGTACCAGGAAGCAGCAGCCACCAACAAAGCAATAATGAAACATAAAGATTAACACTCAAATGGTGCTTTATAGTTTTAAAAAAATTATGTCTGGTAGCAGACACTTGAATGAATGAATGAATGAATGAATGAATATGTGATCCAAAGAGATTAAAGAGAGCCAGGGCTTGAACCCATACCTCTTTTTTATATTAAAACTTATGAACCCTTAACCATTATACTCACTAAAATAAGAACTGAACCCTTGGCCAGGAAAGAACTTATCCTAACCACTTCACATAATAAAAGATGCTAGAACTGACTCTTGGAGGGCCATTCTGCTTGGCTGGGCTGGATTATCAAGGGCAAGCAGCCATGACTCATGACTTCTCCAGGCAGGACTGATCTCTGTGCTAGATTTCAGCCATCATATAAGGTCAAATGCTAACACGAATAATCACATTGGCAACAATAATTTCTAGTCAGACAGAGCATAGATAACTATTGCAGTTATCAAAAATCATTTCACTTGAATAAAATATTCACATTTAAAAAAAATTTTTGGAAGGGAGATTAAAAAACCTTAGTTAATTTTTCTTAATTCTTTCTCCATCTACCACATTTGATGTTATGTAAGCAGATTGTTGCAGAAGTAATTTTCCCACATTTTAAAATTCTTAATGAATAAATCAGACAGAAAAAGACAAATATTTAATGATCTCACTTTGTGGGAACCCTAATCAGAGTACGCCGGATGTTCAAGGCCAATTTGCCATACATGTGTGCAAAGGCAATGACACAGCAGTTTTACTGTACACCCTGAGTAGGCATACCTTTCTATAACCCATATACTGATGTCACTACTTAGCAAGAAGCCTCTTTTGTCTGAGTTGGTATAAAGATGTGTTACTGACCAGCCTACTCGAGGCTGCTTTTGTGTGGCTGCTTCATGTGGCTGCTTTGTGGGGCTCCTTTGAAGAACTGTTTGTCTGATGGCTCCTTGTTAGCAATGGCTACTTGGTCTACTTAATAAAGTCTGTCTTCTACGCTTATGACTTCTCATGTCTTCTCCGTCTAATACCCCGCATCTGGGGACCTGTGCTCCCTCAGTTGGCATAGTCGAGCAGGATCAAGGAGGAGCTTGCTCCCACACACTGATATGTGGAATCTAAAAAAACCAAACTCAAAGAAACAAAGAGTAGAATGATGGTTGCCAGGGCTGAGAGACGGAGGAAATGTGGAGTTGCTTATCAAAGGCACAAACTTCCAGTTGTAAGATGACCAAGTTCTGGGGATATAATGTGTAGTATTATGTCTATAGTTAACAATAGTATATATGTATACTTGAAATTTGCTTCTTTCACACACACATACACAGAATGGTAAGTATGTGAGGTGCTGGATGTGTTAATTTGCCTTGTATGGCAATCATTTCACAATATGAACATATACAAAATCATTACATTATATACTTTAAACTTACACAATGTTATATATCAAATATGTATCCATAAAGTTGGGAAAATATTCTAAATAAGCAAATAAAATTCTTCATGAACAATATTTATAAGTAAAATCTAACTGCAAAGTAGAAATATAGATACAGATATATGCATAGAACATATCTAAAAGGATATAGCGAAGTTTTGTTCATTGGCTACTATCAGGGAGTGAAGATTTGAAAGGGTGGCAGGAGACAGGAATAAGTATAGTGCATCTTGAAGACTTTTGTTTTTTACTTGATATAATTCTGAATTGATTTAATGTCTTTTACATATACATGGGATTTTTGTATAATTTTTAAAATTGTTATGATTACAATGTAACATAATGGTTTATCTTACAAACAAGAACTCAATTCACATAAGTTGATAATGTTGAAAATATGCTTACTATGGCCACCCATGCCAGATTTGCTTTAACACACATCCTATTATTTATCACAGTTTACATAAATATATTTTTTACATTTATATTTCTAAAATAAGTTTATATAAACATTCACACTCATTTTATAATTCTATGTCTCACATTAATAACTCTTATCAGCATGATTTCTAAAACTGACACAAACTTAAAGACTATTACCGAAAAAAAAAGAAAATAAGTGTTGGAGAGGATGAGGAGAAATTGGACCCCCTATGCAGAGTTGGTAGGAATGTAAAATGATGTAATCACAATGGAAAACAGTATGGCAGTTTCTCAAAAAAATTAAAAATATAATTGGCCCGCCAGCCAATTGCCTGCAGTCCCTCCCCCCAGCCAGACCTGCCCTGATCAGGCCCCAATCAAGGCGGGCTAGCTGGCCAACCTCCCGCCATCTCCTCCTCCCGACAGGCCCGGACCCCACCCATGCACAAATTTGTGCACTGGGCCTCTAGTTAAATAATAATAACAACAATAATAAATAAAATGAAATAAAATAATGACCTGTTATTGTCCATTTCCTCCAGTATCCTGTGAGCTCCAGTATTTTATTCATCTTTATATACTCAGCCCAGTGCTGGAGCACAGCAGTGTTGATAAATATTTGTTGACTGATTGGATAAATGAAAAGACGCAGGCCAATGTTTGAAACCTGGGGCTAGCCCTGACTCTCATGCAGGGTGTGAGAAGTTCTAGTTCAATGTTATGCAACTCAGCAGAAATTCAAGTTCGCCTGTGGTCAAATCTGATCTTGTACTGCAGTTTAAGCAACTGAGCTTTATATTATCTTAACACCTTTAAGCTTAAAACTCAGTATTCAAAAATCCTTCTACTTTTAGGGCTCATCTTTCTCTTACTTTCCTTCAGCCCTTCCCCCATTTACTCATTCATCTTACATTTATTTGTCAGATATTTATTAACTGGTTATTAACTTTCAGGCACCATTCTAAGCACGTGGAATATAATCAATGGAGGGGGAAAACAAACAAGGATCCTTGCATTGGTGGAGCTTTTAAAAAGAAAAAATAGTATATTGGAAATTCTGAAACTGTGAGTCCTTATATCCCTCTATATATCTATTATCTCTATATATACCTATTTATCTATCTATCTATCTATCTATCTATCTATCTACCTGTCTATACTACTCAGAGCCCTAGACTTTCCTTAACGCAACAGAAGGCAGTACCCTGCACCAGAAGAATTGTCACATGTTCCAAACCTCTGGCAGGCTAAAGATAATACATTGGCCTAAGTTATGTTTCAGTCGCTGAGCCTTCAGGTGAAACAATCCCTTGGCTACTGTCCCATGAGACTGGACAGAAGGACAGTGAGGAAAAGCTCAGAACTGTCCTCAAGACCTGAAGAAATGATTCATTACCGTTAACGCACCTCAGACCAATCAGCTCCCAGCACGACCCAGTGCCTTGTGACTTTGCCCTATAGGATCTGTAACCTACACACATTTGAGGAGTTCAGGCTTTTAAGCATTAGCTTCCTGTTCTCTTGGGTGTTGCCATTCATAATAAAAATAGCCAATCTCTCTCCACTGCAATTCTCAGTGTCTAGTGTTAGCACCAGGTGGATGAACTCTTTCTGTTCTTTAACAATTCCTCTGGTGGTCAAGTGGTGAGAAGAGGCCGCAAGGAGAAAGTGAAATTTCAGCAAATACTTGAAGGGAGTAAGGGGGGAGTTAAGTGGTAGCTGGGGCAATGGAATCCCCATTGGGGTGGAGCCAGCCTGGTAGTTCAAAAAGTTAATAAGGGGAGGAGAACAGTGGGAGGTGATACCAGAAAGGTGAGACATAGCCTACCCCTTCTACCTAGTCTCATCTCTGGTTCATCTCTACTAGGCACTGCAACCAGAAGAGCCAGGGCTTTGGAATCAGAGACCTGCGTCAGAATTCCTTCTGCACCCCTCTCACCAGCGCTGTGACTTGGGGAAATAGTTTCCTTCCACCTGTAAAATAAGCACCTTATGCAAGTCATCCCAATTAATCCTTTGAAATGCTCCGTGAAGTAGGGACAATTGTTTCCATTTTAAAGCTTAGAAATTGAAGTTTGAGCTTTAGAGAGGATTCCATAGCCTGCTCAGAACTGTCAGCCCAAGTAATGACAGAATCAGGGTGTGATCTCCGGGGATCAGATCCCAGAGCCTGTGTCCTTTCTCACTACCCACGAGCTGTCTCTACGTGTGTCAGAGTCTGGTACATAGTAAGTGTTCACTGAATGCAATTTCTTTCTCTCTCCCACCACCTTGACAGAGTTCCCTGGGGCTGTCTGCCTACCTGGCAGATCTCTGAGTGCCGTCTGCTCCCAACTTGCTCATTTCCCACGAGGAATCTCTCATTTTCCAAAACAGGCTCTGGGTGCTGAACACCTGTCCATTGTCGCTGCCACGTGGCTGGGGGCAAGTTAAGTTCTCAGTTGTAAACTGAGTTTGATGATGCTGCCTGCTTGCTCCAATGGTGGACACGGAAGAGAGAATCCCTGAAAGACATTTCTCCCAGAGCCTCCCAGCCCCTAAGGGGCACTTTGTTGGGTGTTTCCTTCCCACGTCCCGCGTGGGTCAGGGTTCAGGAACTGGAAGCAGAGCCGCACACAAATGAATATGAAAAGACAAAAGATAATTTGGAAATATTGGGGGACCAGGCGAGCAAGTCCAACTCAAGGGGAAGGACTTCCTCCCGTGCTTAGGCCTCACCAAGCTTTTATTGATCTGGGATGCACCCATAGCATAGCCCTTAGGCAGGCGACCCCTGGCAACAGACAGACTAGCCCATCAGCAAGGATTTACATAATAATAAATGGGAGCGTAGTTTCAGCTACCACTGTCTGGACAAACAGAGGTGGGCCTAACTCTGACCTTTGTTAGGGCTTCAAAGGCACCCAGCCTTGGGGGCGGGGGCGGGGGGGGGAGGGGTCTCTGTCTACGCTTATCAGATAGTGAAGGCAATAAACAGTTTCCCACAGCACTTGACACTAGTTTCTGTCATTCCTTCTGGAGCCCGATTTTTACCTTCAGGGCAGGTGTCTCACCAGCAGTTGGTTGAGCCAGCCCCACTCCAAAAGGGAAGGGGGACGGGTTCTTATCCCTTTCTGTCTCCTCAGAAATCTTTCTCATTGTCGGCCATGGCACCAGATATGACAAAAACACCTGATTTTTAAAACAATTATTTTAATGTTTTCGATACAAATGTGAAAAAAAGGGCCATTAGTTCCACAGGGGCCAATTTAGACTGTGTACTTACAGTTTTCCTCGAATTCAAATACTAGAACTAAAAGTTGACTAATTGTTACCATTAGAACACGTTTCCTCTTTGGAAAGATTAGTTAGTGTTAATGGGGCTGCGGTGTTGCACAGCTCCAGGTCTTGCTCCAGGAGCTGTGCAGCCGGGTGACCCTAGGTACAGGGAAGGACAGGCTGTGCCCCCGGTCCCCAGCTGCTGTGTCAGCTGCTACCTTCTCAGGAGAACTGTCCTCACCAAAGGAGGCCTCCGTCAGGCCCAGGTGGTCAGTGAGAGGAAAAATAGACAGCATGTAGAAATGTTTGGTGAGTGTCAGCAATTATCTTTGTTTGTGATGGTGCTGGTGCTTCGTGACTGGCTGGCCTGGGACATTGAGCTACGGCTCCCGGTCCTAACTCAGGACGGTTCCACTGGATGACATTATGTTTAACCTGGGTCTCAGCCTCCAGTCTATGATTCTGATCTACCCAAACTGTAAATCAAAATGCAGATCTATCTTCCCACGTTGGCATTCTTTCCAGGTTGGGCTAAACTTTGAGTCATGGAGAAAGAAGGCCAAGAAGAGGCTCAGGAATCTAACCCTCTGGAAAACAGCAGCAAAACGTTTTCTTTTGTCAACGTAAAAAACCATTGAAACCTGTAAAGAATTTTTGTGAGTTTATTTGAGCCAAACTGTCGACATATGCCGGGAAGCAGAACCTCAACGAATTGAGATAGTGCTCCGGAGAATGGCAGGGTTACATCCGTATTTATACATGAAATTCATTGGTGACAGATTTAAGGAGGTGGGATTAAGCGAAGCAGGGGGAAACCTCTGTGATAGGATAGCAGGATCAATTAACATGATAATGAAGGAATTTGTAGTATCTGTCCTGGCGCCTAGAACATTTGGCTGTGCCCCAGGGGCTCCAGAAAAAGGGAAGTTACAAGTTACCCAGACATTTCAAGGGTATGTTATCTTAGAGGCAAAAAGGCAAATGGGCTCAGTAAGGATCAAAGTTGATCTTGTCAGTGAAGATACTGGCCTAGGACATAACTGCCCACCATCACTGCTTTAGTTAAAGTTTAATTTCAGACCATCCTTTGTGGTTATTTTAGGTCTCTGAGTCTGCTAGGCTGCCACGCAGGCCTTCCCTGAGCTTGTCAGGTCAGCCTGTGGCCCCTTTCGTCCACACTTTGTAGAACCCACATCCCTGCTCTGAGAAAAACAAAAACACAAAAACCTCAAATTTCAACACTCAAAGCATAACCTATCAAAACACACAGCTAGATAGGGCTGAGTATGTTGCAGCTATGATAAATTTCACAAGGATATAACATAATTTTTAACAATTCTCATTTTAAGATATGTCAGTAACTCCAAAGACAGAACGGAACTGTAGCAACCAGCACTCATTTGTGTATTGGTGTCTTTGTTTTCTTTAAAAAAAAAAAAAAAAGAAAAGAAAAGAAAAAGCTCATAAAAGAATTCAGTTCAAAACTAGTTGAACTGATTTAATTGAATAGTTTTTTGGATGCCTCAATTTTCAGCAAATTAACCACTTTCTATATAAACCACCTTGTAGCATTAAAGGATATTAAACAATGATCATGTTTATTTGCTTCTTAAGGCATACTCCTATTTCAGGCAAATTCTCTTAAAGTTTTCAGCCACAAAACCAAAGGAATACTAGAGCCCCATCTGGTGGATTTGATGTTTATTCAGGAGACAAAATGAAAATTTTCACCAACCCATTTACTGGGCTATTACTGCTTTTAGAATGTTAATCACTGTCTCTTCATTTTACATTTGGTGTGTATTTCCTATTGTCTGAATAGCTAGACTTCTCCCTCCAGCATCTTGCCCACCCCTTTCTCTTGCCCTAGGGAAACAGTGCTTTACACAGTTCACTATCTATTAAACATCATATAAAGAATAACTTTTCAATGGAGTTTCCTCAAAAACTTAAATATGGAACTGCCATTTGACCCAGTGATCCCACTTCTAGGAATATATCCTAAGAAACCTGAAACACCAATCAGAAAGAATGTGTGCACCCTTATGTTCATAGCAGCACAATTTACAATAGCTAAGCTAAGATCTGGAAATAACCGAAGTTCCCATCATTAGATAAGTGGATAAAAAAGCTGTGG
The DNA here is from genome assembly GCF_028538775.1 of Myotis yumanensis. Taxonomy (NCBI): domain Eukaryota; kingdom Metazoa; phylum Chordata; class Mammalia; order Chiroptera; family Vespertilionidae; genus Myotis; species Myotis yumanensis. The sequence continues at coordinate 41,430,707 of NW_027223754.1, read as the reverse complement.
AACATTTATACCATGGAATACTATGCAGCAATAAAAGAGAATTTCCAAGACAAGTATCACATGATCTCACTCATATGTAGAATCTAATTAAAAAAATAAACTGATGAAAGGAATAGATCCAGAGACATGGAAGCATGGAACAGAGTGTGGAATCTCAGAGGAAAGGCGGGGGAGAGTGGGTGAGTGGGAGGTAATCAACCAAAGACCTTGTATGCATGTATGCATAGCCCATGGACACAGACAATAGGGTGGAGAAGGCCTGGGGTGGGGGTGGGGGCCGGTTGGAAGGGGTTAATGGGGGGAAAATGGGACATATGTAATACTTTCAACAATAAAGAATTATATTTAAAAAAAGAACAACTGGAAAAAAAGAATAACATTTCAAAAGAATATAGTATAACAAAGTAGACAGATTATATAACTTAATCACATGATTATATAACAATAGTAATTGCATATTGTAGTATATGTGATATGTGTATATTATAAATTATTGAGTTTTATAATGTCAAAATAGGTATACACTTAACTTCTTATATAGCTGTTGAGAATATATGTTATTCTATCAAAAAGATAGACAGGAATAAAGTACTAACTGCCTTTATTTTCTCAACAAAGATGAGGTTATCTTCTAAGATTTAAAAAAAAAAAAGTGGCAGTTAGTCAAGGGATTGGGAAATTGCTGAGAATGGGACAGAAAGGAGCTACTTTGGGAAAAGTAAAGTGAGTCTCAAATAAGACATACTCTCCATCATCTAAGGACAGGGTCAGAAAACGTAACTCTAAACCTTGAAATGTGTAAGAATCAACCTAATATAGAGGAGATTAGCTATGTATGCACATCTTCCCTGAAAGCTTACTTCAGAGGTCTATGCCAAATGTGTTGAGGCCAGCACATGTTCTAAAGTCTGATCAGAAATAAAACAATCTAAAATTGAATTAAATAAGATAAATGGAAGTAATCAGTTGTGACTTGCTCATCATGAAGTAACATAGAAGTAATAGAAGTTTAGGGTCACTAATAAGAAATTATGAAAAAAGGAAGTTGCTAATTGCCTTACCACTATTCATCCCCCCAATTCCTTCCTAGCTGAACTCCATTGGTGTTCAGTGCAGCAATAGCCATTTGCCCTGCTACAGTATTTTGATTCCAACTTCCTTGCTGCTACAGGTGGCTAAATAAGCCAGCTGAGCCAATAAGATGTAGGCTGAAATCCCTGAAGGCTTCCAGGATACAAAGATACAGCCTCACTAGAAGAAGGCTTTGCCTCCTCGTGTTTCAACCCCATACCCCTTCTTCCTTCCTGGAATGAAGATATAATGCCTGAAGGTAACTATGGCAGCCGTCTTTCAATGAGAATGAAGACTATATAAGAATGTTGAAGAAGAAAGAGGGGCTCTGGTTCCTTGGAGCTTGGCTCTGTCCTTTTGTCATAAGAGAAAAATAAACCCCTTACTTGTGTTAAACACTGTCTTTACTACCCACCAAAAGTAATCCTAACTGACAACATATTTACTTACCACTGTAACAAGGGATAATTCAATAGGGCAGTTCTGTCACACACACATACACACACACACACACACACACACACACACACAAGAGAGAGAAAAAGAAAAGACTAAAACAGTTATTGGGAATATAAAAGACACCATCTCTATTTTGAAATTGCTCACAATCTAATGAAAAAAAAATAGATCCATAGAAAGATGATTTTAATATACATAAGCACTATGAAAAAAGGAAGCCAATTTCACAAAGACCAAAAAAGAAATAGAGATATTTAAAGGGAAAAAAAGAATAATATCCAAAGCCTGGATAATTTAAGGATTGAGTGGTAAAAAGTACCCAATGAGATAGGGCAATTTGATTTTTAAAACAAAATATGTCTACTTGATTTTGTAGCCAAATTGCTATTTGTCAGCCTTAGTGAATACAATTTCAGTGGTAAGTTGAAGAGTAGAAGTTGAATTGCAGTAAGTTTGAGGAGCAGGGGGAAAATACATACACATCTTTATTTCATTTTTTTAAAAATAAATTTATTGGGGTGACATTGGTTAATAAAATTATATAGGTTTCAATTGAACAATTCTATGATATATCATCTGTATAATGCATTGTGTGCCCACCACCCAAAGTCAAATATTCTTCTGTCACCATATATTTGACCCTCTTTACCTTTTATTACCCCCTAAATCCACTTCCTTCTAGTAACCACCATACTGTTGTCTGTGTCTGTGAGTTTTTGTTTGTCCTGTTTGTTCATTTTTACTTCCAGTTTTATATCCCACATATGAGTGAAATCATATTATTTTGACCTTTTCTGTCTGACTTATTTCACTTAACATGATATTCTCAAGATCCATTCATGTCATTGCAAATAGAAGTACTTCATCCTTTCTTATGGCTGAGTAGTATTCCATCGTCACATCTTTATCCAATCAGCTATCAAAGGGCACTTTGGTTGTTTCCAACAAAAAAGCAACCATCCAAATGGGAGAAGATATTTGCAAACAACAGCTTCAACGAGGGCTTAATATAAAAAATATATTTAAAAAATTATACAACTCAACGCCAAACAAGTAATCCAATGGGAAAAGGAGGGGCGGGGCAGAGAGCCTAAACAGACACTTCTCTCAGGAAGACATACAAATGGCCAAGAGACATATGAAAAGATGCTCAACTTCACTAGCCATTAGGGGAATGCAAATCAAAACTACAGTGAGATACTACCATACACCTGTTAGAATGGTTATTGTTAACAAGACAAGTAATAACAAGTGTTGGAGAGGTTGTGGAAAAAAGGGAACCCTCATTCACTGCTGGTGGGAATGTAGGCTGGTACAGCCACACTGGAAAACAGTATAGCAGTAACTCAAAAAATTAAGAGTAGAGTTACCAGATGACCCAGCAACCCCCCTCCTGGGTATCTACCCAAAATTTTTTAAAACATTATCTTCATAAGCTAGCTGATAGAGGGAGGACTTTAGGGTTTCCTGTTAATATGCTTACAGATTGAGAAGAAAAATACAATAGAGAGATATAAACATATAAAAAAGGTGATAACATTCAGAGCAAGACAGAGGACATAGGGAAGCTAGGACCAAAGCACAGGTAGATGGCACTGGCTTTCAACAGAAAGAGAAGCAGCATCTCAGGGACTGAACAGAAGGAGGAAAATACAGTCCCGGACATGACAAGATTCAGGAATAGAGTACTGCTGGCCTTCTCTTTCCCAACAACGGAGGTGAGGCTGTCTGTTGGAATGGAAAAAAGCATCAAATGGTCAAGGAACTGGAATAGTTGCTGAGAATGAGAGAGAAGCTACTTAGGGAAAGTAATAATAATATTTATTATTATGAATTTTTTAAAAGTCAGAACATATTAAACTTACAGCTAGGACTGAAGGAGAGAGAAAAAAAAACAGACATCACATTTATCTGGTTACCATAAGTATTAGCAATTTACCAAGATTTGACATTGGAGTTCTGCCAAGTATATGCTGGTAGAGTGTTTACAGTAGATGTAACACACAACTCTATCATCAGGCACTCAGTTTGGGGGTATGCTCTGATTCTTGGGGCATCTACTTGGTTCCAAATAACTCTCTACATATCTGTTCCCCCACCCTCTCTGGCCATTGGTTCTTTCTATTTACTCTGGTTCTTTCTATTTACTCTGTATAGCCTTTCTCTTATCACTCAACTCCTGTTAACTTGTCTTTTCTACTATTTCCTCTTAACTTCAGCCTAAACACAGCCCATCATAAGTTTCTCTCATCTTTTTTTCCATAATAACTTTAGAGTTTTAGCAAATTAGCAAATTTTCTCTATGCTTTAAATCCAAATTTTCAAAATAAAGAAACTGATTAGCCAAGCTGGGGTCAGGGGAGGGGAAGACAGCCTATAAAATTGAGTCCTTGGGTCAAATTCCCATGCTAGGGATGGGATCATGCCATGCCCTTTGGCCTCCCCTTTTCTTAATAAATGTGAGCAGAGCAAGTCCCTCCAAAAGAGGCTGTGCACATGGTAGACATTGAGACTTGCCTGTCTGATACTTCCCTTCCTGTGATTTACAGATTGGCACTCTGCATTATTCATAAATTTCTTGTGAAACTTGTTAGGGTGAATCAAATCCTTACTCCTTTTAGACATGTGGAGAAAAACAGAAGTTACAAATCTGAAAATTAACAGATATTATCTAGTTTATTGTGACTTCCATCAAGCTACAAAAGTTATGAGGCTCAAGCCAAAACATCTTCTAACTTTTCTAGATTGAATTAGTCTTTGAAAAAATAAAATGTAATTACCAAAAATGGGAACATACATAATCCACTCACTTCAACCAGCATCTTCAGAATACACATATGGCCACATGGCTGAGCTAGATGCCTTTCCAAATTAAAAAACGAAAATTATCTAGGCTCCACCTTCTAAGTTTACACTCATGAGGGAGACTGACATCTCCCTCTCCAATTCTGCATTGTACCATTTGTTCTTCTTTACTGTACATATTGTAGCAAAAATGAGCTAAACAGAGCTGAACCCAACATGCTCAGAAAGCGGGCTGTGTTTTCTAATAAGTTCATGGAAATATATCTTACTTGTGGAGTTTCAGGCGTGCCTCACTATGGCTCCGTATTAATGAGTTCAGTTCCAGAAATCACACTGTGACACAGACGTATGCAGAATAAAGTCCATTCATGAGGAAGAAAGGACTATAAGAAAGGAAAGGAATTTTTGTTTAAAACTTTTACCGACACAAGAGAATCTTAGAAATCACTGGTTCAAATGTTTCATTTTGCAAATGTGGAACCTGTGTTTCAAAGTGAACAGTTTTGACTGAGGCCACACAATCAATACATAGCAGAGTCAGGGCCCATGTCTTCTGCATGTGCCATTAGTATTAACAAAAGTTAGAATATTTGACTTAGAGAAGAGGAGACTTGGAGAGACAGAGGTCTTCAGTAAGTTGAAAGGTGGCCAAGGGTGAGAGGAGCTGCTTTCGCGTGGCTATTGAGCACTTGAAATGTTGTTAGTCTGACCTGGGATTCCCAATAGTCCCTAACACAGAACAAAAACCAGCATTTCAACTTTTTTCTTCTTTAGAAACATATTAAATCAAATCACAATCTTTTCTCCTCCTGCCACACAAACAACATACATAATGTAGAAATTAATGAAAGATGCTTTATGCAGCGAGCTCTTTCCAGCTTTCCCAGTGAGTCACAAAGTGCTCTGCTTCTAGCCATCCTGCCTTCTTCAGGTTCCAATTCTGCTTTAGTAGAGTTAGCATATGTTTATTATCTATTCTCTGTCCCTAAAAGTATGTTAAACTATGGATTTTAGTTTGGTGTAACATTGTCACTTCTTGTTAGTGAAAAGCAGGACATATGAGCTAAGAAATATCTTGTATTCTCTATGATCTACTATTTTCCTAGTAAAATCTATATATATAAAAGGCTAATATGCAAAGTGTCCCCTCGGGAGTTCGACCGGGAGACCAGGAGTTGGATTGCTCACTATGATGTACTCTGACCACCAGGGGGTGGCGCAGAACAAAGGAAGGCCCCGGCCGGCAGCCGGAAGGCCCCGATCAGCCCTGATCACCGGCCAGGCCTAGGGACCAGGCCTCTAGTTTTATATAATGGAAGTTGTGCCAGTTGTGCCAGTTGCTAATTTATTGCCCTTCAGCTCCAAACCCACCTTCCCTTGCCCTGCTTTGAGATACTGGAACTATAAGCAGACATTGCCTTATGAGATGACTTCTCTATTATTTGGCTTTGTTATTTAACTCATGTAGTTCTTTAGTTTTCCTGATAAAGTATCTTCTTTACTCAGGAATGTGAAGTTTACCCGAGCTGATATCTTGTGTTAAACTTCTATATCCCCAGCACCTAGCAAAATAAGTCATAACTATCATACAGACATGACTAGAATGAACATCAATGTCATAGCTAGAGTAAAGTGTGCTAAGATAGTAACTACTTACTATATACCTACACACTTAAAGAAGAAAATAAGGACAGGTTTGTCCTAGAAGATATGTAAGCATAGTATGAAGCTATAGTGACTAAATAAGATGGTATTGGCTTAATTAAATTAAGTCAATTATATGGATTTAAGAGCTCAGAAACCAACAAAGTATAATTGGTATTTTGTTATACAAAAAAGGTGGCATATTAGGTAGATTGGAAAATTAGGTACTCTGCAAAGTGGAATAAAGAAATTCACCATGTATTTAAGAGAAACGTTAGGTTTCCACTTCTTCACTCTGTACCCCAAAATTGATTTCAGATGGGGTGGGATTTAAAGGCTTTTGAAGTTTTACTTTCTGGTAATGGCAAATTTGGTTAGGCAAACTCTCCCATGGGAAAAACTAAAAATATTGAGTAAAATATTTTAAGATATCTTCTCAACTGCATCAAAGAGCAGCAGCTAGAAAGGAATTACTAAGTTAAAGGCAAATGAGAATTGCAAACCCAGAGAACTAAACTAATGTGGAAGCCACTTTTGCTCTAGAAGTATTTGCCAGTCCAGTCAAATTAGAACTTTTGTATGAGTGGATCCATAAGGAAGGTGGGATAGAAGAAATATTTGAAGAAACAAAGGCTAAGAAATTTTCAGAACTGGCTAAAACATCAGCCACATATTTCAGAACTCTAAGGAATCCCAAGATAAATACATTTGAAAAAACAAAACAAAATACACACACACACACACACACACACACACACATATATATATATATATACTAGAGGCCCAGTGCACGAAATTCGTGCACTGGGGATGGGTGGGGGGTCCCTTAGCCCAGCATGTGCCCTCTTGCTTGCTGCTTCCTACCACTTGGCTTGCTGCTCCTTAGTGCTGCCACAAAGGCCTCGGGTCTGCAGGGTGCCGGGCCTGCCGGTTTGTGTCTCTGATACCCCCAGCAGCCCCAGCACCAAGGTGGCCGGCCTTGGAGCTGCTGGGTACAGGCCACCTGTTGAGTGTTTGGGTCTTCTATCAGGCCCCCAGCAGCCCCAGCAGCCCCAGCACCACCTAAATAACTTAAGGGAAACTTTATTTAGTCTTCTTTTAAAAGCAATCTAGTTTAAAAATGAGTTGCAGTTAAGACCGAACAAAGAACATGGTACCTAAGAGTGAGACAGACTGACAGAGGAGAGGCTGGGCACTGGTCAGGGGCTTACATGCCAACTGTTCTCCACCTGGGAAATGATGTAAAATTGGTTTCTTTAGTTTTCTGCTTAATGGTCTTCTCCAGCACTGAGGTCAGAGGAGCCGCCTTCCAGCCCATAGGCTGCTTCTCAGAGTCAAAAATTTCGCCATAGGCCTCTGCCTAGGACAGGACCTCTGCACCCCCAGGGTGCATAAACACACAGGGCTTCCATCAGCCTCCGCTGATCCCTGGGCTGGGAGGCCTCGGGGCTCCGCTTATATCGGGGGCAGGAGGCCTCTCGGCTCCGCTGATCCCAGGGCTGGGAGGCCTCTCAGCTCCGCTGATTCCCCGGCCGGGAGGCCTCTCGGCTGCGCTGATCCCTGGGCCGGGAGGCCTCTCGGCTCCGCTGATCCAGGGGCCGGGAGGCCTCTCGGCTCTGCTGCTTCAGGGCTGTTTGGCTTCGCTCTACCGCTTGGAGCCTGAGTTTGCAGATTAACCGCCATCTTTTAGCTTCTACTTGAAACATTGTATCTTTTGGAGCTGTTGCTTCAGGAGCTCAGAGCCCCGCAGCTGCAGGCGGGAACCTTGGTTTTCTCTATAGCTGGGGCAACCAAGCATCCTGTTCTCAGCCGCCATCTTGGCTGACAGTTAATTTGCATATACTCACTGATTAGCCAATGAAAAGGGTAGCGGTCGTACGCCAATTACCATGTTTCTCTTTTATTAGTATATATATATATATATGTATATATATATATATATATATATATATATATATATATATTTGTGAAACTGCAGAAAACCAATCAAATACAAGAACCTTAAAAACTGCTGGCAAAATAAACAAAGGCAGATTCCCTGCCATCAAGAGATTCTCATGCCAGCCCAGCCGGCATGGCTCAGTGGTTGAGCATTCACCTTTGAAGGTCACGGTTCAATTCCCAGTCAGGGCACAGGCCCGGGTTTCGGGCTCAATCCCTGGTGTGGAGCATGCAGGAGGCAGCCGATCAATGATTCCTTCTTATCATTGATGTTTCTATCTCTCATTCTCCCTTTCTCTCTGAAATCAATAAAAATATTTTAAAAAGAGAGAGAGAGAGAGAGAGAGAGAAATATTCTCATGCCATCATGAGGAGCCACCAGAAGTCTTCCAGTGGACTTCTCTGTAGAAACAATGGAAGCAAAAGGATGGCTTTCTCTCGAGTTATTTAATGGAGTTCTACCTCCGGCCTTTATTTTCTGTCCTACTTGGTATCTATCTTCCTTAAAAAGAAAGTGTAAGGCTAAGCTGTTCTGTGTTGTCAATATCCCTTGCCATAAAGCTATCTTGGCAAGCTAGCTTTCATTCGAGTTTAAAATAATTGAGAATCAACATGAGCAATGATTTCTCAGATCTGCAGTGTCCACATGTGACTATTGAGCACTTGAAATGTTCCTAGTCTGAATTGTCACACCCCTTTCCTTTCTCCTCCTTTTTGCTTTATTCACAGACTTATCATTTTAAAAACCTACCAAATAATTTACTTATTATATTATTGCTTGTTTTTTATTGTCTGTCTTTCAATAAATTTCCTGAGCCTAAAAAAGTATGGGATTCATTATCTTAGAGGAATAACTGGTTACTTCTCTTCCTCTATGTATCTGAAATATATTTAGAAAAAAAAACCACAGATATTTGAAATCACCACCTAACCAAAAGGTTCCACCACCTCCCTCTTGTGCCAAACCTTCTGCTGGAGCTGTCAACCCAGACAGCCGTTTCTGTGCTGCTTCTTCCCTTCCTTTCCCTGATGATTAAAATCAGGCAACAGAAGGGAAGAGATAGAGACCCAAGTGACTGACTCATCCATCTACTGCATAATCAGATCTTTGAAAACTAGGTTTCTCTCATGCCAGCCCGGCCAGCATGGCTCAGTGGTTGATCGTCCACCTTTGAAGGTCACGGTGCGATTCCCAGTCAGGGCACATGTCATCCCACAGTGACATTCAGTGCCCAATCAGAACCTAACACACCAGGGCTGAAATCCCAAATCAATTCTTCTCATTCCTGGGAGCAGGTGTCAGGAGCCAAAGCACTGAAGGCCCACAATCTGAATGACCTACTTCTCATAGCTTTGCAACCTGTCGGCTTAGTGTGGCTTCAAAGACCACAAGCTTGCACCAGATCTGCCCATCCCTGTGGAGCTTAAAGAAGAAGCTTGAGCTGAGACCATTTTCCAGGAAGACCATCCCACAAGATCACCCTTAACTGGAAGACAAGGCCTCGTTGGCTTTAGAAGAACCTCCTGTGAGTCACTTCACCAGCAATTTCTTTTTTTCCAATCCAAAAATGGGGACAGCTCCATTAGTAGTCAATAAGCCAAAGCAAATTATAAAAATTTACATCAAGGGAAATGTTGGCTTGTCTAAGATTTTTAAAAAATTTTTTTACTCACATCCATTTTCAAATTAGGTTCATTATTTCTCTCTGGCTTTGCATAATGATTGAGCCTGTGAACTTGAATTCTTTCCTGGTATCCTTGAAAACAAAAGAGAGGTTGTTATTATTCATATAACCATTTTAAAGGCAGGGAAATGGAGATAGAGAAGTGATCTTCTCAGTGAACTCACAGGCCACCTTGGGCGGGGGGGCGGGTAGGGTTAGGGGAATCTCTTTGCAATCGGACCATATTGTCTCTTGGAATAAAGCCTCTAAAGAAATATAAATGTGATCCTGGCATAGACACGATTATTTGGCTTCTAATATTCTCTATCATGTAAATGTCCATGTAAGTCCTGTATTTGGTCAAGTGATAGAATGGATAGCACAGGCTTTCAAACTGCTCCCTAGGAAAAGGGACACATTGAGGAGAAGAAGGGCATTGGAAAGATAATTCCATCCCTTGTTAAACCAGAGCAAATCCACTTTCTATTATTTTTTTAAACTAGAGATAGTATCCTGTTTTTTTAAAATATATTTTTATCAAGTTCATAGAGAAGAAGGGAGGAGAAAGAAATAGAAACATCAATGAGAGAAACATCAATCCGTTGATGCTCAACCACTGAGCCAGGCCGGCCAGGCAATAATTGGTTTTTGATAATCGTTTAAAAACATGTATTTGACAGTTGGTGTTGAGGGTTGCAGAATCTGCTATGACAAAATATCACTGTAGGAGTTTAGGATATGCCTCCACAAAATATGCCACTTTGTATATTAATTATTTTGAACCCTTGGCACTTGAAAAGCAGCAAATGGAGGTAGAGGCTTTCTCTGAACTTTCGTATCTGCCTATAGGCAGATCCTCCAATAAGAATTCAATTGTCTTTGATCCCTCCCAGGGAGTTTCATCAACGAGGAAGATTAACTCTTGTCACAGCAGAGGTGACTAGAAGTTGACCCACACCCAGACAAACTTCTTCACAAACTCCCATACCTCCATCTGTTTTTGTAGAGCACAATAAATTGGTTGCCATTCATCGTTCCTAAAAATTATTTACTGTCCTTAAAAAAAACAACACATATTTCCCCTTCCCTTTCCCTATTAAGATGGTGTTTAACCCTGAACTCTAAGTCACCTCAGAGAGTTACGCATTCATCCCCCATGTATACATGAGATATACATGTTAATAAACTTCTATTTTTTGTGTCTGTTATGTTAATAACTTCTGTTTGTTTTTCTCTTGTTAGTGTTAGCTCTGATCAAATAATTAAATCGATTCCCTCTCCCCTGGGAACTGAGCACTTCACAACCGACATTCCCTTTTGCTTAGACCACATTCCACTTGCTAAGACAATTATCTTTGCCCTCCAGACTTTCCCAGGATTCCAGACCTGCCCAGAGAATTCTCCACCCAGAAAAAGCTCACCTAGAGTCCTTTAAAATTTCTGATTCCCCCGTCCCTGGGTGCTGGTGCCATTTTGGGCTCAGCCCATGTGGTATCCAGATGACCTAATAAATGTATAATTCTTTACCCCTTTTGGCCTGGTGTGTTCCTCCTTCGGCGACCTAACAGTTAGTCTGCCTTTTATTATGGGGGTATCAGGTAAGAACTCAGAAGGGTAGGAAACACTGATTTTTCCTCCCCTACAGTGTGATACTATTAATACAAATATAAGCCAAAATGGCCAATCTTAACCCTGCTGAGACCCTGAAGATGTTTTAGAGCCAGAACTGTGGTGCTGAATTTTGTGAGGTTCTTGACACACGCAATGGCTGAAAGGTTAGAGACACTGTAAAAAAGAAAAGCACAAATTTTGGAATTAGTCATTCTCAAATATTGCTAGATGTATAAATTTATTTCACTTTTCTCATTTGTAGAATGGATATTCAATAAATGTTAGTTTGCCTATCCCCACTAGTGAACGGACTTTATTCTCTTTGGGTGTATATAGTAGAAAAAATCTGCATCTATATTTTCATGGTACCTTACATGAAACAAAACATTTTCTTTTAATTAAATTTTTATTGTTCAGATTACATTTGTTCCTCTTCCCCCCCCCCCCATAACTCCCCTCCTTCCAGTTCCTGCCCCACCCTCCACCCTCACTCCCCACCCACTGTCCTCATCCATAGGTGCACGATTTTTGTCCAGTCTCTTCCCGAATCTCCCATTCCCCTTTCCCCCCCAAGAATAGTCAGTCCATTCCCTTTCTATGTCCCTGATTCATTATAATCACCAGTTCATTCTGTACATCAGATTATTTATTCACTTGATTCTTAGATTCACTTGTTGATAGATGCATGTTTGTTGTTCACAATTTGTATCTTTACCTTTTTCTTCTTCCTCTTCTTAAAGGATACCTTTCAGTATTTCGTATAATACTGGTTTAGTGGTGATGAACTCCTTTAGCTTTTCCTTATCTGTGAAGCTCTTTATCTGACCTTCAATTCTGAATGATAGCTTTGCTGGATAAAGTACTCTTGGTTGTAGGTTCTTGGTATTCAGCACTTTGAATATTTCTTGCCATTCCCTTCTGGCCTGCAAAGTTTCTGTTGAGAAATCAGCTGACAGTCGTATGGGTATTCCCTTGTAGGTAATTGAGTCTCTTTCTCTTGCTGCTTTTAAGATTCTCTCTTTGTCTTTTGCTCTTGGCATTTTAATGATGATGTGTCTTGGTGTGGTCCTCTTTGGATTCCTTTTGTTTGGGGTTCTCTGCACTTCTTGGACCTGTAAGTCCATTTCTTTCACCAGGTGGGGGAAGTTTTCTTCCATTATTTCTTCAAATAGGTTTTCAATATCTTGCTGTCTCTCATCTTCTGGCACTCCTATAATTCTGATATTAGTCCGCTTGAAGCTGTCCCAGAGGCTCCTTACACTATCTTCACACTTTCGGATTCTTTTTTCATCTTGCTTTTCCAGTTGGGTGTTTTTTGCTTCTTCGAAATTCAAATCTTTGGTTTGATTCTTGTGCTCCTCTGGTCTGCTATTGGGTATAATATTCTTTATTTCAGTCCGTGTATGCTTACTTTCTAATTTCTTTATCGTAGCATCGAGGGTCTAATTAGTTTTCGTGAGGCTCTGCTCAAGTTTATTGCAAGCCCTCAAAATTGCGATTTTTAGCTCCATATCCTCCATTTCTGTCATGTTTTTTTGTCTCCGCATCTTTTATGCTTTCTTGGTGCACCCCCTTGTGGTCTTTGTGCGCAGTCTTGTTCTAGTTAAGCCTTAATTGTTGTAGTTAATACTAGAGGGATTTGACCACCAGGCCGACTGGCTGTGGGAATCAGCTGTGTGGAAAACTTCAGTCCTCTGGGGAGGTGCCAATCTAGTCTTTGCCTGAGGCAATCGGCAAATGGCTCTGCGCAGGGCTTGGGCGGGGCGGGATCAACAGGTCGGGGGGAGGGAGCAGCTATGGCTGCTCTCAGTCCGTCCCCAGGGGCTCTGCCTCTCTGTCCCAGCAACCGCTGCAAACCTCAGAGGGACCGTAGCCAGACAGTCCCGCTTCTCCCGTTTGAGTCTGGGTCCCTGGAGACTCGCCCGGATCTGTAGCCCAGAGGCTGAGACTCCCTCCTGATTGAAAACGACAACCGCGCCCTCAGCCACCAGCCCGCTTTGCGTGCGCACCACCGCACCACCGTACCTTTAAATTTTCCACACTGCGCCTCCTCTGAGCCTCGTAATGCTGTTGTTTTTCCTTCTAGTTGAAGAGTCTCTCCTCAGCCAGCCTTCCTGTGGTTCTGGTTGATGTCCGTTCCGTCTTTTAGTTGTATTTTTGAAGTGGTTGTTTGCGGCCGTAGTCTCCGGTGTTTACCTATGCCGCCATCTTCGATTCGAAACAAAACATTTTCATATTTATAAGTGATTTTATAAACTTTTGAAAAAGGAACACACTTTTTCTTGAAACAAAATACTACATAGACACACTAAGAAATAAAATAAGAAGTGGCCCAGCCTGTTTGGCTCAGTTGTTTGAGCGTTGTCCCATGGACCAGGAGGTCACCTTTTTGATTCTCAGTCAGGATACATGCCCTGGTTTCTGACTCAATCCCCAGGAGGGGGCATGCAGGAGGCAGCCAATTGATCCATGATTCTCTCTCATCATTGACGTTTCTATCTCTCTTTCTCCCTTTCCCTTCCTCTCTGAAATCAATAAAAATATGTATTTAAAATTTTTTTAAACAATTATTCTTCCATGAAATAATACATGCCCATTTTTGACACAAATTCCTGAATCCTTCAATAGCAACCAAGTCACTGGGCTCTACACGGTGTGTACTAGCCTTTATGGAGAAAGAGACAGCCAAAGTTCTAATCTCTAAACGTGTTTCATTCAGCCTGCACTGCATTTTTCTTTTCATCATCAGCTGGAGCCCATATGGATGCACCCGTTGCTTGGAAAATGATTGTCATCTTTCTCAATAATTGTGATGAGGAGCCCTATTTTTAACTCCAATCTAAAATACATTAGGGGAGCCATCTAGTGTTTTGAAGTTGGCATTTAGAAATTATATAGAACATCCCTCCTCCCTAAATTTGATTTACCATCTGTGTTCATTCTCAGTGTTCCAAAGCATCAACACAGGGTATATATTTCATTTTGGAAAGAAATAAGATTAAAAATAAAAGCCTTTTAAGCTGCCTCACACCTGACTCCCTGGTATTTGGAACAAGGAACCTGACTCCATGGTTACTGCCAGTTCTTTCTTAGGGATTGGCTACAGGAAGGTAACTCAGAAACAGTTGGTCCATTCGAAATAAATACATTGTATGTTCAGAAGCCTCTCAAACAGGAAATCTGAATTAAAATTAGCTATTTTCTATACAAAATATAGCCAAATTTGGATATAGGCAGTGTAGGTAACAACCCCCTTGATGAAATTTCAGGAGCATCAGAGAAGGCACCAAAACATCTTCCTCTACCTTCTGCTTTATGCTGGCTAATTTTATAACAGCTTTTTTGAGATATAATTGATGTAGCATAAACTGCATATATTTAATAAGCTGTACAATTTCAAGATTTTCAGCATATGCACACACAAAACTATCACCACAGTCAAGATAATGAACATTTCATTACTCCCAAAAGTTTGTCATGCCCCTTTGAAATCTCCCATCTTCTCCTCCCCCTCCCAGCTCCAGATAACCACTACTCTGCTTTCTACCAATATAGATAGATTAGTTTGCATTTTCTAGAATTTTATAAACTGAAATTATATAGTATGTGCTCTTGTCTGACTTCCTTCACTCAGCATAGTGATTTCAAGATTCTGCCATGTTGCCCTGGTTGGGTAGCTCAGTTGGTTTCAGCATCATCCTGATATGTGGGTTCAATCCTTGCTCAGGACACATACAAGAGACAATCAATGAATACATAAATAAGTGGGACAACAAATCTCTCTCTCTCTCTCTCTCTCTCTCTAATTCAAGAATCAACTTTTTAAATTCCTCCATGTTGTTACATGTATCAAAATTTTGTTGCTCTTTATTGATAAGTAGTTTTCCATTGTAGAATATGTCATAATTTGATGATTCATTAATCTCTAATAGGTATTGGGTTGTTTTAGCATTTGGCTATTACAAATAAAGCTGCTACAAATATACATGCATAATATTTGTATAGACAATTATTTTTATTTCATTTAGGTAAATTCCTAGGAGTGGAATTAATGGGTTATATGGTTGTTATATTTTTAAGATTTTAAGAAAATGCCTATTTTCCAAATAGTGGTAAAATTTTGCATCCCACCAGTAATGTATGAGAACTTCGGTTGTTCCAAATCTTCACCAACACTGATATTTTCAGTGTTTGATAAAATATTATTTAATCTCTTTCTTTTCTATTGCCTTATTTTATTATTATTATTATTATTATTATTATTGCCTGTTGCACTGGCTAGAACATCCTGTACAACCCTATATAATAAATAGGTAGTATTCAAATTGACCGTCACTCCAACACACATGATGGCTGCCCCCATGTGGTCAAAGATGGCCACCCCCATGTGGACACAAGATGACCACCACAAGATGGCCAGCAGGGCAGGGCAGTTAGGAGAAACCAGGCCTGCAAGGGAGGGCAGTTGGGGGTGATCAGGCCTGCAGGGGAGGGCAGTTAGCAGTGACTGGGCCGGCAGAGGAGGGCAGTTGGGGGCGACCAGGCCTGCAGGGGAGGGCAGTTAGGGGTGACCAGGCCAGCAGGGGAGGGCAGTTAGGGGTGACTGGGCTGGCAGAGGAGGGCAGTTAGGGGGGACCAGGCCTGCAGGGGAGGGCAGTTAGAGGCAATCAGGCAGGCAGGCAGGCAAGCGGTTGGAAGCCAGCAGTCCTGGATTGTGAGAGGGATGTCCGACTGCCCATTTAGGCCCGATCCCGGGATCAGGCAGTCTGACAACCCTCGAGGGGTCCCAGATTGGAGAGGGTGCAGGCTGGGCTGAGGGACACACACACACACACACACACCCATGAACGAATTTTGTGCACCAGGCCGGCAGGGGAGGGCAGTTAGGGGAGACCAGATTTACTTTATTGAATAAAGATGGTGAGACAGCACATCCTTGTTTTGTTCCTGATCTTAGAGAGATGAAAAGATTCCCTTCAATTCCTAGTTTCTGAGAGTTTTTATTATTAATGAATATTGGATTTTCTCACGTGTTTTCTCTACCTATAACCTTAACCAGATGATTTCTGTCTTTTTTTAATAGACTATTTTTAGAGCCGTTTTAGGTTCACAGCAAAACTGAGTAGAAGATGCAGATTTCCCATATTCTTTTTATTCTGTTAATATGGTTAATTGATTTTCAAATGTTAAATCCGTCTTATACTCCTGGGATAAACCCCCCATGATCATGATGTAGTATATCTTTAATATATTAGTGGATTCGACTTGCTAAAACTTTTTTTCAGATTTTTAAAATCTAAATTTATAAGAAATATTGGTCGGTAGTTTCTTTTCTTGTAACACCTTTGGTTTCTATTTCAGGGTAATTCTATACTCAAAGACAGAGTCAGGAAGAAGTTCTTCCCTTTTCTATTTTCTGGAAGAGTTTGTTTTAAATATGCATTATTTTTTCCTTACATGTTTGGTAGAAATCGCCAGCAAAACCATCAAGTCATGGAATTTTTTTTAGAAAGATTTTTAGCTACAATTTAATTTATGTAATAAATGTAGGGCTATTCAGCTTATCTATTACTTCTTGAGTGAGGTTTGGTAGTTGTTGCTTTACAAAGAATTTATCTATTTCATATAGCTTGTTGAATTTATTGGCATGGAATTGTTAATAATATCCCCTTTTCATCCTTTTAATGTCTGTAATGCTTTTTTGCCTCTTATTCCTGATATTGGTGATTTGTGTTTTCTCTCTTTTTCCCTTCAATTATTCTGTCTAGAAATTTGTTGATTTTATTGATCTCAAAGAACCAGTTTTAGTTACACTGATTTTCACTATTCTTTTTATGTCTTACCTATTTCTGCTCTTGATTTAATTATTTCCTTTATTCTGCTTACTTTACATTTAATTTTCTCTTTCTGTTTTCGTGATATAGAAGCTTACAATATTGATTTTAGGCTTTTCTACTTTTCTAATATATCTAATGCTATAAATTTCCCTCTAACACTTCTTTAGCTGAATCCTGCAAATAATGTCATGCTTTCATTTTCATTCAGTTCAAAAAATTTTATTTTCCTTGTGATCTGTTCTTGACCCATAGGTTATTCTGAAGTGATATGTGATTTTGATTCCAAATATTAGAGTTTTGAGATATTTTTCTAATACTAATTTATAGTTTAGTTCTATTATGATCTATAAACACATTGTATAATCTCAATTATTTTAAATTCGTTAAAATTTATTTTGTAGTCCAGAATGTGGTCTATATTTTTTAATGTTTTATGTAAACCTGAAAAGAATGTGTGTTGTCTTAGTGTTGGGTAAAGTGTTAAGACAATTATAGATAAATATTAATTAGATCTATTTGGTTGATGGTGTTTTTCAAGTATTCTATATCCTTACTAATTTTCTGTCTCAATATTTGTATTGACAAAGAGGTGTTAAAATCTCCAACTATAATTGTTGAGTTGTCAATTTCTCTATTCAGTTCTGCCAGTTTCTGCTTCACATATTTTGAAGCCCTATTATTATGTTCACAAATTATTATTATGTACAATTATGATGTCCTCTTTATTATCATTAAATGAACCTCCTTTTCCATATTTCTGATTCTGAAATATTCTTATCTGATATACACATAGCCACTTCAGCTTTCTATTAATGTCAGCCTGGTGTATCTTTTTCTATCGTTTTTCTTTAAACTTATCTATACAGTTGGATCTTATGCTCTTATTTTATTTTTAATCAATTTGACAATCCTTGCCTTTTAATTGGGGTGTTAAGACAATTTACATTTAATGTGATTATTGGTATGGCAGGGTTTAAATCTACCATCTTAATATTTGTCTTCTACTTGTCACATCTGTTCTTTGCTCCATTTTTCTTCTTTTTTTGTCTTTTTGAATAAATGTGTTTTTATTAATTTACTTTATCTTTGTAATTCCTCATTAGTTATATGTCTTAATTTTGTTTTCTTGTTGATTGCCTTAGGGTTTATACTATGCATCTCGGACTTATCACAGTCTATCTTCAAGTAACATTATATCACTTTACTTGAAGTGTAAGAACCTTACAACAGCATACTTTTATTTCCCCTCCCAGCTTTTCTGCTATTTTTGTCACACATTTTACTTTGCATATGTTCTATCCCTTTAGATTAAGGCCATGATTCTTTTCACTATTCAAATACCCTCTAATTTCATATTCATGGAAGTGTGAATGAAGTATATGAAGAGGATTTGATGAAAAATGGGGATGGGAAGAAAGCTTGACAGTTCCAGGTGAGTAAACAACACCATAAACAGGATGAAAGAGACTTTACTTGTTTTAAACTTTTGAGAAGGCAATCATAGACAAAAGTTGATTGTTTAAGATTTCCCATTTGTTTTCCTACCAGACTCTCCAGATTTAAAATGCTGGGCAGTATAAAAGCCACAAGAATTAGTCAAGGTGAAGAGACTATCAGATCATACTTTATTATAAGTATAACTAGTTAGTTTTAAAATCAGCTGATTCCAAAAGGCAGTCAAGCCATTTTTGTTACCACATTGGCTAAACAAAAGTTAACTGACTGTGTATCCTTTTTTTTCATTTTTATAGATCTTATTTTTAATGTCATATAGGCCTATTACTTTCTCAGAGACCAGACCAAATTTATAATAGAAATACAACAAACTTAAAAGTAAAGGAAATTTTACCAAACATCATCCTATAAACAGGAATATTTGTTCATCAAAAAAATACTGAAATAAACTCTTTTGTTTATAAAGCATAAAAATTTGCAAAGACGCCTGGCTTTTGTGGCTCAGTTGTTGAGAGTGGACCTATGAACCAGGAGGTCATGGTTCAATTACCGTCCAGGTTGCAGGCTCAATCCCAAGGGTGGTGTGGGAAGGGGGATGTGCAAAAGGCAGCTGAGATGTTTCTCTCTCATCCATGTTTCTATCTCTCTATCCCTCTCCCTTCCTCTATCTAAAATCAATAAAAATATATCTTTTAAAAAATTGCAAAGAGACTCAATAATTATAAAGCATCCCTCCCTCTTACCAGCCTTTATATCCACTCCCACTCTTCCATCTGCCTGGACTTGAACACAAAGAATAGGAAGAGATTGGAAACATACCAATTCTAAGATCTTGGCAATATTTCCAGTAGCCTTAGGTTCTAGGCTTAAGGATTAGTGTTCCTAAATCTTGATGTTGTAACACATTACTAAGAATTTGGGGCATAAAGGAGCCACTGTAAGTAGAAAGTCTTGGGAATGTTTTTCTACAAACATGTGTTTGCCAAAAAGCAATTAAATAAGTTTTCTTTAGATAAGCTCATTTCTGTAAACAGACATGTATTTTCTAGAGAACATATCTCTAATAAGCTTCAATCTCCCTTTCCCTCCTTCCTTCTCACTCCCTATTATCTTTCCTTCTATTTTTCTTTCTCCCTATCATCACTCTCCCTCTTTGTTTCTCTCTTTTTCCTCCTCTTTTTTTTTCTTTTTTTAAAATATATTTTTATTGATTTCAGAGAGGAAGGGAGAGGAAGAGATCTAGAAACATCAATGAGGAGAGAGAATAATTGATCCACTGCTTCCTGCATGACCCCTACTGGGATCTAGCCAGCAACCTGGGCATGTGCCCTTGATTAGAATTGAACCCAGGACCTCTCAATCCACAGGCTAATTCTCTATTCACTGAGCCAAACCAGCTAGGACTCCTCCTCTTTTTGAAATAGAATAGTGATTAGGAGCATGGACTCTTGACCAACTTGAAGTTCAAATCCTTATTTTGTCACTTTTTAGTAGAGTGACCTTGGCCTCAAATTGTCTACTTCTCTGTGCCTCAGTTTTCTCAGATGCAAG
Source organism: Myotis yumanensis (assembly GCF_028538775.1). Taxonomy (NCBI): domain Eukaryota; kingdom Metazoa; phylum Chordata; class Mammalia; order Chiroptera; family Vespertilionidae; genus Myotis; species Myotis yumanensis. Next base: position 41,410,669 of record NW_027223754.1, on the reverse strand, counting down.
GATAATAATTATTCATACCTCATAGGGATGTTAAGAAGATGAAGTAAGTTAATATATAAAATATTTGAAATAAGCCCTGGCACTTACTAAGTTCTGCATAAGGATTAGCCATCATCATCATCATAATCATGATCATCATTATCATCATCATCATTACCATCATCATTGTGATTAAGTGAAAAACATGTACTCCCCTGGAATGGTGTAAAAGAGAGAAATCCTTAACCTTTTCTGCATTGCTCTCCCACTCAGCTTCCACTCTGACCACTCCCAGATGTTAGATACAAATTTGGGGTCCCCCAGAAGAGACAGTCTTTGAGTAGCCTTAAGAAGCCAGCTACTAGGTCTCCAAGAACAGAACAGAGCACAACCAGCCTGCCAAGACTGTACATGGAGAATCAACCCAGATTGCTGCTAACATTCTGTCACCTGTGCAGTCATGTTCCCTCTCCAACTCTCAAACTTCCTCATCAGTGACTTGTAGAGTTTGGATTAAAATGATCCCTTACTCCCCCATGCTCTCTCGAAATAGAGACCCATTACGTGTGATCTTTGTATTTACAAAATGCAAAATACACAGGACATTTAAAAATGATCGATTCTGCTTCTATTGGAGGAGTTAGCCAGAAAGGGGAGATTGTCACCTTCTTGTGAGGATGGTCACGTTGGTCATGACCAATCGTGCTCTTGACAGGGAAATGCAATTAATAGTGTTCTGGACATTTGCTGGGACAGTATGATCTTTCCATATAACTATCCTTCTGGTTGTATTAAAAGACATATCAGGAATTCATCACCAGAGTCGGAAAGCAAGAGCACCACTTGTCCCCACTACTATCCTATGTACCCCTTTTTTTCTTCTCCTCTTCCTTTTCCATTCTCGTTTTCTTTTCCCTTTCTTCTCCCTTTTTTCAGCAACACTTCCCACTGCTGCTGACATGCAGGACTGAAAAGACAGTAGCCCCCATGGTAGATGAAGCCTTTTACCCAGATTCTCTTTCTCATTTGATGGGCATGTTTCTCATTTATATGAAGTTAACTGTACAATTTTGCACATAGAAGTTGTATAATTTTGAAGAAAAAAAAAGAAAGAGGGAAGAACAAAGGAGAAAAGGGAGTGGGGGAATCACCCAGAATCCTACCACCAACATTTGGGTATATTTTCTAACATTTTTCCATACATAGATTTGATTTTCCCAAGAAATATGATATATTTCCATTATGTGATAATACCACAGTTTAAATCTGCCTTTTTCAATGTACACTATTCCTTGAGCATTTTCCATAGTAACATACATACATCACAAATAAATTTATTGTGTACATTTTATATTTTTTCAAATGCATATACCAAAGCTTATTTCACCAGTTCTCTATCATTGAGCATCAAGGTTATTTCCAGTTTTTCACTATTGTCATTAGCATTGCAATGAACATCTTTGTGCATTAAGTTTTTTATATATTTAGAGGTGTTTATTTAGGATCCCATAAATAAATCACAGGGAGAAAAAGTATCAACACGTCTAAGCTATGTGTTTCCAAAATATTCTCCAAAAGACTGCACTGACTTCAACCACTTATTTGTTATTCAAGCATTAGTTCATTTAACAAATTTTAGTTGACCATCTGCTATATGCAGGCACTATCTAGTTGCTGTGACTAACAATGAAAAGGCAGACTTAGAGCTTCCTTTTCTTCCAGCAATCTACAAGAGCATTCTCCCATGTGTCCCGGACTGACAAACCTCTTACAGAGCTGAGTAGATGGTAGTAGCTATTTAATATGCATTGATGGCTCCTAAAGGTAACTGGTTTATAAAGTTGGTTACATGCAGCCCGGCCAGCATGGCTCTGTGGTTGAGCACCTGGTTGCAGTCTCAATCCCCAGTGTGAGGTGTGCAAGAGGCAGCCAATCAATTATTCTCTCTCATCATTGATGTTTCTATCTCTCTCCCTCTTCCTTCCTCTCTGAAATCGATAAAATTTTATGTTTAAAAAATAAAGTTGGTTATATGCAATCAAAAATGTTTACTTTATAAGACCCCTATGAGCAGACACTATCAAATAAAAAAATGAAGTTTAGAGAAGTTGAGTGGTACACCCAAAGTTGAATTTATGATAAAGAGCAGGGCTCAAACCAGGTCTGTTGGCTTTCAGATTCCATTACTTTAACTAACATACTAGACTGCTTCCCATTTTGAAGCTTTATGTCTTCAGGACCTGCTCTTCATTTCCCATTTTTTCTATGAATCCTTTGTTGCTGGTCAGTTCTTAGGCTCCTCGGCTCCTGGGGTCTTCTTTTACTCTCCAATTCAACTTCCAGTTCATGGTTCTTCACTTCAAATAATCTCTTGCCAACCTCCTAAAATTTTTGCTGATTGTTCTACATCAACCAACCAGCAAATCTTAATCCCGGAAACATCTACAATGTTAAGCCCACTCTCCAATCATTCTGGATTTCCTTCAATTCACTGAATTCACCCTACATTACCTCTGCTTGAATCATTCTTTTCTCTACTGTTTTTGTCTAACTAATTCTTACCTGTTCTTCATCCTTGGACTTACAAGTCACTTCCTCCAACAAATCCCACACCAGATAAAGAATCTCTCCTATGTGTTCTGATAGCCACCAGAACACTTATTACACTCACTGGCCACTTCTTGTCTAATGGTCTCCTTGCTGCAGCATAAGCTCAAAGGTGGTAGAGACTCTGATTGTCTTATTGACTGCTATACTCCACACTTAGCCCAGTGCCTGGCGAGTATTAGGCCTCTGTCTCTAATTACAAAATGAAGGAGTATTCAAAAAAAACATCCCTAGGTGGAGATGTTCCACCAGCGATAATAAATTGTTATACTCTACACTTTGAGTGTCTCTGGGGGAATTTTTCTTTAATGTTACCCACAGGGTGTGTGCCTGTTCCCATTTTGTCAATCTGTAGAATAACATAAAATCTACCATCTTAATTATTTTTAAATGTACAGTTCAGTAATGTTAAGTGCCTTCACATTGTTGCACGACTAATCTCCAGAACTCTTGTGTTTTCTCACTTTTGCAGTAAAACTGGAGCACTATAAATACTTTTGTAAATGCCTCTTCCCTAGAACAGGCATTTCAGACTTCTGAAGTTCAATACATCTTCTTAATATTAAAAAAGTTCATAGAACGCTACAGGATAACAGCCATGCTGCTGATAGCTTTGGAAATAAATTGTTAACTCAATATAATATTTAGATTGATTGGTTGGCATTGTATTAATCACAACAAAACCTACATGTAAGTAGAGCAGAAAAGGTCTGGATTTGTTATTTCACAATGACTCTCTTTAATCTCCCAGTTCATAGGGGTGGGCATCTGGCAGCCATGGTGTACACAGAAATAGCCACAAGCTTGCTGGACCAGGAGTAGCCACCTGATTCAAATTGAGCTAATCAAATTTCTTCAAGAATTCAAAATTAGCAGAAAGAGTAATAGGTAGAGATTGATTGATTGAGTCAGTGTTTCCATGTAACTAAACTGTAAGATAAACTCAGAAACAATGGACAGCCCTAGCTGGTTTGGCTCAGTGAACAGACCATCAGCTGATGCAGGAGGCAACCAATCAATGAGTCTCTCTCACAAAAATGTTTCTCTGTCTGTGTATCTCCCCCTCCCTTCCACTCTCTCTAAATATAAATGGAAAAATATCCTTGGGTGAGGTTTAACACATACACACACGCACGGACACATGCACATGCACACGCACATGCACACAACACACAAGAAAGAGCCCTAGCCAGTTTGGGTCAGTGGATAAAGCGATGGCCTGCAGACTGAAGGGTCCCAGGTTCGATTCCAATCAAGGGGACATGCCCCAGTTGTGGGCTCAATCCCCAGTAGGGGGCGTGCAGAAGGCAGCCGATCAATGATTCCTATCATCGATGTTTCAATCTCTCTCCATCTCCCTTCCTCTCTGAAATCAATAAAAATATATTTTTTAAAAAGAAAGAAAGAAAGGAAGGAAGGAAGGAAGGAAGGAAGGAAGGAAGGAAGGAAGGAAGGAAGGAAGGAAGGAAGGAAGAAGAAAGAGTGGACAATCATATTCTACAGTTCACTGTGCCACAATTCTATGAAGGGGTTATTATTCCCATGCTACAGATGGGAAAACTAAGGTTTGTGGAGGTTTTTGAGCCTTGAACCCAGACATTAGCTATTTATCAATATAGCTTCCCTGTGCAATGGAGCACTCTTGACACTGGGCTATAATTGGAAGTTCATTTATCTGTCTTTTCATGAAATTATGAGCTCCTTGAGATCCTAGATAGTATTCTGCTTCATGAGTGCCCAATAAATGTTTATCAAATAAATGAATGAAATTATACCTTGACTGTTTTACTATTCTTGTGAGGTTACAGAGGAGTGAAAACAATGATCTTCTCAACTTATCCAATAGTTGGAGAAATGTAGTTGACGTCTGAAATACACTGAGACCGTGAAGAAGTTCAGCATCCATTCTACAAGAATTTGAAGGAAAATGATCATTGTGTTTATGTCAGCCTAAGCTAAGTATGATTAATGGGATAAAACTACAACAAAAGTTTTCTTTTAAGGCACTCCACAGAAAAGTCAGACCACATGGTGTTTTGCTGTCTGGGTGCTTCTTTTCAAACACTGCCATTAATACGACTTAAAATGTGACTTCTAGCTCACAAACTTTACATATACCTGTCATCAAAGTCCTTGAGGAACTACTAGTTTAACTATGTTCCACTACATGATAATGACTACATGATATTAAAGAAAGTAATGAGTTACTTTGCAGTCGTTGGAAATTATTTTTTAAAAGCTGCTGATATGCCCCGTCGGCATGGCTCAGTGGTTGAGCATCAACCTATGAACCAAAAGGTCATGGTTCAATTCCCAGTCAGGGCACATGCCCCAGCTTCGGGCTCAATCCCCAGTGGGGGGCATGCAGGAGGCAGCTGATTGATGATTCTCTCTCATCATTAATATTTCCATCTCTCTCTCCCTCTCCATTCCTCTCTCAAATCAATAAAAATATCCTATATAATAAAAGCCTAATATGCAAATTGTCCCCTCCATCGGGAGTTCAACCAGGAGTTCGACTAGAGGGTGGGGCCTGCCCAGCCAATTGTGGGAATGGACCCTACCCATGCACAAATTCCATGCACCAGGCCTCTAGTATTTTAATAAAATAAATAAAGCTGTTGATGTGACATCTAGGTAATTTATGCACCATGATTCAAAGATTCTTGGGTCTTTAAAAATGTTTTATTTTTATTTTTTTGAGGAGTTTAAACATGACAGCAAGATTTTACTCTGAATTAAGGGGAATTACCATATTTTTCCATGTATAAAACGCTATTGGTTTCTAAAATCGTTAGACTGAAAATCAAGGAGCATCTTATACACACACAGAAGTCAGCTGAGGAGGGAGCCGTGCAGGTGCATAGCTGCCCATACCTTGCCAAACAGGCTTCCTCCAATCAAGAGCCTTATTGTTACTGACGTCAGCTGATGCCGTAATTGGAGGTGGAAGTGGAGGGGGAGGGGGAGGGGGAGAGGGAAGGGGAGGTGGAGAGTGTGCAGATACAACTGGGACCAGAGCATTCTGAGCCCATAAAGATGTCAAAAAATAAAAAGATAAATACCAGTAAGCAATTGTCTTACTCTGCAAAATTCAAACGGAATGTAATCAGCTATGCAAAAGAGCATGGAAATAGAGCTGCAAAGAGACAATTTGGACCTCCTCCCACTTAGGGTATGAGCAGACAGTGGAGAAAACAGGAAGAACAACTCCTGAAGATGCCAAAAAAGAAGAAGGCCATAAGAGGAAAACCAGCAAAATGGGCAAACTTGGAGCAGAGGCTTAAGACTTGGATTATGGAGCAACACCAGAGTGGCTTATGTGTGTCGGCCAAGCTTATTCAAGTCAGGCAAGAACGTTTGCAAGCAAAATGAACATTGTTGATTTTACAGGAAAGGCAAAATGGTGCTTTAATTTCACGAGGAGAGAAGGCCATGAGAACATGAACAAAGTTAGCTCAGAAAATGCCACCAGTTTATGAGGATGATCTCACATATATAGACAGTGACTCAGAAGACAGCAGTGCTACAATAGAAGTTGAAGAAATTGATATGTCTGGAACTAATAGTGATGAAGAAGAGAGCAGTGATGCAACAGAGGCTGAATAAAGTGATGTGCTGCATAATATCATAGTACTGGTATGTAAACATTACCTGTGGTAATCTACACTAATAAAAGAGAAACATGGTAATTAGCATACGACCGCTACCCTTTTCATTGGCTAATCAGTGAGTATATGCAAATTAACTGTCAGCCAAGATGGCGGCCGGCAGCCAGGCACTGAAGCGAGCATGAGGCTTGCTTGCTCCAGGGACTGCGGACTCCAACGTTCCCCACCTCACTTGCTGGCCTCTCAGCTGCAACTCTAAGCAACTATGTACTATGATGCAAATAAGAAGCTAAACAAAACACCAGAAACCAGCCGGACTGAAATCCAGCCGGACCGAAACATTGTATCAATGTTTTCAGCAGCGAGGCCTCAGAGCTAAAGCTGGCCCAGAATAAAAAAAAAAAAAGAAAAGAAAACAAGGAGCGGTTGGAAGCTTTAGTCACTCGCCAGCCAGAAAACAGCCCTCAGCCCCTCACCCAGACTGGCCAGGCACCCCAGTGGGGACCCCCACCCTGATCCAGGACACCCTTCAGGGCAAACCAGCCAGCCCCTACCCATGCACCAGGCCTCTATTCTATAAAGTAAAAGGATAATATGCCTCCCAGCACCAGGATCAGCGTGACAGGGGGCAGCGCCCAAACCCCCTGATCTCCCTGCGGCTCTGTGTGTGACAGGGGGCGGGGCCACAACCTCCCTATCTGCCCTGCTCTGTTCATGACAGGGGAAGGCGCCCCAACCCCCTCATCAGCCCTGCTCTGTGCCTGATATGGGGGAGCTCCCCAACCCCCTGATTGACCCTGCTCTGTGTGTGACAGGGGGCAGCGCCCCAACCCCCTGATTGGCCCTGCTCTGTGCGTCACAGGGGGTGGCGCCGCAACCTCCCCATCGACCCTGCCTTGAGTGTGTCAGGGGGCGGTACCCCAACCCCCCAATCGGCCCTACCCTGAGCATGACTGAGGGTGGCATCGCAACCTCCCGATCCGCCCTGCTCTGTGCATGACGGGCGGCACCCCAACTCCCCATCAGCCCTGCTCTGAGCCTGACCAGGGGCTGCACTTAGGGATTGGGCCTGCCCTCTGCCACCCAGGAGCAGGCCTAAGCCAGCAGGTCGTTATCTCCCTAGGGGTCCCAGACTGCGAGAGAGCACAGGCCGGGCTGGGGGACCCCCCCCCCCTCCCCTCGCCCCCCGAGTGCACAAATTTTTGTGCACCAGGCCTCTAGTCCTATATAATAAAAGGGTAATATGCAAATTGACCTTAACAGCATAACAACCAGTCACTATGACGTGCACTGGCCACCAGGGGGCAGACACTCAACGCAGGAGCTGCCCCCTGGCGGTCAGTGCACTCCCACAGGGGGAGTGCCACTCAGCCAGGAGCCGGGCCGATGGCTGTGAGCGCAGTGGCAGTGGTGGGAGCCTTTCCTGCCTCCTCAGCAGCACTAAGGATGTCTGACTGATGGCTTAGGCCCTCTCCTAAGCCATCAGTCAGACATCTCCAGAGGGCTCCTGGGCTGCCAGAGGGATGTCTGACTGCCAGCTTAGGCCTGATCTCCCAGGGAGCAGGCCTAAGCTGGCAGGTGTACATCCCCTGAGGGGTCCTGGACTGCGAGAGGGTGAAGGCCAGGCTGAAGGACTCCCCGTGCCCCCCCCCCCCCCCCCGGCCCCTGAGTGCACAAATTTCCATGCACTGGGCCTCTAGTTACTAAATAAAAATGTGTTCTGTTTTATGTTTAAAATATTGATTTCTTGATTTTGGGTTGGAAAAGTGAGGGGCATCTTATACCTGGGGGTGTCTTATACATGGAAAAATACAGTACTACACCTTCGGGAACATAGCTGGTGGGCAGACTCTAAAGCACTGCTGAGAATGTTTTATATGCTAATCCAATCACCCTTAAACCCATGTTTGAGTTATATTGCATCCTTTTTATTATTGTTGTTAATCCTCAATCAAGGATACTTTTTTCATTTATATTTAGAGAGAGTGGAAGGGAGGGAGGGAGGGATAGAGAGAGAAAGAGATGGATGAGAGAGAGACACACTGATTGGTTGCCTCCTGAACTCACCCTGACCAGGCCCTGGGATTGAACCCACAACCCAGGTATGTGCCCTTGATGGGAAATCGAACCCAAGACCCTTCAGTGTGCAAGTCTACACTCTAACCACTGAACAACACCGCCAGAGCTGCATCCTATTTGTAATGCTATCACAATCCTAATGGCTCTCAAAAGTTAGAAATATAATCTATTCAGTACCTCAATTCAAACTCTATATGAAATATTGACTTTTAAAAATCTGTCAGAATTGGCAGCCTCCACATCCTAGAGATATAAATTGAAATTTTGTATTTGATTATAAGACCAGGGAGACATTTTTCTCTAGGGTTATTGATAGATGTCTCAATCTGTCTTCAGATCAAGCAGACAAGTTTCCAATTTATTCATAGAACACATTTCACACCTCCTCTGTGTCATAAGTTTAATTTTCTTCCTACAACATATTATATCAAAATGCATAACTGAAATTGGTTCTGTTATAAATTGCTTAAAAATAACAAAATTATGAAATCAAATTAGTGCTGAGGCACTGTTGATACTGAAAGATGTTGATGAAAGATTTTCATTAATTGTTACAGTTATTTATAGGAAAATAAATTCCTACCATACTACTTTTCAGTGTTAAAGTTACTTCCTTTTGAACGATTTTAAATCCACCCCTCTTTAAAAATTTATATGATTTAACAAAATGCATTTGGTCCATAATCCATTTGACTTTTATCATTGGATCATCCTTTCAGTATTCACAAATGTTTTATTATGCCAATTATTTCAATACAATTCAGGATACATGTTGTCTAAAGTGTTAAAATAGTTTTCTTTAGAAAATATAAATAAATATGCTATACAGCTACATTCTTTCCAGAACATTCTATTCTCTGATTATAGAGATAGCAATGCTAATCCATTATCAGTAGGAATTGTTCTGCTTATTGTGAAGAAGGGTCTATAGTTCAAAAAATTTTTTTAAATATATTTTCATTGATTTCAGAAAAGAAGGGAGAGGGAGAGGGAGAGGGAGAGAGAGATAGAAACATCAATGATGAGAGAGAATCATTGATCGGCTACCTCCTGTGCACCCCCCACTTGGAATCAAGCCCAAAACCCGAGCATGTGCTCTGACCACAAATCAAACCATAACCTCCTGGTTCATGAATCGACACTCAAACACTGAGCCACATCAGCTAGGCTAGTTCAGCATTTTTGCTTTCCCAAAATCTTTTTTTTTTTTTTCTAGAGAGTGTAGCTTTCTCTCAGCAATGCTAACTGGATCATATAGGAACTAAATTAGTAATTGAGGTCACATTAGTACAATGTTAATAACCTGAGTTTTCAAACTGAGACACTTTCTATTTTGGGCAGTACTCCCTCAGGGGTCATGACAAATACCCAATTAACCTGGCTTCGTCAAAACAGAGAATTCACTGGCTCTTGGAATAACTATCAAGACCAGAGGCATGGCTGGCTTCAAATACAACTAAATTCGATAGTTCAAAACAGAACTTCAGGGCCTGGAGCCTCACACGCTATGTCTGAGCTCATTTTCTCTGGTCTGACTTCTTTTCAGGCAGCCTCTGTCCACAGTATGAACCTACACAGTTTCAGACTTACATCAGCCAGTTAGCAATCCCAATAAAAAGTGTCTGTTTCCGAATTCCTGGGCAGGACACACATACGCCCATTTTTTCAGTCAAGTACAGTGTCTGGGGATAGGAGGAACACTCTCACTGACCAGGATCAGGTGGCAGGCCCACCTCTGGTTTCAGCAGAGGGGGTCGGTCGCTCTTGAACCCCGAACTAAGAATGGAAGGGTTATTTCCCCATCGGAAAATCTGAGTGCTGGCCCAGAAGAAAGGGGAATGGTGCTGGGCAGACCAGAACAACAGCTATCACTCTGCTCTCTGTGGATGGCTGTCTAAAAAGACTAAGAGGGAGCTGGCCCTACGTCCCTTGAAACCTTCAGTGAGCCCCAGGTTGGTACAAAATGACAGACAAAAAAGCTTCCCCCAAAGCAAAAAGAGCAAGTGGCTCTCTGCGTGTGGATGCGGGTTCTCATCCCAGGTCTGCCATTGCTTAAAGAAAAGACTTTGAGAAAGTTGTTGACTGTTCTAGGTCCATCTCCTCACCATTTACTACAACTCGCTGGACCAGACCCCAGCCACAAGGGTCTTCAAGAGTGATCCTCTCCCTGAAACATTCTCAGCCTAAGGTTTAACACACAGAGTCCACCAATTTATCCCCCTACAAACCCATCTGAATGATTCTCAGATCCCTCAAGGGAGCACAGCCCTCACACCACACACACACACACACACACACACACCAAAAAATTCACACCTTTTCCTCCTTTTATGTTCTGTACCTCGGTGGGCAACCCCACACACCAGCCAAAGTTATAAACCAGAAATTCTCTAAAATAACCTGACATACCCACCTGACATAGGTCCCCTTCTCACCTTAGAGTCCATAAATGGGTTGGTTCCAAAGGATCCGTGAATCTCCTGGATTTATACACATAATTATGTGTGTGTGCACACATGCGTTTGTATTTTGACTCTTTTCTAAAGAATTTAAAAGGGTGCTCAAACTTATCTCCCTCAAAAAAAAACAGGTTAAAAACTCTGTTTTAGGCCCTCACGGGGATGGACCAACTCTCCCATTACATCCCTGACTCTCAAACGTCATATGCCCTTTATGGTGGTTTTTCAACGTGGCCTCAAAGTCTTTGATACTGATGAATTCTTGGACACTTCATGTGGAGAGGATGGTGCAGTGGACTGCTGCAAGTGTACTTGGATCAGCTCAGCACCCCTTCCTAGCCTTCTTCTCATCCTATGGGTATCTCCTCCCCCATACACCTGATCCTGGTGGGAAATTCAATCACAGAACCTCACTCCTCCCCACCACAGCAGAGGGCATCTGAATACCCTACACCCAGTAATTGGTTCCAAATGGGCATGTGAATTGCCTTAGCTCAAGGTCCCTACAAAACAGAGCTTGTGGCAAAACTGAAATGTCAATAGAGTGTTGAGAGTGTAACCCTAAGGACTCAAGAGGAGAAAAAAGCGGGGAGGGGAATAATAAGACTGGAAAGGAAGGAAAGAAAAAATACAGTTGTGCATTACTGAGATGGCTACGGTGCCACCAAAACTCCGGTTGTCTTGAAGGACATCTCCAGAGAAGCAGTGTGAACTCTGTCTCAGCAGTCCATCAGGGAGGAGACAGTGAATAACTCGTCAACCAGCTCCTGCCAATCTCCTGGGACATTAAACCCCACACCTTGGGTTGTGTCACCTCCAGGGAGCCACTGAGAAGCCAGCTCCCACAGCAGCAGTGGCAGCATGAGCTGCTGGCACTTCCTATCAGTTTGGTTTGCCTGTTGCGGATGATACCTCAGGCTGGGCTGGGCAAGCCAGTGCACATACAAAAGTGCCAAAAAATTCCTGAAGCTTTTTTTTTGCTTCAATCATAACAGAGAAATCCCAGGGGTAATAGGCTATAGACACAAGTGAGAAATAATGAAAGGTGCCATCTGCTCTTTCCATGAGTGACATGGGCCACCAACTGGCTGAGCAGGCAACACTTTACAAGAATAGGACATCTCCTCAATGAAGATGGAGACATCTTTTCTGGAGTCTAGAAGAATGTGGTTGGTGCTGTATGAATTCCCTGGAGCACTGAGCACCAATGAGTATTCAATACTTAGCATACTGTCTGACTCAGATCTAAATATGTGAAGAATGGATGGATGGGCGCGCACGTACAGTGCGAGTGAAACTTCGTGGCCCATGCACAGAAGTTGGTATTTTGTGGAAGAGCCCGTATTTTGTGGAAGAGCCACACTCAAGGGGCCAAAGAGCCGCATGTGGCTCCCGAGCTGCGGTTTGCTGAGCCGCAGTTTACCGACCACTGGCCTAGGTGTGTAGTAGGCAATACCATGTAAGTTTGTGTGATGTTTGCATAATGACCCACTTCTCAGGAGTATCCCATCATTGACTGACGCACCCCTGTAGGCATAAGTTGTTATTAACAACTTAATTCTATGAAGAAAAATACCAATACCAGCTTATTTGACTTACACAAAGAGAACTTCACACTGATTTACAAAAGCCGCTCCTGCCCTTCGGGGTTGCTGACACCAAGCGGTGCCTGCCCCAGGGGAAGGGATGAAGCAGACACTGGCCAGGAGCCAGTACAAAAGCTCTTGACTCATTACTTTTCTGCTTCCTTCAGAGGCTCCTGCAGGGGCTTTGTGGCCTCAGCTCACCTTCCTTTCCACCTCATTTCACTCCCTCTTCCCCCCAGACTTTCACAATGTTGCTGTTTTCTCTTCCATCAGAGCACAGTTGGGAAGGTGCCTGCTCACAGGGAAGAGCTAGCAGATGTTTGCCACTGGCATCCCACCATCCTTCGAACAAGTTTATCCCCTCTCACTTTTCACTCACCCAGCTGCCCAAAATATTAAGATAACACTGAGTCGTCATGTTTTTGTGTGTAAGATAAATAAAACATAGCCTTCTTGGGTCTAAGGTCTAGCTCATTCCTGTGACCCACTGCAAATCAAGTGACAAAAAGCATTGAAAACCAGATAGCGAAATACTCTAAAAATCTAGACTTCATCTCCCCAAAGCCCCTAATTGTTCCCTGTTTCCAAAAACAGAACAAGGGCAGAGCTTTCTGAGCTGGCTCCTGCCCCTCCTGTCACTTCTGTCCTCTTGCTCACTTCCTGCCGTTTCACTTGCCATTCAATTCCAACTTCACAAATAATTTACACGTTTTCCAGATCTTCTCTCCACTTCTTTCCCCATCAGCACTGTCAAGGTGTCGGTGTCAGAGGCAGGGAAAGTCCTGTAATAGTCCTACTTCGGTATCTGTCGCATTTTCTTTGTTGCACTTGGGTGACATCAAAGAGCATGATTTTCTCTGGAGGGTGTCCATCATCTTAGAGGCCATCCGTGCATTGTAGCCGATGTACATGCGCTTGCCACTAGGTGGCGATAGAGCACCACCTTCGTCCCTTCACTGTCAGCCCAGGAAAAAGACGTGAATTCGGGCCCAGAGGGAAATCATGACCAACTTTCCTTCTGCGTCAGAAGGCACTGAACCTTCTGTCTCGTGGCAAAGGAAGCCAGGCAACGGGCCTCCAAGGTGCGTTCAAGTTAATGATTTATTGATTATGTTGGCTGGTGTTTTCACGAAATCCTTGGTTTGATTTAACTGAGCTTCGGCAGTTGTTTTTAATTGGTTAGTCTTGCTAGAATTCTAAACAAAGGAAAATAAGCCTCCTTGTTTATCATTAACTACCGTGGGTCCGGTGGTTCTGTGGATTCTAACAGAACTGGCTGGAAGTGGGGGGGTGGGGGGGACGGGGGGAGGAGTGGTTGAAGGGTTGAGAAGAGGGAAAAAGCAGCAATGCTAATGAGGAAAAGCCCTGTGGACAGGCAGCTAACCCCCAGGTAAAGCAACGCTAGGCGGTGACCACAGGCTGGGCCCCTAAACCTCAGCATCTGTTCACGCAGATCCCATGTCAGAGGAGACTGGGAGGGTGAGTTGGCACCACAATTTCATGTGCAAATGACAGCCACAGCCAATGCACAACCCCCCCTCCCACCCCCCCCACCCCACCCCCCAAAAAAAGAGGCTTGTTGAGTTTCCTGAAAGGCCCAGATCCTTGGAGGCTCCTGCTGAAGATTATGATACCCAGTTTATTTTTCTCACGATCAATCTGATTTACAACATAAACTGCAAATTAAAGGCCATAAGACAATACAATACTTACATGTATGAAGCTATCTCGAGGGAATGTAACTTGCATTGGTTTTATGTTTTGCTCAGCCATGGCATGTTCTAGAAGTCATTGGTGTCCTCTTTAGGAGGGTAACTCTCCAGTGGGTCTCTAAAATATAAGGAGGGGACGGGGGGATGGAGCTGGAGTCCATGAAAGGGGCTGACTCAGACCCTCTGTATTGTGGGGGCAAAGTGTGTGGCTGTCCCTGGAGAAGGAGACCATTCGAGTGTCCCCAGGTGCTGCCCGCCTCCCAGAATGGCAGGTGAATGAGTTGAAATCACAGAACTGTCAGAGCTGTGTCCCTGTGAGCCCAAGGGGGCCCGGGGCCAGCCTGCCCTCAGAGGTCCACCGAGACCAGCACAGACCTCACTCCGCATCCCACCAGCATCCTTCTGTGAGACCATCAGCGTCCTCACTGATCCAGGCCACTTTGTGGAGGTAGGTAAGGGACATACAGCTCAAAGCAGCAAATGGGGGCTGAAATCTAGCCCAGGTTTCAGTCCACCAGGTTGTGTCTGCTCAGAGGGGCAGCCTTTTCTTAACTGTAGAAAGCCTCTGCAGGGCTCAGACACGGCCCTGACAGGGACAGTGTGTGACAAGGAGGAGCAGGGGCAACAGCAAACTGATCAGCTTTGGCTTGGCCACCAACCACCTACCCCTCCCCTTGGGCGCTCTAACCCTTGGGTTCTTGAACAGCTGGAGAAGGGGTAGCCCCAGGAAGGAGATACCCGTTTTTCTGTTAGTCAGGAACATACCATCTTGGGTTACTTTTAGTTCTTTAAAGAGATGAAACCATGTTTATACTTCTTTAAGCCAAACCGAGGCTTAAAGAGGTTAAGCAACTGTTACGCAGATGACAAATGAAGGGACCCAGGTCTTTTCCCCAATACTCTAACCTGATAGATTTTGGATCAATTGTCCTGCTTTAATAATTATTTCATGTTGCCTCACAGATGAGCTATGAGATATTATAGTCGATTCCACCATAAATCTATCATTAAAAATAAATTTTGCAAATGAATTACCCATTTGGCTAGCCAAGGCCTTGGACAAATTCCTTGAACCAAAATCTTCCTTGTCTACAAAATGCGCACAGTGAGAGGTTAACTTAGATGATTTCTAAGAGCTTTCCCTTTGCAGACTTCCCATCATCTCAACAAAAATAAGCTTTATAGACATATCAGAAATTAAAGCCGCCTCACAGCAGACCTGCCAGGACTTATTATCCTGGTTGTACATTTCCGATAACCTTATCTAGAGGGATGAGGCCTCTTGGACAGGCTCACTCCCCTCAGAAGTGGGAAGCCAGGAGGCATTATCATCTGGCTTCGAAGCCCACGCTCACAGATGCTCCGGGCTGCCTGCATTAGTCATGCGCACAAGACAGCTGCTCCTTGAGCTCCAGGGCCAGAATTGCCCACTGTAATTCAGTCCAACATACTGCATCCTGGGAGTGTGGGGGCTCAGTCACCCCAAGATGTGCCTTTGTGATATGTGGATTTTGAGCTAAAGACAATCAAGTCTCTGTGGGCTCAACAGAAACTTCTGCCCACCCCCAGCCCACCTTTAACTACCTAGAAGAATTTTAATTAGGGCCTTGCTCATAGTAAGAGAGTATCAGAGAGAAGGGGTGGCCCCAGAAAGGAGCTATCTCTATTGCAGAGCAAACTTCTATTGAACTAAACATCTTATTACCCTGCAATGATTCTCTAAAGTCCCAAGGTGCCTTACCTCCTCCTTAGCTCAGAATGTCATATATGTCTCATCCTCTTTCAGTCTCTGAACCTCTCACGTATTCAGGGTTTCTGACTCTCTCCTGCAGGGTTCCTGTGTGCACAAAATTCAATGTGATTTTCTCTTATCAATCTTTCTCATGTCGACTTAATTATTCAACAAGAAAAAAGAACCAGAGGAGGGAAGGGGGAGTTTTTCCCTTTCTCCACAGGAGGAACTCTCCATCATTCACACATTAGTGAAGATTTGTTCAAATATGGCCATTCAAGGAACGTGGTATTTGGTGGAGGCTTGAGAATGCAAGTAATTTGGAAAGCAAGACATATTATTTGACAGGTAGCCAGAGGGAGAATAGGAGCTGGCATGGCATGAGGAAACAGGCTCCCGGAAGGTTGTGGAAGGCATCGTAGAGTAATAGTTGCAAACCAGTGGCCTGCAGGCCATATGTGGCCCACAGATGTATTTTGGTTAGCACAGCACATTTTTATAACTGAACGAGTTGCCAACATTTTTAGATATTTTCTTTCTTTAAAAAAATCCAAATTTCCGGCCCAGACTGTGCATTTCCATGTAAAAACAATAAGCTGTGACTGAGAGTCATATGCCCTTGGATCGCCATGCCTCTGAGTCACCATTCCATCTCATTTAATTAATTTAACTTAGCTGCCTCATTAGCCACTCCACACAGGCGTTTGAGGTTTAGAACCTTATCCTAGAGGCATTGAATTGAGAGTGGGAAGGACAGTGGCTCTAGCAGGTAGGATGGGGCAAGTCAGAAAGGACAACAGGACACTACTACAGACAACTTCTCATAATTCAGAATTTTGAAAACGACATTGGCCAGGTTCTGCCTCAGTTCAGCAAAGAGCTCAAGCTAAGCATGAAGATAGTTTAAATGTGATACTGAGACAAATGCTCAGAGTGCTGAAAATTAGCCTTAAGACCACCCCACTCATTTCACCTGCTCGTATGTTGTTCTGCCTCTCTGATATCCCGTTACCAGTCCTTGCTTAATTTCCACATTCCTCCAAAAGAATTCACTGAAGTCCCAGTCCTGAGACTCATTCTCAAATTCCAGTGTCCACTTGTTATGTCATGGAGTCAGATGCCCCATTGTGGAAGTCACATTGTTGACCGTATTATTTTTTAACATTCTCTGAAATCACAAATAGTTTATTAGGCAAAGGTTGTTGTCTGATTTTGGACTCTGAGCAGAAGGAAAAACATCTCCTGTGAGAATTCAGAACCACAGCTTGGACCTTATTCAAGCCCAACATATATATTCTATATAATAAAAGCCTAATATGCTAAGTGGTCGTCGGGTCAACCCTTCAACCAATCAAAGCATAATATGCTAATGATATGCTAAGGCCACTCACCTGCTCGCTATGATGTGCACTGACCATCAGGGGACAAACACTCCAACCAGTAGGTTCGTTTGCTGCAGGGGTCTGGCTGATCAAGACTGAGTGAGATGGGCTGGACACACCCTGGAGCCCTCCTGCAGTCCCTCCCCGCCTAGCCAACCTCCTGCGTCCCTCCCCTGCCCAAAATGTGCACCAGTGGGGTCTCTTGGCCTGGCCTGCACCCTCTCACAATCTGGGATCCTTCAGGGGATGTTGGAGAGCCGGTTTCAGCCCGACGGCAGAATGACTGATCACTATGACGCACACCAAGGGGAAGATGCACAATGTAGGAGCTGCCCCCTGGTGGTCATTGTGCTCCCACAGACAGAGCACCGCTCAGCCAGAAGCCAGGTTCACAGCTGACGAGTACAGCAGCGGTGACAGGAGCCTCTCCCACCTCCGCAACAGCGCTAAGGATGTCCAAGGGCTCCTGGACTGCAAGAGGGCACAGGCAGGCTGAGGGACCCACCCCACCACCAAGTGCACGAATTTTGTGCACCGGGCCTCTAGTAATATATATATATTTAAAGCTAAATATATATATATTACCTTTATAATACAGAAACCTCCAAGCCAAGAAACTAATCTGAAAGCTAGCCCCAACTTTATAATACATGTGAATCTGAGACTAGGCAGAAGCATATGTGATGATAAATCCTCCAACAAAACTATACTACCGCCCCAAATGTAAAAACTTCCTGAACAATCAGCTCTCACTTCAAAATTATAAAATTGATGAGAAAAAAATTGCACCAAGAACAAAAGTCAACATACACAACAAATATCAATTTTAGATCCTCTAAAATTTCATTTAAAAGAGTCATCTGAGTTTAAGAAAGTATGTTTAAGATTAATAAAAACATAGAAGAAAAGACTAACTACATAGACACTCTAGGGAAAAAAAGCCAGAGCCAAACAGAGCTTTTTAAATTATGGAAAAGACTGTCATTGAAATTCAAAATTAAATTGTTCAGTTAAGCAGCAAATTCAATGTAGCTGAGTAGAGGTTTAGTGAACATAAAGATATGAGGAATTTACATAGCATGAAACAGAGTTAGAAAGATGGAAAATATAAAAGAGAGGTGAGATATAAAGAATGAAAATAAATGGTCTAACCCAGGGGTGGGCAAACTTTTTGACTCGAGGGCCACAATGGGTTCTTAAACTGGACCAGAGGGCCGGAACAAAAGCATGGATGGAGTGTTTGTGTGAACTAATATACATTCAAAGTAAACATCATTACATAAAAGGGTACGGTCTTTCTTTTTTAGTTTTATTCATTTCAAACAGGCCAGATCCGGCCCGTGGGCCGTAGTTTGCCCACGGCTGGTCTAACCTGTTTCTAATAAAAGTTCTAGATGGAACTCATACAATAAAATACCACACTGCAATAAGAATGAATAAATTATAGCTTCAAACAACAGTATGGATAATTTCATAATGTTGAGTAAAAGAGAAAAAAGTATACATACCACATGGTTTCTTTTTTTTTTTTTAAGCTCAAAAACAGGTAAAACTAATCTATAGTGATTGAAGTCAAGACATGCTTACCTTTAATGGGAGAGGTCTATGTGACCAGAAGGAGCTGGAATTGTTCTGTTTCTTAGTCAGGGTGCTGGTTAAAAATGGGTGTTCAAACATTTTAGTATTCATCAAACTGAACACTTACGCTTTGTGCATGTTTCTATGTATATTATTCTTCAATAAAAGTTTATATTTTTAGCCCTAGCTGGTTTGGCTCAGTGGGTAGAGTGTCGGCCTGCAGACTGAAGGGTCCTGGGTTCGATTCCAGTCAAGGGCATATGCCCAGGTTGCAGGCTTCATCCCCAGTGTGGGGCGTGTGGAGGGCAGCTGATCAATGATTTTCTCTCATCATTGATGTTTCTAGCTCTCTCTCCCTCTCCCTCTCCCTTCCTCTCTGAAATCAATAAAAAATATATTTTTTAAAAAAAAAAGATATCTGATTTAAAAAATTATAATTTTAGAAAAAAATGGTTAAGATAGAGAGAATAGAGAAAATGGGGCAAAAGCAACATTCTAAGCTATAAAGTCTATTTTTCTGGAAATGACAAAAGGCATGAATCTGCAGATTCAAGACAATAGTAAATTCTGAGCAACCGGTTTGGCTCAGTGGATAGAGTGTCGGCCTATGGACTCAAGGGTCCCAGGTTTGATTCCAGTCAAGGGCATGTACCTTGGTTGCAGGCATATTCCCAGTGGGGGATGTGCAGGAGGCAGCTGACTGATGTTTCTCTCTCATCGATGTTTCTAACTCTCTATCCCTCTCCCTTTCTCTCTGTAAAAAAAAAAAAAATCAATAAAATATATAAAAATAAATAAAAATAAAAAATATATATAAATCCTCTCCTAATCATAGTGTAGTAAAACCACAGCAAGCAACCATAATGAGATCGATTGCAGACTACAACGGTAGCAAAATAAATTTTAAATACTGAAATAATATCTTCAAAGTGCTGAAAGAAAATAACTGTCAGCTTGGAATTCTAGACCCAACTGAAATGCCACTCAAGAGTGAGGACATAATAAAGACATTTTCAAATCAAGACTATTTGAGGTGTACTTGAGGAAGAAGAAATCTAAACCCAGAAGTAAAGAGTAACCTATAAGAGGCAAAGGATGCCGAAACCAGTTTGGCTCAGTGGATAGAGCGTTGGCCTGCGGACTGAAGGGTCCCAGGTTCGATTCCGGTCAGGGGCATGTACCTGGGTTGCGGGCACATCCCCAGTGGCAGATGTGCGGGAGGCAGCTGATCGATGTTTCTAACTCTCTATCTCTCTCCCTTCCTCTCTGTAAAAAATCAATAAAATATATTTTTTTAAAAAAGAGGCAAAGGAGTATATAATATTGGGTAAATAGTAAGTAAATCTAAACATCATGAATAATTAAAGTATGTAAAAACAAGCAAAGGAGCCATTATGGGTTGACTTGTATCTCCCAAATTTTCATATGTTGAAGTCCTCAGCTTCAGTACCTGAAAATGTGGCCTTATTTGAAAACAGGGTCATTACAGATGTGATTTGTTAGGTTAAATGAGGTCATTCAGGTGGGTCCTAATCCAAACTGGTGTCCTTATAAAAGAAAAAATTTGGACACAGACAGAGGACACTCTGGGAGATAAAGGCAGAGGTCGGGGTGATGTTTCCCACAAGCCAAAGAATGCCAAACATTGCCAGAAACTGGCAAGAACATGGAAGAGATTTTCCCTCCAGTTCTCAGAATCCTACCTTGATCTTGGACTTTTAGCCTCCACAACTGTGAGACAATAAACTTTGTTGTTTTAGCCACCCAGATGGTTGTACTTTGTTATGGCAGCCCTAGGAAATTAATATAGGGACTGCAATTGATGCTGGAGACCTATTGCATTTCAAATGGGAGGGCAGAGGAGAGATTAGAGGTAAGATGTTCTTGAATATGTAGGACGAAGGTAAAGAGAATGATTAACTTTGGTCTTTTTAATATAAAGTATGTATGTTAAATCTTAAGAGTAGTCACCAAAAGAATAGAAATAAAATGTGTAGCTTCTGAGCCAGCAGAAAGGCCAGAGAGAGGCAAAGAACAAGTACACACACACAAAAAAGACAGATGATAGAAATATACCTATAATTAATCAGTAATTAGAATACATATAAAATGACTAAACTTTGCATTAAAAAAAAGTTTCCTGTCCATGGATGAAAGGGAGAGAACAGGAGAGAGGAGTGGAAGGAAGGGAAGGGAAGGGAAGGGAAGGGTTTTTAATTGGACAGATTTCACCTATAACTCTGGTCTTGATGTACTGACATTTTAAATTTTCCATCACATTGCTATGCCTACTCCATAACCCTACTTATAGATTTTAAAATACATTTACTGTAAAAATCCCACTTTTCAACACAATCAAGACTGGTAGTTGCTTGGTGAATTTTTTTTAAAGGTGAAAATTTTATTTTAAAAAGAATACTACATAATTTTCACTTTGATTTCAAATGTAATTTTTGAGCAGGCAGTTGATTAGTAGATAATCTCTCCACATGAATAATGCACAAAATTTAGATGCCATCTCATTTCTCCAACACCCAAGCCATGTTTCACTTACTGTAAAACTCATGGCACTTCATGCAAATTATGCAGTTCAGATCAAAGCCATTTATTTTAGTTTAGGGCCTGTGACTTGATTTCCCATCATCGCCCTTGATTTTAAACCAAATCTCTGATCATCACCTATGTTTGCTATTCTGACCAACTTTAAGAATTGTTCCCCAGTCATTAGTAGTTGCCTCACCTACGCCTAATTCAACAGCCCTTTTTAGTCACTTGCCTTTAAGTGTTTCTCAATCCATTCTATTAAGTTTTCATTTTAAAAAAGACAACTCTTGCCCTGGCCAGCATCAACCTATCAACCAGGACATCACGGTTTGATTTCCGGTCAGGGCACATACCTGGGTTGCAGGCTCAGTCCCCAGTGTGGGGCGTGCAGGAGGCAGCCAATCAATGTGTTTCTATTTCTCTCTCCCTCTCCCTTCTTCTCTGAAATCAATATATACACTGAGTGGTCAGATTATTATGACCGGCCAGATTATTATGACTACCCCATCAGTACTTCATTGACACTTCCAAAAATACTGAATATTGAAAACTTCCTAAGCAAATACTCTCAAGGTTTTATTATTATTATTATTTGCATAACTAATTCACTTCATTGTGCTGATGTATATATTAAAGACAACTCTCTTTCATTTCACCTTTATATTTTTTCAGTTTATATATTTCAATAAAGTACTTAATTACAATAACAAATATATCTGGCATAAACTTGTACAGAAGAAAAGCAAAACTGATTATTGGTAAGCACTAATTCTAAGGGTGGGTGCCTAAGTGCACAGATTTATAGATTTCTATAAATCTAAAATGGAAGGCTTGCCCTAGCCAGTGGTTGGCAAACTCATTGGTCAACAGAGCCAAATATCAACAGTACAACGATTGAAATTTCTTTTGAGAGCCAAATTTTTTAAACTTAAACTATATAGGTAGGTACATTGTTATTAACTTAATTAGGGTACTCCTAAGGCTTAGGAAGAGCCACACTCAAGGGGCCAAAGAGCCGCATGTGGCTCGTGAGCCGCAGTTTGCCGACCACAGCCCTAGCCGGTTTGGCTCAGTGGATAGAGCATTGGCCTGCGGACCAAAGGGTCCCGAGTTTGATTCCAGTCAAGGGCACATATCTTGGTTGCAGGCTCCTCCCCAGCCCAGGCCCTGGTCAGGGCTCATGCAAGAGGCAACCAATTGATGTGTTTCTCTCCTATTGATCTTTCTCTCTGTCTTTCCCTCTCTCTTCCACTCCACTAAAAATAAATGGGAAAATATCTTCGGGTGAGGATAAACAAACAAAAAAAACACCAAAAAAACCTGAACTATTAATATACACCAAACAATTAAAAATCTATTCCTAAATCTTAATCCTGTTAATAAAACTATAACTTGACTGAATAGATAGGTCAAACCTACTACTAGTATTAACCATGTGCTGTATAACATTTGCCAATTCCTAAAAGATGAGAAATAAAATATGTGCTTTTAAGTGTAAATGAGACATTTATAGAAGAAAATAAGTAAAAGCTATTTAAAATAGATGTAATTATAGAGTAGTTCATTCATTAGAATCACACGAGATTTTAGATATTGCAGATAGCAATGAAGAGTGATTAATGAATCAGCAAGAGGAACCCAAGCTAATTGTATTATTAAAGGTTGGTGTGTGGGGTTTTTTCATTACATTTAAATCAAGTGAGAAAATGCATGTGTATTTACAGCAGGGACCCAGACTTCGTTACCCTTTTCCTCCCCTGGCACCTGTAAAGGTCAAATAGCCTACCTGGGCCTACAGAAAACCTGATTCTCCTGATATTCCTGCTGTGACTCTGAAACACTGACTGGCCTTTTACCACTGCACTATGTGACTTCATTATATACTAGATCAAGGACGGGACTGCAGCCCTGGGGTGATATTGTTCATGCAGGTTCACCCTTCAGGAGTAATTTATGGTGACGCTTTTTATAAGAAGATCTTTTAGAACTCTCTCAGATTATATCCAAAAGACCTTCTCTTATAGTGCCAAACTGTTTTCTACAGAGAATAGTCTAGTGGTCACGTCCATTTAAATATAAGTAGTCTTACTGCAGTACATTATAATCCTAAACAATAAGGGAAGTTACAAAGTGTTCTAGGTCAAAACAAGGTCCCTGGGTAGTACTGCCCCCATTAGAACAGTGCACAGCTGCAGATGAATTGTGTTAACGGCACAGACAAGAACCAGCCTTGCCCAAGGCACAGCAAATCGTTGCTGTTTAATCTGAACAACTAAAAGGAAGCTGAACTACCCTTAAAAAAGAGAAATGAAGGAGAGAAGGTCACAATGACCCTTCAATCGCTTGGGATACCAAGGTTACCCAAGTGCCCTAAACACTCCATGAAAGAAAAACGCACAGCGTTTATGTCTACGTACCCCAGTCAACCATGACTGAGCAAATAGCTTATTAAAAGCCAGACAGGACATCAGTAAACTGAAAGAGGCAGCCATGGAGAAAGGATACAATTGGTCCACAAGATGAGAATGCATCCCGGGGAAGCTAGGTGAGGTTAGCTAGGAGCAGCCACGTGATGGTTACCTATGGTGAGGGGATACCCAGGATGCTTAGGGTTTGCAAAGACTCTGGCTTGGGTTTCTTTGTGAGTTGACTGCTTTGCCCTAAACCAGGTGTGGGGAACTTCTGGCCCGCGGGCAGTATAAGGCCCCGAGAAATCATTTGGTCTGGCCCTGCCAAAACATTAGGGGTGAGTTAATTAAATGTTTGACCAGATATACCAGTAGCAGGCTAATTTTTAAGTTGATGATTTGGTATGGCCTGAGAATGATGTTATAAATATCCAAATGGCCCTTGGCAGAGAAAAGGTTCCCCACCATTAATAAATAGCCTTCACCTAACCACAAAGCTTGCTCATCCTTAGTGTCCAACTAAGTCAAAGAAATTATAAGACACAAACCACACATAACATATTTCAAACTGCAAATGTCTTGGAGTTCATGGTCAAGGGATCCTCACGACTCATTCTCCCAAATTATAGCGACAAGTACTAGGCTATAGTCGTTAACCATGTTGATGAGAATGTTCTTTTAGAAGAGTTCTTTCTAAAGGCAAATGTCCTATAAGAAGCAGGCCAAAAGTAGAACCTTTGGGAGGCATGCTGAATATAGTACAAATGTCACCAGGGATCAAGAGCTCTCTGCAGCTATTAGGCTTTTATAGACATAGATCCTCTTGGATATTTCTGGGGCAGAATTAGCACCCATGTTCCGTGTACTCCCTGACATTGTTTGGCTGACATACTTCCTGACCCTTATGAGAAAGTGGCTGACCTGCAAGTGTGGGATAGAAGTTCCAAAGAGCTCCATGCCATATTATTTCCCTAAATAGCTGTGGTTTGTCCTTAGACTTGCAAAGAACTACATAACAGCATTGGATCCCAGTTGACCCTAATATAGGAAATTACTAGACTATGCTAAGCCTGTCCCTTTAATTCCAGATCGAAACATCCAATGGATGACATTAGCATTTCTGAATCTAGAATTGTCCTCAGACTAGAGGGATGAAAAAGAATAGTGGAAAGAGGGTTGAACTGGGGATTGGAAGACTTAGATTCTTATCATTGCCCCTAATCTTGGGCAAGTCATCTCAATTCTCTGAGCCTCCATTCTTGCTATCTTTAAAAAAGAGGTAATGAATAATGTCCACAGGTCCCTCTATCCTCATTCTCCACCCTCTCTAACCTGCTCTTGGTCTTGGGAGGCTGACATGCAGGAATTGCATCAAAGTCTCTTTTGCCCTCTGGTTTCTGGTTGGTGTTTGCCAATGAGTAGCCCCAGGAAGAGGTTAGGAGGAAGCAGAGTCCAACTGGATACTTACCCCCCTGCTCTTTTCCTGCAGGGTCTACTGGGAGCAGCAAGATCCTTCTCCTGCTCTTCAAAGCAGCCCTGTAGCCCTGGCCTGTTTAGCTCAGTGGTTAAAGTGTCAGCCCTCAGACCCAAGGGTCATGGGTTCAAATCCTGGTCAAGGGCACGTACCTCGGTTGGCATATCCGATCCCCAGCCCCGGTTGGAGCTCATGCAGAAGGCAACCAATTAATACATCTCTCTCACATCAATGTTTCTCTCTTTCTCTCCCCTCTTCCCTCCCTTCCATTCTGGAAAAAAAATATCCTTAGATAAGGATTAAAACAAAACACACAAAAAGCAGACCTCTATGCAGTCATATCCTCCCATCCTCTGGTAACTGCTCCCTCTCCTCCACCCTCAGGTCTACTGGTGGTAACAACTTCACTATTACCTGCCCTGGGATATTATACCAGCTTTTCAAAATGCTTTAATAAGTTTAGACTGTCCTGAAAGCACCCTAATTTGAGAGTGCAAATTGTTTCCTGTTGGGTCCATGACTAATGTGATGAACTAGATTAGAGGTATGCTGAATATCTTGGGGTACTTCTGAGATTCAATTTGCATTTTGATTTGAATTTTATGGAGGCTTACTAAATCCAATAGAAGACTGAAACCAGATACCACAGCCCCAATTATGGGTTTTGTATTTTTTTAAATAGCTGTACTGTTCTCACTGACTGATGCTAACATAAGTCACAGAATACAATTCAAATTAAAAAGATGTATTATAAGAAAATTCTGCTTTATTTGTTTTACATAGTAGGATGTCATAAAAATATTGTTCAAGAAGGAAAAAAGTATTTATTGCTTGAAAATGTTTAATAACCACTGTAGATGGCTTCTAGATTACTTCCAAGATTCTAGGACTCTAAGTATATTACATTTTGGGAGTTGAGCAATACCTAACCTCTCTTGACCAAGTTTCTTGGTAATGAAACAGGGTGGAACTGAATTCTCTGGCATCAGGATGAGAGCTGGGTGGCAGTGTTCTGCCAAACAAAAGTGCTGGTAGAGGTTATTGTTCCTTTTTGGAGCCCTCTCCCAGAAAAGCTGGCAGGTAGGTGCCATATCTGAGTCACTGGCCTACACTCTTTGCCCTGCCCTGGTGTTTTCCTAAGACCCCACTTCACCCATCTTGCATGCCCTCCCAAGCTGTTCCCAGTAGCTTTTCCATATGAATGACCTGTCTTGGCTCATGCTCCAGACTTTCTTAAAATCTCTCAAACTAGCAGCATCTGGCTTCAGTGTACCTCATGCTAAGTGGCCCCAGGCTCAGCACTAGCAGCAGCCAGCCTTGGTCCACAGCTTGGCCTCTCCTGAGCACCTCCAAGTCTAACACAGGTAGCATCCATCTGCAGATCACTTTGTAGCTCACATCTGGTGGTCCTGAGCAGAACACAGGTGGCAGCTGACCTTAACTGCACTTCCTGGGAGGTCCCATAGCCAGAACACCTGGTAGACAGCTTCAGGCCATGTCAAAGCACCACTACCCAACCACCTCTACAAGTGACACACTCAAGGGGTGGACTCAGCAAGCACCATAGCACTGCTAAACTTAGTCCTGCTCTATGGGGTGGACCCCTGCACAGCTGATTCTCTATGGTGGTCAGTGGTCAAAGCCAGTCCTTGCAGCCAATCAAGGGGGTAAATCTCTATGCCAATAGCAATCAAGGCTCAACTATAAGAGGAAGGTGAATACAGCTCACACAGGGTGGTAAAGGGGGCACTTCCTAAGGCCATTCTACCAAGCCCAGGAGACATAGCAGCTCTACCTAATTCATGGAAACAACACAGGGAGGTTGCCAAAATGAGGAGACTAAGAAATATGTCCCAATGAAACAACAGGAGAAAACTCCAGAAAAGAACTAAACAAAATGGAGCTAAGCAATCTACTAGATGCAGAGTTCAAAACATTGGTTATAAGGATGGTCAATGAACTTAGTGAGAACCTTCCTCAACAGCATAAAAAAAAAGACATGGAAACCATAAAAAAGAACCAGTCAGAAATGAAGGAGACAGTAACTGAAGTGAAGAATAATTTACAGGGAATCAATAGTAGAGTAGATGAAGTCCAGAATCAAATCAACAATTTGGAATTTGAGGAAGCAAAAACCACCCAATCAGAATAGCAAAAAAAAGAAAAAGAAATTTTAAAAAAGGAAGATATGCCCTAATCAGTTTGGCTCAGTGGATAGAGCATCAGCCTGCGGACTCAAGGGTCCCAGGTTCAATTCTTTTTTTTTTTTTTTTTTTTTTTTTTTTTTTTTTTTTTTTTTTTTTTTTAAATTAAATCTTTATTGTTCAGATTATTACATTTGTTCCTCTTTTTTCCCCCCATAACTCCCCTCCTTCCAGCTCCCACCCCACCCTCCACCCTCACTCCCCACCCACTGTGTTCATCCATAGGTGCATGATTTTTGTCCAGTCACTTCCCGCATCTCCCACACCCCTTTTTCCCCCAAGAATAGTCAGTCTATTCCCTTTCTATGTCCCTGATTCTATTATAATCACCAGTTCATTCTGTACATCAGGTTATTTATTCACTTGATTCTTAGATTCATTTGTTGATAGATGCATGTTTGTTGTTCATAATTTGTATCTTTACCTTTTTCTTCTTCTTCCTCTTCTTAAAGGATACCTTTCAGCATTTCATATAATACTGGTTTGGCGGTGATGAACTCCTTTAGCTTTTCCTTATCTGTGAAGCTCTTTATCTGACCTTCAATTCTGAATGATAGCTTTGCTGGATAAAGTAATCTTGGTTGTAGGTTCTTGGTATTCAGCACTTTGAATATTTCTTGCCATTCCCTTCTGGCCTGCAAAGTTTCTGTTGAGAAATCAGCTGACAGTCGTATGGGTATTCCCTTGTAGGTAATTGAGCCTCTTTCTCTTGCTGCTTTTAAGATTTTCTCTTTGTCTTTTGCTCTTGGCATTTTAATGATGATGTGTCTTGGTGTGGTCCTCTTTGGATTCCTTTTGTTTGGGGTTCTCTGCGCTTCTTGGACCTGTAAGTCCATTTCTTTCACCAGGTGGGGGAAGTTTTCTGCCATTATTTCTTGAAATAGGTTTTCAATATCTTGCTGTCTCTCATCTTCTGGCACTCCAATGACTCTGATATTAGTCCGCTTAAAGCTGTCCCAGAGGCTCCTTACACTATCTTCACACTTTCGGATTCTTTTTTCATTTTGCTTTTCCAATTGGGTGTTTTTTGTCGAATCTTTGGTTTGATTATTGTACTCCTCTGGTCTGCTATTGGGTGTAATATTCTTTATTTCAGTCCGTGTATGCTTACTTTCTAATTTCTTTATCGTAGCATCGAGGGTCTCATTAGTTTTCGTGAGGCTCTGCACAAATTTATGGCAAGCCCTCAAAATTGCGATTCTTAGCTCCATATCCTCCATTTCTGTCATGTTTTTTTGTCTCCGCATCTTTTATGCTTTCTTGGTGCACCCCCTTGTGGTCTCTGTGCGCAGTCTTGTTCTAGCCAAGCCTTAATTGTTGTAGTTAACACTAGAGGGGTTTGACCACCAGGCCGGCTGGCTGTGGAAATCAGCTGTGTGGAAAACGTCTGCCTTCTGGGGAGGTGCTAATCCAGCCTTTGCCTGAGGCAATCGGCAAATGGCTGTGCGCAGGTTTTGGGCGGGGCGGGATCAACAGGGCGGGCGGAGGGAGCAGTTATGGCCACGCTCAGTCCCGTTCCCAGAGGCTCTGCTTCTCAGAACCCCGGCAGCCCCTGCAAACCTCGGAGAGAAAGCTGCCCTCAGGTTCCCACTGATGCCGGATAATCCCGCTTCTCCCGTTTGAGTCTGGGTCCCTAGAGACTCGCCCGGATCTGGAGCTCAGAGTCTGAGACTCACTCCCGGCAGAAAACGACAACCGCGCCCTCAGCCACCAGCCCGCTTTGCGCGCGCACCTCGGTACCTTTGTATTTTCCACACTGCGCCGCCTCTGAGCCTCGATTTGCTGTTCTCTTTCCTTCTAGTTGTAGAGTCTCTCTTCAGCCAGCCTTCCTGTGGTTCTGGGTGATGTCCGTTCAGTCTTTTAGTTGTATTTTTGAAATGGTTGTTTGCGGCAGCGGTCTCCGGTGTTTACCTACGCCGCCATCTTGGTCTCTCTCCTCCCAGGTTCAATTCTTGTCAAGGGCATGTACCTTGGTTGCAGGCACATCCCCAGTGAGAGGGTGTGCAGGAGGCAGCTGATCAATGTTTCTCTCTCATTGATGTTTCTAACTCTCTATCTCTCTCCC
Source organism: Myotis yumanensis (assembly GCF_028538775.1). Classification (NCBI taxonomy): domain Eukaryota; kingdom Metazoa; phylum Chordata; class Mammalia; order Chiroptera; family Vespertilionidae; genus Myotis; species Myotis yumanensis. The sequence continues at coordinate 41,381,249 of NW_027223754.1, read as the reverse complement.
TTCTTCTCTGTAAAAAATCAAAAAAATATATTTTTTTAAAAATAAAGGAAGATAGTGTAAGGAGCCACTGGGACAATTTCAAACATACCAACATTCAAATCATGGGGGTACCAGAAGGAGCAGAGAGAAAGAGAGAGAGAAAGAGAGAGCAAGAAATTGAAAGCCTATTTGAAAAAAAATAATGACAGAAAACTTCCCTAACCTGGTGAAAGAAATAGATGTACAAGTCCAGGAAGCACAGAGATTCCCAAACAAGAAGAACCAAAAGAGGCCCAAACCAAGACACATCATAATTAAAATACCAAAGGTTAAAGACAAAGAGAGAATCTTAAAAGCAACAAGAGAAAAGCAGTAAGTTACCTACAAGAGAACTTTCTTAAGACTTTTCAGCTGATTTCTCAGCAGAAACTTTGCAGGCCAAAAGGGACTGGCAAGAAATATTCAAAGTGATGAAAAACAAGGACCTACAGCCAAGATTACTCTACCCAGAAAAGCTATAATTTAGAATTGAAGGACAGATAAAGTTTCCCAGACAAGAAATAGCTAAAGGAGTTCATCACCACCAAACTAGTATTACATGCCATATTAAAGGGTCTTATTTAAGGAGAAGAAAAAAAAGATTAAAAATCTACACTAATAAAAGACAAAGATGCTAATTGACCGCACCTTTGCTATGTCCAAGCCACGCCCACCAGCCAATCAGAGCGACTATATGCAAATTAACCCAACCAAGATGGTGGCCAGCAGCCACAGAGCTGGAGTAAGCAGGAGGCTTGGTTGCCCAGGTGATGGAGGAAGCCAAGCTTCCCACCTGCTCCAGCCAGCTGTGGCCTTCGCAAAAGGCAACAAAGTTTCAATTATAGAAGCTAAATAAATCCCAGATACCTGCTTTCAGCCAGCCTCCACTGGGAGCTTGGGTGGCTGGGGGCTGTGGCCAGCCTGCAAACTGCCATCAGCTCCTCACCCAGGATGGCCACACCCTCATGGGGTGAGGGTCCCTGCTGGGGAGCTTGACCAACCTGCAAACAGCCATCAGCCCCTCACCCCGGCTAGGCAGGCACCCCAGCGGGGACCCCCACCCTGAAGAGACTGTGGCCAGTCTGCAAACAGCCATCAGCCCCTCACCCAGGCTGGCCAGGCACCCCAGGGGTGAAACGCCCCCCCCCACAAAGGGGCTGTAGCCAGCCTGAAAACAGCCCTCAGATCCTCACCCAGGCTGGCCAGGCACCCCAGCAGGGACCCCCACCCTGAAGGGGGTGTGGACAGTCTGAAAATGGCCCTCAGCCCCTCACCCAGGCTGGCCAGGTACTCCAGCAGGACCCCCACCCTAATCTGGGACACCCTTCAGGGCAAACCAGCTGGCCCCCACCCATGCACCAGGCCTCTATCCTATATAATAAAAGGGTAATATGCAAACTGACCCTAACAGCAGAGCCACTGGGAATCACTGGTCACTATGACACACACTCACCAACTGGGGGCAGACGCTCAATGCAGGAGCTGCCCCCTGGTGGTCAGTGTGCTCCCATAGGGGGAGCTCTGCTCAGCCACAGCCAGGCTGATGGCTGCCAGTACAGCGGTGGTGGTGGGAGCCTCTCCTGCCTCCTCAGCAGCGCTAAGGATGTCCGACTGCAGCTAGGCCTGCTCCCCGCTGGCAAGTGGGCATCCCCCCAGGGCTCCCAGGCTACCAGAGGGATGTCTAACTGCCAGCTTAGGCCCGATCCCCCAGGGAGCGGGCCTAAGCCAGCAGGTGGACATCCCCCAAGGGGTCCCAGACTGGAGAGGGCACAGGCCGGGCTGAGGGACCCTCCTGAGTGCACAAATTTTTGTGCACCGGGCCTCTAGTATGAACAATAAAATGACAATGAATACTTATCTATCAGTGATCTAATCTAAAAAACAAAATAGATGAACAAACAGAACAGAAACAGACTCATAGATACAGAGAACATTTTAATGGTTGCCAGATGGGGGTTGGGTGGAAAAGGTGAAGGGATTAAAAAGTACAAACTGGTTGGTACAGAACAGTCAGGGGGAAGTAAAATATAGCATAGGGAATATAGTCAATAATATTCTAATAATTATGTATGGTGTCATATGGATGCATGACTTATCAGGATGATCACTTAGTAAGTTATGTAATGTCTAATCACTGGGGTATACACCTGAATCTAATATAATATTGTATGTCAATTGTAATTAAAAAATAAAAAATGACTTAAATTAAGAAAAAAAAGAAAGAACTTCACCTCAAATAGGGCCATAAGTTATTCCTATGAGCTGCTTCCTCTAGGGTCAACTCTGCCCTCAGGAGGACTGGGTAGGGACAGGCAGAAAGTATGACAGCCTCCTCCGGGACCAAGAGCCACCTGGACTCTGCGTTCTTCACTAACTCAAGGCTGAGGGCAGTTCCCAGGTCACATTCCTTTCCATCTTATTGGTAATTTTATTTCAGTGTCTTTATCACTCTGGTCTGCCTAAAGTCCTCCTGGACCTTTCAGAAGAGTGTTCTGAACTTTGATTCTTAGGGACAAGCAGTTAAGGTCTTATACACCCTTCCATCTTAGAATGATCAGTACTCCTTATGCAAGTTGCTGATGGCTCATCCTGCTTTCTAAAGGGTATGAGGTGGGAGACCAATGGAGTGATTTCCCCCATATTAATTCAAGCGTTCTTCAAAGGGACCTTTGCAGTCTCCACCAAAAGCTGGCCAAGGATTTAGGACCTGAATCACCAAGCATTGCTAACTATACACATCCTGTTTGCTCATCTCTATTATTCCCATGTTACAACTGAGGAAACTGAGATTCAGAGAACTGACCTAACTTGCCCAAGATTACCCAGCTAGGTTTTGAAACCAGGTTTATTAAATTCTGAAACTCAAGCTTGATCCACATGGAAGCTCCATACTCTAGGCATCTCTCCTTTGTTCCCTTTAATGTGGTTGTGATAATTGAAGAATAATAATAGTGATAATTGAGCTTCTGAGGCTGCAATTTCTATTATGCACAGAGGTTTCGAAAATACATCTCACCACTCTGACTTTAAATTAATCTTGTATTGTCAGGATACCAGATTCTAAAATAGAGCCAGGGGTAATTTTTAGAATCAGAGTGAATGACAGAATAAGCATGCTCAAAGTCAGAGTAAGACAAATGCCTCTGATGAATGAATCAGCAAAAAAAAAAAAAAAAAATCAGTTCAGTTCAAACTCCCAAAGTCAAACTCTACTATTTTTAGAATATGTAAAGGTTCTGCTAACTTCAACTCAAATTCCATGTAAAAGAAGAGGTGCACAGGCGCTCAGTTGTCATTGCTATATAAGAGGAAGAACTCTGGCTTTGGAGGCAGGGAAGAGGACTCAGTCCCATTGCTGACTTAGGTGGGTGGGCACATTATTTAACTTCTCTGAGGCTCAGAATCCTCACCTATAAGAGAGACAATAGTACCTACTTTGCTGTGAAGAATCAAAGCTATATTCCCAGCTCCAGAATAGTCCTGCCATCTGGGAGACACTCAATAAACATTTACTATTCCAATAAATAATGAAATAAAGCACCTGGCATTCATTCACTCATAGGAGTGCTGTATATGGGTTAGTTCCTTCCTCTACATTAAAACCATGGTGTGATTAAGATCATCCAAGGGCAGCATAAAGAGTCAAAAGAGAAGGGTCCAGACTGAACAGCCTGCATAGGACAGATAGACCAGGCGATGTCATGACCATTATCCATAGGAACTGCTAGGAGGTGGGTGACACCCCAGTGAGAGGGAAAGGGGCAAGCCAGGGAGGAGAGACTTATAAATGCAGAAGTATCCACAGTGGATGCTGAAAATAAGAATGGAAATATGTCTGGGTAATTGGGGGATTAGGAGGTCCTTGGGGACCATGGTCAAGGTTCTAGCAGAAAACAGATGGCAGTTCCAAAGAGTTTAATGAGAGTGTTTACAAGGCTGTTGGCAGACTTATGGGAAAATGGCCAAAGTGAAGTGGCCCTGGGCTGAAAATGTCAGGAAGCCACTTACATCCCTTAGTCTTAAAGGAGAAATGAGAGCCCTGGCCAGATTGGCTCAGTGGATAGAACGTCGGCCTGTGAACTCAAGGGTCCCAGGTTCGATTCCAGTCAAGGGCATGTACCTTGGTTGCAGGCACATCCTTAGTAGGGGGTGTGCAGGAGGCAGCTGATTGATGTTTCTCTCTCATCGATGTTTCTAACTCTCTATACTTGTTCCTTTTTCTCTGTAAAAAAATCAATAATAAAAATATACAAAACAAACAAACAAACAAAACATTTTAAAAAAAAAAAAAAAAAAGGAGAAATGAGAACAAATTCTCCAAAACCCAGTGAACTGTGATTGCAGAAAGAGCCTTCCAACAAGAGCTGGAGTCTCAGAAGAGGAGGAAGTCACTGTCAAGCCCCGCCCTTCAGAGACTGGGGGGCAGAGGAGGGACCAGTGCCTCTGACTCCTCCTACCCTCCATCTCCTCCACTGCCATATCCCCCCACCTTCCCAGATCTCCCCATCCTCCATTTCCCCACCCTCTATTTCTCCCACCCTCCCCTTTCCTCCTCATAACCCCAATCTCCATCTCCCCCACCCTCCCCTCTTCCCCAAACCCTACCCTCCATCTCTATCCTTTATTTCCCCTCTCCTACTCTTTCCTCTCTATATGTCCCCTCCATCTCCCTCTCTTCCACTTCCATCCCTCTCACCCTCCATCTACCCTCCCCTCCCCTGTATCCCCACCCTTCACTCTCTCCACCTTCCATTACCCACCCTCCCTTCTTCTCCCCATATTCCCCCTCCATTTCCCTCAACCTACATTTCCTCCAACTTCTATCTCCTCCCCCTCCCCCTCCCCACCCTCCATCCTCCTCAACCTTCATCTCCTCCCACACTCCCTCTCCCCTCTCCTCCCCAATCTTCCACCTTACCCTACCCTCTCCCCTCCCCTCCTCAATCTTCCACCTTACCTTACCCTCTCCCCTGACCTTACTGTCTTCCACTAGAAGCCAGAAGTCAAGGGATTCCAGCTGTCATCCACAGAGGTCAGCCTCCTGGGGAGGAGGGCATGGGGGGGGGGGGGCCCAAGGGGGAGGGCGGGGGAGTTTGGGGGAAGGGGGAGGAGAGTATGGGGGGAAGGGGGAAGAGTAGGTAAATAGGAACATCCAGCATCAGGTGAAAGAGCAGTTTTAGTAGGAGGGGAGAAGGTATAACAGGCCTTCTACTCACAACTTTGTACGCAGCTTGAATCTCTATATACACGTGACAAAAATAAAACACAATGCCACATCTTTTAAGACTGTCTATTATTCAGAATTTTCACAAGGTTGAACTGGCCGTCCTCCAGCTGGTCTGAACTGACTTTGACTGCCTGTTGCCACAATGTGAGCTGCAGATCAGGCACATTTTAAGACTGAATAAAAGCACCTCAGTGGCTTTATCAGATGGCAATGAGCCACTACTCTATTCCTTTCAGATACTGTAATTCCCAAATCTGAAAACAATTTTAGAAAATAAAAAAAAAAATACAAAAACCAGTTATGATGTCTGCTCTGCGTCATCCCTGTGCAGGAATGAGAACTATTTTGGCTCCTTGTGCAAGTACAGATTTGTCCTGACCTACCTTCCCTCCCTGACTGCCCTGAGCTATCTTTGAAACTGGGTCTGCACTGCGGCCCACGTGTCCTCAGAAGCCTGGATACTAAGGACAGAGATGCATGGCTTTTGTTTTTCAGACCTGCCTACACCACTATCTACCTCACATGCACATGCATGCACACACATGCATACACACTCACATGCACCCTCTGACACATTTCACAGTGCAATCTGCAACCACCTCCAAACGTGGAAAGCCTAAGTGTGTCAGCCCGCTGGAGCAGAAGCCAAACTGCTCTTTCCCACCTGAATGTCCACAGGCCAGGGAGCACAGACGCACAGAATCATAAATCCTGGTGGAGGGGAGGCCTGGCAGCTCATGGGTAACACGGTCAGTGCATAAACTCTACAGCCACTGCCCGACTGCATCAACAATTCAGACAACTCTGGCTTGGTTCGTTTCCCCCCAGGCCCTGTGCAGCACATTCTTTGCTAGCAGTGTCCCAGACCTTGTGAATGTGAAGTGTGACAGGGTCAGGAGCAAGGGGCTTTAGACTTACCTTCCCTCCCTTCAGGGAGTTCCACCCTTTAACATTTGTATTGGACCATCTGGAATTGCTGTTATTCTTAGGTCAAAAATGGTCAAATGTTGGTCTTCATGTAACTCAACCTAAATCACAGAAAGAACCAATAGTCAAAGCACCAGCTTTATGAATGGCTTGGAAAATACCTAACGATGTTCTAAAGACAAGGCTCTCTGGAGAAAATTGGATTAGAAGACGCTTATAACCAAGGCCTAAGTCAGCGGTTCTCAACCTGTGGGTCACGACCCCTTTGGAGGTCGAACAACCCTTTCACAGGGGTCGCCTAAGACTATCGGAAAACACATATATAATTACATATTGTTTTTGTGATTAATCACTATGCTTTAATTATGTTCAATTTGTAACAATGAAATTGAGGGTCACCACAACATGAGGAACTGTATTAAAGGGTCGAGGCATTAGGAAGGTTGAGAACCACTGGCCTAAGTGGAGTGTCCAGTTGCCTTTGGCTAGAATTGATAACTAGGGCTGCAATGCTCCTCCCTCTGGAGCACAGGGAGAATGGGGTCCCTCCCCCCGCCCCCCCAACCAACCAGGAGGTGACTAACTGAGTTGTGCTCGTGGCCTGAGGGACTTCATTAGAGGTCACAGAAGGTGATAGGGTCGTTCCTTTTCTGTATTTTGAACCCTGAAAAGAGACCACCACACAGGCTGCCCTGCATTAGCCTGAGGAGTAAATACATCAAGGCATATCTGGAAGCACAGCATGGCTGTGATGGTTAATTTCATGTCAACTTGACTGGATTAAACACAATTCCTGACGTGTCTGTGAGGGTGCTTCCAGATGAGATTAGCATTTGAATCAGTGGACACAGTAAAGTAGATTGCCCTCCTCAGTGTGGGTGGGCATTATCTAATACACTGGGGGCCTGAATAGAATTAGAGGTGGAGGAAGGAGAAATTCTCAACCCCCAATTTTTTTTCCGCTTACCTGCTTGAGCTGGGACATTACATATCTTCTTCTGCCCTCGGACTTGGATTTACACCATGGGCTCCCCTGGTTCTCAGGCCTTTGGACTTGGACTGAGTTATACCATCAGCTGTCCTGGGTCTCCAGCTTGGAGACAGCTGATCATGGGACTCCTCAGGCTCCATGATCACTGGGCTTCAGGTCTAACATTCAAATCTTTAATTCACTTTGTATCTTTTTATTTTTCTTTTTTTAATCCTCACCCGAGGATATTTTTCCATGGATTTTTACAGAGCATGAAAGAGAGATGGAAAGACAGAAGGAAATATTGATGTAAGAGAAACACATCAGTTGGTTGCCTCTTGCACGAACCCCAACCAGGGCCCGGGCTGGGGAGCGGCCTGCAACTGAGGTATGTGCCCTTGACCAGAATTGAACCCGGGACTCTTCCGTCTGCAGGCCATTGCTCTATCCACTGACAAAACCGGCTAGGGCTTTAATTCATTTTGGATAGTGGCTCAGTTTTATTCTTTTGCATGTGGTTGTCCAGTTTCCCAGACATAATTTATTGAAGAGACTATTATTTTCCCATTGTATATTCTTTGCTCCTTTGTCATAAATTAATTTAATTTTTTTAATCCTCACCCGAGAATGTTTTTATTGATTTTAGAGAGAAAGGGAAAGAGAAAGAGAGACAGATAGACAGACTGAGAGACAGAAAGAAAGAAACATGGATGTGAGAGAGAAACATCGATCAGTTACCTCCCATATGCACCCCGACCGGGAATCGAACCCACAACTTGAGTATGTGCCCTTGACTGGGAATTTAACCCATGAATCTTCAGTGCACAAGATGACGCTCCAACCAACTGAGCCACACCAACCAGGTCTGTCATAAATTAATTGATCATATATGCCTGGGTTTCTTTCTGGCTGTCTATTCTATCCCATTGACTTATGGGTCTGTTTTTTATTACTGTAGCTTTGTACAGACATACCTTGTTTTATTGTGCTTTGCTTTATTGCACTTCATAGATGTTGCATTTTTTATAAGACTTGAAAGCAAGTCTATCAGTGCGATTTTTCTAACAGCATTTGCTCACTTCATGTTTCTGTATCACATTTTGGTAATTCTCACAATATTTCAAACTTTTTCATTATTATTACTCTCGAGGCCCAGTGCATGAATTCATGCACCTTGAAAGGAACCATGGGCCACAAGGCTGTGGTGGGCACAGGGGCGGGTCTCGGCCCATCCTCCACACTCCTGCCTGGCTGCTCCCACTGTGCGCCATGGTCCCCTGTCTGCCGGCAGCCCCGCTCCCACTGCCGCCGCTCCCACGCACTGATGGTGCTGGCCCCCAGTTGGGGCAATTGCACCTGCTGACAGCATGGAGCGATTGGGGCCAGCACCAGCAGCGGGTTCGAGCAGGGCCAGTGCCGTCAGTGGGTGCAAGAGGCAGTTGCTTCTGATTGCCCCTCAGGAGCAGGGGGAGGTGGAGAAGCCCTGAGGGGTAGTCGGGGCCAACTGCTGCCACTCACACCTGCTGATGGCACCGAGCAATCAGGGCAGGTGCTGCGCAATCAGGGCCAGTGGTGGGCACCAGCAGCGGTTGGGAGTAGTGGCTCTGGCACTGGCAGCAGGTGTGAGCGGCAGGCGGGACAGCGGCGCATGGGAGCAAAGAATTTTCAGTAACCACCAGAGGTTCGGCCCAATGACAGCGACAGGCGCTCCACCTTGGTCTGGCACCCCACTCACCTGCTCCACCAGCCCGCCACCGCTGACACCCACCATGTTCTGCACATGCCCCCTGGTGGTCAGGGCACATCATAGCGACCAATTGTTCAGTTGTTCCGCTATTCAGTCTATTTGCATATTAGCCTTTTGTCATATAGGATTTGTTATGGTGACCTTTGATGCTACTACTGCAATTGTTTTGGGGTACAATAAGCCCAGCCCAAATAAGATGGCAAAAAATAATAACTGTTTTTCTATTCTGACTGCGTCACCTACCAAACTTTGCCCTTCTCTTTCTCTTCAGGCCTCCCTATTCCCTGAGACACAAAATGTTGAAATTAGGCTAATTAATAACCCTACAATAGCTTTTAAGTGTTCAAGCGAAAGGAAGAATCACATGTCTCTTACTTTAAATCAAAATCTAGAAATGATTAAACTTTGTGAGGAAGGTATCCTGAAAGCTGAGATAGGCTGGAAACTAGGCCTCTTGCACCAGTCAGCCAAGTGGGTAATGCAAAGGAAAAGTTCTGGAAGGAATACACAAATGATAAGAAAGTGAAACATCCTCATTGCTGATATGGAAGAGGTTTTAGTGATCTGGATAGAAGATCAAACCAGTTACAACATTCCCTTAAGTCAATGGTTCTCAACCTTCTGGCCCTTTAAATACAGTCCCTCATGTTGTGACCCAACCATAACATTATTTTCGTTGCTACTTCATAACTGTAATGTTGCCACTGTTATGAATCATAATGTAAATATCTGATATGCAGGATGGTCTTAGGCCACCCCTGTGAAAGGGTTGTTCGACCACCAAAGGGGTCGCGACCCACAGGTTGAGAACCGCTGCCTTACGTCAAAGCCTAATCTGAAGCAAGGATCTAAATCCCTTCAATTCTTTGAAGTCTGAGAAAGATGAAAAGCTTGAAGCTAGCAGTTGGTACATGAGGTTTAAGAAAAGAAGCCATCTCTACAACATAAAAAAGCAAGGTGAAACAGCAAGTGCTGATGTAGAATCTTCAACAAGTTTTCCAGAAGATCTAGCTAAGATAATTAATGAAGGTGGCTGCACCGAACAACAAATACTCAATGTAGATGAAACAGCCTTCTACTGGAAGATGATGTCATCTAGAACTTTCACTGCTATAGAGAAGTCAATGCCTGGCTTCAAAGCCCTTGAGAATTAGGCTAAATCTACTCTGCCTGTGTCTATAAATGGAACAACAAAGCCTGGATGACAGCACATCTGTTTACAACATGCTTTACTGAATATTTTAAGCCCACTGTTGAGACACACTGCTCAGGAAAAAAAAAAGGTTCCTTTCAAAATACTACTGCTCATTGACAATCCCCTGGTCACCTACCAGTAAGAGTTCTGGTGGAATGTACAATGAGATTAATGTGTTCATGCCTGCTAACAGAACATTCATTCTGCAGGCCAAGAAGGAAGGAATAATTTCAACTTTCAAGTCTCATTATAAAATATACTTTTGAGGCTATAGCTGTGATAGGTCGTGATTCCTCTGATGGACCTGGGCAAAGTAAATTTAAACCTTCTAGAAAGTATTCACCTTCTAGATGCCATTAAGAACATTCACAATTCATGGGAAGAGGTCAAAATATCAACATGAACAGGAGTTTGGAAGAGGTTGATTCCAACCCTATGGATGACTTTGAGGGCCTCAAGACCTTTGTGGAAAACATAACTGCAGATGTGGTGGGGGTAGCAAGAGAACTAGAATCGGAAGTAGAGCCTGAAGATGTGACTGAATTCTACCACCTCATGATAAAACTTCAATGGATGAGGAGTTGCTTCTAATGGATGAGAAAAGAACGTGGTTTCCTCAGAGGGAATCTACCCCTGGTGAAGACGCTGTGGTGATTGCTGAAATGACGTTAAAGGGCTTAAGAGTACTACTAAACTTAGCTGATAAAACAGCAGCAGGATTTGAGAGGATTGGCTCTAATTTTGAAGTTCTGTTGTTGGCAAAATGCTATCAAACAGCATTACATGCTACAGAGAAATTGTTTGTGAAAGGAAGAGTCAGTAGATGTGGTACACCTCATTGCTGTCTTATTTAAGAAATTTTCACAGCCAACCCAATCTTCAGCAACAACCATCCTGATCAGACAGCAGCCATCAACAGTGAGGTGAGACCCTGCACCAACAAAAAGATTACAATTCACTGAAGGCTCAGATGATAGCACTTTTTAGCAACAAGTTATTCTTAATTAAGGTATGTAATAATGCTTTTAAACATAATTCTATTGCACACCTAATAGACTACAGCATAGTGCAAACATGACTTTTATATGTACTGGGAAACCTAAGAAATTTGTGTGACTTGCTTTATTGAGATATTAGCTTTATTGCGGTGGTCTGGAACCGACCTGCAATATGTCTGAGGTATACCTACCTGTAGGATGGTTGAAATTAAGGACTGGGATGCCTCCAGCGACTACCAGTTCTAATGAAATGTGTTTTCTCCATTTGAAAAAAGAAGACCAAGGGAGCTTTGTCTTCACCTCTGGGGGTGGGGCTCATGCTCCCCGGCCTTCCTCCCCTCACTTTTCTATCTGGCATCTAGAAATCTCTCTGTGCTCACTACCTGCTTCCCACATTATGTGCATCTAGTTAGTTCACCATATGAACTAGAGCTGGAATGAAATAAAGGCATTTAGAATTCCATACTGAATTGCTATTAAAGGGATCTAGGCCTACATCTCTTGGGAACAAGAGTTGCTTTGTTCAAAATAGTCCCCAAGGCTACCATGGATATATCATTACTGGATTAATTTAGAATTTCCAAAGTGAAAACAAAAAATCAGATCTTTTGATAACTATGACCACATTCTTAAAAGACCACAAGACTAAGAGAGGATAATCAAGGAATAGTATTGATGATATTCAAACCCTTTACACAGCTAAAGGCATCTGGGCTGAAAAGGAGATTTACACAGTACCTATTTCCATAGGCTTTTTCGTAGAGACCTAGGCAGCTGTCCTATTTCACTGTTAGAAGCAATGACATGGGCTCATATGTGATATCCTAACATCTGTAGGCTTGAAAATAATTTTGAAAACCTGCAGTTCAGCACTTGGCATTTCACCAGAACTTTCCCAACTCCCAAAAGCCAAATCTGTTTCTTATTCCACTATAGACTGCCTTGTTTACCTTTCCCAGAAGAAATGGAATAAAAACTAGAGCATTTGCTTCAGATGATATATTATATATAATAGGACACTTAAAATTATCTTAGAGTAATAGTTTCTTATGAAAATTATATCAGGCCTAGAATTTTCTAGAAATATATATGTATGATGATAATCTACTACCCCAATTTTTATTCCACTTGATCTCTTCATTAGTAAATTAATAAAATGTCAGGTAAGAGAAATCAAAACAGCTAAAACAGGAAGACCAAAGATGACATTTTTTTTAGTATAATTATTTATAGAACCCTGAGAATAAATTTCATACTATTGATAATATCATACTTTTATTCAAGAGGGGACAAAAATTTGGTGCCATCTGTATAGATATGAAAAATTCATTTCTTCTTACAAAGAGAAAAGAGATAGAAATTGATTTTATACAATTCTTTAATTAAAAAAAGATGTTTCCGCTATGGGAGAAAATTTTAATGTTGCAGTCATATTTACATTTGCTGAATTCTAGAGTATAGATTTAGACTGCCCTTTAGTGGTCAGATTTATTTCTGTGAGAATACTCTAGAAAACCCCTCTATGTATATAAACCATCATGGGATTTAGGATGGCAACTGGCCGGACACAGGCCTGTTGATTTTAAACATGTACCTATATAATTTGGACAAAATTTTAAATGCTATAGAAATGCTTTAAAATATTCAAATCAGCCCTGCCAGTGTGGTTCAGTTGGTTGGAGCGTCATCCCATACACCAAAAAGTCAGGAGTTCAATCCCCAGTCAGGGCACGGTACCCAGGCCAACGTGCATATGGGAGGCAACCAACCAATGTTTCTCTTTCACATCAATGTTTCTCTCTCTCCCCCTCCCTTCCTCTCTCTCTAAAATTAATAAAAATATTGTTTTTTTAAAAGAGCAAAAGCAAATTATCATTTCCAGATAGTCCTCCAAATGGGATGCATAACCACCTCTGTCATCTGCTTTGCCAGTGGCAACAGCTCTCCTCTGTAAGTGTCTGAAAGTGCCCAGTTAACCAGTTTTCCCCAGGTCTTGGGGGGAGGGGTCAAAGGTCAAACAGCTACTCAACTGCTTAAGCTGGCCCACAGTGCACCCCAGAGATAATACAAGATAAACAGAAGCTGCTGTCCCAGGCTATAGAAGGAAGCTGCCAACAAAAGGGACGTTCCCACTGAGACCACCTGTCCCTTGAGCAGGTGTTAGTGCTGTCATGACCTGCAGAGAACAAGCAGGCTCAGCTGGTGGTGATTACACACATACTCCTCCCAATGAGCTAGTTGTCCGCCTGCCCAACCTATACTATAAAATGGGAGTCCCCCAGTTCATAATCAAGGGAAAGGCCAGACCGAGATGTTCTTGTTCAATGAAAGACGCACCACCGTTGCCTTCACATAGGTTAACTTGTAAGACAAAGACGTTAAGCTGATGGAAGCTATCAAGACCAGTTACAATAGAGATATGATGAGACTCACCATCACTGGGAGGCAACATCAAAGATTTTTTTTTTTAAATCTGTGGCTCTCAGCTGGAAGAACAAATGCTAAAGATCTGGCCACCAAATTCATATAAAAGTATAATGCTAACTTTTCTTTTTATATATATGTACTAGTATATTTTCATTGATTTCAAAGAGGGAGAGGAAGAGAGAGAGAGAGAGAGAGAGAAACATCAATGATGAGAGAGAAACATTGTTTGGCTGCCTTCTTTTGGTATGAGATGACACTCCAACTGAGCCACCCGGTCAGGGCTAGGCTTCATTTTTAAATTTTTTGTTAAAGTATAATTGGAGTACAATATTACATTAGTTTCAGGTGTACAACATAGTGATTCAACATTTATATACTGTACCTTACTAGAGGCCTGGCCTGTGGGATCAAGCCAAAACCGGCTCTCTGGCATCCCCCAAGGGGTTCCAGATTGCGAGAGGGCACAGGCCAGGCCGAGGGACCCCACCGGTGCACAATTGGGGCCGGGGAAGGATGCGGGAGGTTGGCCAGCCAGGGAGGGACCTCGGGAGGGCTCTAGGGTGTGTCTGGCCTGTCTCGCTCAGTCCCAATCGGCCAGACCCTAGCAGCAAGCTAACCTACCTGTCAGAGCATCTGCCCCCTGTTGGTCAGTGAATGTCATAGTGACGGTTGACTGGTCAACTCTCTGCCCCTTGGTGGTGGTCAGTGCATGTCATAGCAAGGGGTTGAGGGGTCTTAGCATATCATTTGCGTATTATGCTTTGATTGATTGAATGGACAACCAGACACTTAGCATATTAGGCTTTTATTAGATAGGACTAGAGGCCTGGTGCATGAAAATTCATGAACTCGGGGTGGGGAGGTCCCTCAGCCTGGCCTGCACCCTCTCGCAGTTCGGGAGCCCTCAGGGGATGTCCAACTGATGGCTTAGGCCCTCTGCTGGAGGCGACCCTGGCAGGCGATCTGGGGATGGCGCCAACCCCACCTTCCATTGTCCCACCACTGCTGCTGCTGGTGGCCTCCCTCTGCAGGAGGCAACTGGGCAGGCCAATCAGGGGACAGCGCCGGCTGGCGAGTAGCCAGCCCTGCCCCCCCATCACCCCTCTGCTACCACTGGTCGCCGCCACCCCCCACCCCAATTGCTGTCCCCTCCCTCTACCCACTGGCATGTACCTTGGCTAGCCTGGCACTGCCTGCTCATCGGCCCCATGCCCTGCTGACTGGTCATTCCACTGTTGGGTTGATTTGCATATTATGCTTTTATTATATAGGATAATGTGGTTACCACAATAAGTCTAGTAAGCATTTGTCACTGTGCAAACTTATTGCATTATGATTTACTATATTCTCCTGTGCTGTACACTACATCACTGTGGCTTATTTATTTTATTTTTTTCTGTCTTCACTTCATTTTTATTTTTTCAATTACAGTTTACATTCAATATTATTTTGTATTAGTTTCAGGTATACAACATAGTGGTTAGGCAATGATATACTTTACAGAGTGTTCCCCCTGATATTTCCAGTACCCAAATGGCCCCATACATAGGTATTACAATATTATTGATTATATTTCCTATGCTGTACTTTATATCCCCATGACTATTTTGTAACTGGGAGTTTGTAACTCTAATTCTCCTTCACCTTTTACACCCATTTCCTCACAACCCTCCCCTCTAACAACCATCAATTTGTTCTTTGAATGAGTCTGTTTCTGTTTTGTTTTATTTGTTCATTTGTTTAGTATTTTTAGATTCCACATGTAAGTGAAATCATGCAGTATTTGTCTCTCAGTCTGATTTCTTTCACTTAGCCTAATGCCCTCTTGTTCATCCATGTTGTCACAAATGGCAACATTTTATTCATTCTTATTGAAGAATAATATTCCATTATAATATATAGTGGAATACAATCCTATATAATAAAAGGCTAATATGCAATTTATCCCCTCGACCGGGAGTTCTACTGGGAGATCAACCAGGGGGAGGGGCCGGCCGGCCAACCTCCCACATCCCCTCTCCCTGGCCTGCCCAGTCGGATCAGCCTGATGGGGGCAGGCCGGCAAGACCCCACCCATGCACGAATTCGTGCACCAGGCCTCTAGTATATTATAATAGAACTAGGGGCCCGGTGCATGATATTTGTCCACTGGGGGGGTCCCTCAGCCCAGCCTGCCCCCTCTCATATACTGGGAGCCCTCAGGGGATGTCCTACTGATAGCTTAGGCTCACTCCCTGCTCTTCTTGGGGAGCAGGCCTAAGCTGCAGTCTGGCCTCCCTTTGTGGGAGGTGACCAAGCTGATCAGGGGAAGGCACCAGCCCCATCACCCCGCTGCTGAAGCCACTACCAGTCACCGCAGCCACCAAGGTTTTTTCATCAACACATTCTCCAATCCCTTCACCATGAAAACATGACAACTTTTTTTAGGCATTTTCAAGATGTGTCTTTCATAGTATACGACATTTGTTTATTATTATTTTTTTTATCCTCACCTGAGGATATGTTTCCACTGATTTTTAGAGAATGTGGAAGAGAAAGGGAAAGACAGAGAGAAACATCAAAGTGAGAGGAACACTTTTATTGGTTGCCTCTGGCATGAGCCCTGACCTGGACCCCAGCCAGAGAGGAGCCTGCAACCTAGGTACATGCCCTTGGTCAGAATTGAACCCAGACCCTGCAGTCAGCAGACCGAGGCATTATCCACTGAGCCAAACCGGCTAGGGCAGGATATGACATTTCTTAGCCCTCCAGCAGTAGACCTTCACTTTTTTCTCCAGGAGTGTGGTGGAAAAACCCTAGGTCACCTTTTTGGATTCTTATTACCCAAGTTACTAAGAATATTACCAGTGGCATACAGGGAGCTTAGCCAATGAGCAGTCAGAAAAGGTGTTTCCTCTTTAGTTCACACCAATTGCTGGCTCAGCCCCTCCACCCAGGCCTGATGCCTCTGGCCCAGGCATCAAGCCTGGGCAGGAGACCCTGATCTCCCTCCAATCACCAGCTCTGCCCCCCACCCAGGCCTGATGCCTCTGGCCCAGGCATCAAGCCTGGGCAGGAGACCCTGATCTCCCTCCAATCACCAGCTCTGCCCCCCACCCAGGCCTGATGCCTCTGGCCCAGGCGTCAGGCCTAGGCAGGAGACACCCATCTCCCTCTGATCTCCAGCTTGGCCCCCACCCAGGCCTAACATCTCTGGCCAAGGTGTCAGGCCTGGGCAGGGGACCCCCATCTCCCCCTGATCACTGTCTCCACCCCCTGCCCAGACCTGATGCCTCTGGCCTAGGCTTTAGGCTTGGGAAGGACCCCCCCCCCCCCCCCCCCCGCAGCTCCAATGGCCGGCGCCTCTGCCCAGGAGCCCCCTGGCTCAGGTCCTTCCCATGCTGCTCAGGGCGCACACGGGGCTTCCCTTGGAGTGACCTGGGTGCCCAATGATGTTCCCGGGACCCAGGCCACTGGGCGCCTACGTATGCAAATTAACCGCCATCTTTGTGGGGTCAATTTGCATACTCTCCTGATTGGCTGGTGAGTGTAGCAGAGGGGCAGTCAATTTACATATTTGTCTATTGTTGGGTAAGATATATCACATCTTCTTTACCTATTCATTTATCAATGGACACTTAGGTTGCTTTCATATCTTGGCTGCAATGAACACAGGGGTTCTTTTGAATTCATGTTTTTATTTTATTTTTATAAATAGCCAGAAGGGAAATTGCTGGATCATATGGTAGTTTTTTTTTTTTTGAGAACCTCCATACTATTTTCCATAGTGGCTGTACCAATTTACAATCCCACCAATAGTACACAAGGGTCCCCTTTTCTCCACATCTTTGCCAATGCCTGTTATTTGTTGACTTTTTTATAACAGCCATTCCAACTGGTGTGCGGTGATATTTCATTGTGGTTTTAATTTGCCTTTTCCTGACAATTAGTGATATTAAGTATCTTTTATATGTCTAAACCTAGACTTGTTTAATGGCCTTGAAGGAGACAGATGTGACAAAAGTCTGTCTCACTCATGGTCCAGTGGCCTAATCTAGACACTTGGCCCCAGTTTACTTAAAAGGGGGACTGAGAACTGGGGGAGCCCATGAAATATCTGGTGAGTATTGCTCTCTATCACACAACTGAATTAAAACAATGGAACCAGAGGACCAGCTAAGAAATGCCACTTATGTATAAAGATGGCTATACCAACAAGGTACATGACAATCATGTAATGTTTTATTGTATCATTGACTCAAAAGCTCCACCACTTTTTTTTTCAATTATGGGAAAGTTTATTTAGAAAGTTAGAGGTAGTAGAAGTGAGCCAGCTGGGCTTCGTAGGCTCAGGAAACAAGTTACAGAGGCAGAAGGACCATTGGAGCCCGGGAGAGGGAAAGGCAAACGTAACTGTCTGGAGAGAAGAAGGGGAGGAGAACGGTGGGAGTGTGCTCTCCAGAGGGACAGTGTGATCTTTGTCATTTTCAAGGAAGGAAGTCCTATAAAGAAAATGTGCTTTTGCCCCGCCTGCCAGCCAGCATGGCTCAATAGTTGAGGGTCGACCTATGAACCAGCAGGTCACGGCTTGATTCCTGGTCAAGGCACATGCCCAGGTTGCGGGCTCAATCCCCAATGGGGCCTTGTCAGGAGGCGGCTGATCAATGATTCTCTTTCATCATTGATATTTTGATCTCTCTCTCCCTCTCCCTTCCTCTCTGAAATCAATAAAAATATATTTTAAAAAAGAAAATGCTTTGTACTTCACACAGAGCAATGGGGACTTGGCTTTGGAAGAAAGTTCTTAAAATAATATATCAGGCTCATGCGTTGAGGCCATCCCTTCTGCTGCTGCTTGCTTTTGCCCAGTTTTCTCTTTCTTATAATAGTAACCAGCTTTGAAGCCAAAATAAATTCTTCAGTTGTTCTTTAGAACACCCCATCTGCCTCATCCTTCAACACCAGAAGTACTTCCAGAGCTCTTAATGGCCATGGCAGCGCATATGATAAATCAATTGTCACGTGGCTTCCTTTCATCAAAGCTGAAAAGATGGACCCATTTCATCACTATTGCAACAACACTTAAACATTTTAATTTTATACAGAAATTTTTCCCAGATCACTAGCTTAAAGATCATCCTTGAACATGATCTCACTCATATGTAGAATCTAATGAATAAAATAAACTGATGAACAAAATAGATCCAGAGACATAGAAGCATGGAACAAACTACGGAATCTCAGAGGGAAGGTGGGGGAGGGTGGGTGGGTGGGTGGGAAGCAATCAACCAAAGAACTTGAATGCATATAAGCATAACCCATGGACGTAGATAATAGGGTCATAAAGGCCTGGGGTGGGGAGTAGAAGAGGCCAATGGGGGGAAAGGAAGGACATATGTAATACTTTCAACAATAAAGATTTAATTTTTTTAACAAGAATATAAAAAGGGGGAAAAAAAAGAAAGATCATCCTCAAAATGGTAGATGAAAATAGTCATTTCCCATATGAAAAATAATCAGATTCTCTAAAAAAAATCCTTTGGGATCAAAATAATATCGAAAAAATAGTTAGAAAAGTTTTATATCTATTAACAAATGCATTTATCTTATTTATATACATACAACAATCATTTCATTATAGCCCTTTCCTTACTTCACTTCACTAGAAAAAAAATAATAGCAAAGCTCTATAAGTAATATTTGTATAACATTTTGGATGACTTCTTAAAGGCTGTGACAGAAAAACTTTTTTTTTTTTTTAATTTTTTTTTATTTTATTTTAATAATTTTTATTTCTTAAAGTATTACAAAGAGTATTACATATGTCTCCTTTTTTCCCCCCCTTGACATTCCCCCGGCCCCTACCCCCCGCTCCCCCCCGCCCCGTGTCTTGTGTCCATTGGTTAATCTTATATGCATGCATATAAGTCCTTCAGTTGGTCTCTTAATCCCCCCCCCCCCAACCCTCCCCAGGCTTCCCACTGTAGTTTAACATTCTGTTCAATGTTGCTCTGCTTCTGTATCTACCCCTGTTCATCAGTCCATACTGGTCCCCTTTATTTGTCCCAACCTCACTGGAGTAGTCTCAACCTCACCAGGGCCGTCTGAGCCTCACCAGGGCCGTTTCAACCTCACCGGGGCCGTCCCTACCACACCGGGGCCATTTCAACCTGACTGGGGTTGTCCCTACCACACCGGGGCCGTTTCGATCTGACCAGGGTCGTCCCTACCTCACGGGGGCCGTTTCAACCTCACCGGGGTTGTCCCTACCACACCGGGGCTGTTTCAACCTGACCGGGGTTGTCCCTACCACACCGGGGCCGTTTCGACCTGACCAGGATCGTCCCTACCTCACGGGGGCTGTTTCAACCTCACTGGGGTCGTCCCTACCACACCGGGGCCGTTTCAACCTGACCAGGGTTGTCCCTACCACACCGGGGCCGTTTCGACCTGACCGGGGTCGTCCCTACCTCACGGGGGCCGTTTCAACCTGACCGGGGTTGTCCCTACCACACCGGGCAGAAAAACTTTTTTAAAAAATATATTTTTTATTGATTTTTTTACAGAGAGGAAAGGAGAGGGATAGAGAGTTAGAAACATCGATGAGAGAGAAGCATCAACCAGCTGCCTTCTGCACACTCCCTACTGGGGATGTGCCCGCAACCAAGGTACATGCCCTTGACCGGAATCGAACCTGGGACCCCTCAGTCCCCAGGCTGACGCTCTATCCAGTGAGCCAAACCGGCTAGGGCCAGAAAAACTATTTTAAAAATTACATTGATGTTTTTCCAATATTAGAAAAGTTTTAAAATTCAAAGGTAGCCCAGCCAGTGTGCTCAGTGGTTGAGCATCGACCTATGAACCAGGAGGTCACAGTTCAATTCCTGGTCAGGGCACATGCCTGGTTTGTGGGCTTGATCCCCTGTGTGGGGTGTGCAGGAGGCAGCCAATCAATGATTCTCTCTCTCATCATTGATGTTTCTATCTCTCCCTCTCACTTCCTCTCTGAAATCAATAAGAATATATTTTTAAAATAAATAATAATAATAAAATACAAAGATAAAAACATAATCCCAAAACAACATGTAGTCAACTCTCCTTCCTCTTTTTATTTCCCCCTGAAGGTGTAAATGGAACTTTTATTCTTCTACAATCTCTCCCATGTGTTTTAAGATGCTATCCCATTCAAATCACAGAACTAGAGCTGGGAAATGCCAGCAGCTGGCAAAAGACACCAAAAAGAAATATTTTTGCGGTCACTAACATTGAGAAATGGTCACCTAAAATCACAACTAGGTGAAAACATACACACACAATACACATACACACACACACACACACACACACACATATGAATACACTTATTTAACAACATGTCTACCCTAGTAAAGTGACTATGTGGTTTCTTGCCTTTTTATAGGATTCAATCACTGTATTAGTTCAGATGCTTTTGGGTGTGAATTGGAGAAAATAGAACCCAGATGGTCTTAAAGAATAGGGAAATTAATGGACTCAGCGTAATTATTGAGTTTCGAGTAATGCTTCTCAGACCACTGTGGTGAAGGACAGTTGCTGTTGTTGCATTGTGCTTGTTTTTTCAATCCAGTGCAGATTGCTACATGGCCCTAATGCACAAGACTTGTACACAGTTGCCACCACTTTCAACTCATCCCTTTGCTGAGCAATATCCAAACTGGTCTACAGCCTATTCAACACAAGTCCACTGGTCACACACTTAGATGTCCCAGCAATGTCAAATCACTATGAAATTTTCTAACACTTATTCTCAATGTCTGTGTTTCTGTCATTGCAGAAGGGTAGCAAAGAGTTCACCTTACGTTTTGAGCAGCGGTAGTGGAGAGATAGGGTAGGCCTCAGCATGATTCTTGCTCCATCTCCCACATTCTCCAAGTTGCCCTCCTCTATGTCCCAGCTGCCTCAATGGACTGGGATGGAGATGTGTGCAATGGTTCCAGTCTATATATGACAACATCCTCTAAAGCAGTGGTTCTCAACCTTCCTAATGCCGCGACCCTTTAATACAGTTCCTCATGTTGTGGTGACCCCCAATTTCATTGTTATAAATTGAACATAATTAAAGCATAGTGATTAATCACAAAAACAATATGTAATTATATATGTGTTTTCCGATGGTCTTAGGCGGCCCCTGTGAAAGGGTCGTTCGACCCCCAAAGGGGTCGCGACCCACAGGTTGAGAACCGCTGCTCTAAAGCTATACCAAAAAGAGCAAAGAACTCTCCAGGAGGCCCTAGCCAACTTTCCACACATCTCATTGTTCCTGAGCCTTTCACAGATGAGAAAGAAGGGATTAGGCATGGAGCAATTAGGCCCACTCTGGGAGCTGAGGAAAGGATTCCTTAGGGCATATGGGCTGCATAGCAGAAATAGTCTGTTAAAAATAAAATTGGGACCAAACAAGATGCTGAGGAGCCAGAGGCCGTGCTGCCACTCCCTCCTTCACGTGTGGACAGCGAAGGGCCTACGGACATCTCCCCAGAAACAGCCACACTGGAGCCCTCTTCCGCCTTAGTCTCCCCAGGAACAGAGGAACCTACTCACGACACCAAGAAAAAAATTGATATCCTGCTAAAGGCCGTGGGAGACACCCCTATAATGAAAACGAAGAGGTGGGCTGTAGAGAGAACCCGAACCATTCAAGGACTCATTGACTTCATCAAAAAGTTCCCTAAACTTGTGGCTTCAGAACAATTGTTTATTTATGTGAATCAGTCCTTTGCCCCTTGCCCTGACCAGGAGGTTGGAACTTCTATGAGTGTTTGGCAGGGATGGTAAACTGGGCCTGCAACACTGCAAATCTCAGGCATGGGGATGAATGACAGAGAAAAAGATCTTGCTAACTAAAATGAATCTTCACAAAGGACACAGCTCTGAAAAGTTTGATACTTATGGCAAGATACTTGTGGGTATGATCTCCTCAGCATGTTATCTGCTGAGGCCCATGTTTATGCATTTTAAAAACCCAAAGAGTAGACTCACAAAAATGTGATTTGCATTAATACAGAAGTAATGATAAGATTGACATTACTCAGTATACTCAGTACTGCAACTATTGCTCCAGATATTGAAAAGGAGATGAAGGTTCTACAAAGCCTCTTTTTTGTTTGTTTGTTTGTTTAATTTATCTTTATTGTTGAAAGTATTACAGATGTCTCCTTTTTCCCCCCATTAACCCCTCCTAGGCCCCACCTGCCCCAGGCGTTCACCACGCTATTGTCTGTGTCTATGGGTTATGCATATAAATTCCTTGGTTAATCTCTTCCCACCCACCCCCGTCTTCCCTCTGAGATTTGACTATCTGTTCCATGTTTCTATGTCTTTGGAGCTATTTTGTTCATCAATTTATTTTGTTCTTTAGATTCCACATATGAATGAGATCATGTGATAAAAAATAAAAATAAAATTGGGTTTATGTGATGAAGTAGGGAAAGAGGAATGGGTGTTAGATAGGCAGTAGACAATATTGGAAGCATTTGAGCTCGTCTGTTTACATGATGATTGTCAAGCAAAGGGTGTTATTAAATGTTATTAATTTGGTTTGGGCATGCAGAGAGCCTGACTTGGCCTAAAGCAGCGGTTCTCAACCTGTGGGTCGCGACCCCTTTGGCGGTCGAAAAACCCTTTCACAGGGGTCGCCTAAGACCATCCTGCATATCAGATATTTACATTATGATTCATAACAATAGCAACATTACAGTTATGAAGTAGCAACGAAAATAATGTTATGGTTGGGTCACAACATGAGGAACTGTATTTAAAGGGCCAGAAGGTTGAGAACTACTGGCCTAAAGTTCTAAGCAGTTAGGGAAGGGAACCTATTCAACTTTCTCGAAACATCTGTGGCCAAGAAAGAATTTCATAGAACAAATGTGTCTCCTTAAGGGAGAAGGTGGTTGAAAGGATGGGTTGGGGAGGCTACCCTTTTGGATTTTGAGGAAGGAGGTATCCAAGGAATGGGAAATCATGTGAGCTAGTCAGATGCCACAGAAGTGTCTCCTGCAATAATTTAAAAATTAACTTCAGCCGAAACCGGTTTGGCTCAGTGGATAGAGCGTCGGCCTGCGGACTGAAAGGTCCCAGGTTCGATTCCGGTCAAGGGCATGTACCTGGGTTGCGGGCACATCCCCAGTAGGAGATGTGCAGGAGGCAGCTGATCGATGTTCCTCTCTCATCGATGTTTCTAACTCTCTATCTCTCTCCCTTCCTCTCTGTAAAAAATCAATAAAATATATTTAAAAAGAAAATTTAGAAAAAAAATTAACTTCAGCCCTAGTTGGTTTGGCTCAGTGGATAGAGCGTCGGCCTGAGTACTGAAAGGTCCCGGGTTTAATTCCGGTCAAGGGCACATGCCCAGGTTGCAGGATCAATCCCCAATAGGGGACATGCAGGAGGCAGCTGATCAATGATTCTCTGTCATCATTGATGTTTCTCTGTCTCCCTCTCCCTTTCTCTCTGAAATAAATAAATTAATTTTTGTAAAAAGAACATACCCTCAGGTAAGAATTTTTTAAAAACCATGGTGCTGTTTAAATGTTTAAATAAATTAATTAACTTCATACTCACGGTTCCTTAACTTCCTTCCAAAAAGAACAGTAAGGAAAAAGAAAAGAGAAACTTTACAGTAAACAACCTTCATCCAGGTAAGTAAGGTCAGCATCAATAGTCACAAATGATATATTGATTAGCAGGTATCCTTGATATGATGTGATGAAAATGGTGCATTATCTCTGATCTTCTTCCCAAGACACCAGACACCAGTATAATCATGAGGAAAATATCAGATAAATTCCAATAAAGAAGTGTTAATGTATAAAAACATTCAAACCTGTAAAGAATTTTTGTGAGCTTATTTTTTAAAATATATTTTTATTGATTTCAGGGAGGAAGGGAGAGGGAGAGATAGAAATATCAATGATGAGAGAGAATTATTGGTCGGCTCCTTCCTGCAAACCCCACATAGGGGATCGAGCCACAACCCGGGCACATGCCCTGACCGGGAATCGAACTGTGACTTCCTGGTTCATAGGTCGACGCTTAACCACTGAGCCACGCTGGCTGGGCTGTGAGTTTATTTGAGCCAAACTGTCAACAATTGCCAGGAAGCAGAATATCAACATATTAGGATAATGCTCCAGCAGAGAATGTCATTTTTTCTCACTTTGTTTTACATTACAATCAAAGGAGGAGATGTAAGTGGGTTACATGAAATCCACCGGTGATAGATTAGGGAGGTGGGAGAAAGCAAAGCAAGGAAACGTATGGGATTGGATAAAAATGAAAATGATAGACCCATAGTTCTTTTATGTAGGTGGGAACAGGATAGTTAGTGGTCAACAATTATCAAGATAGTAAAAACCCTAACCTGTCCGGGGTTCAATTCTTGTCAAGGACATGTACTTTGGTTGTGCTCTCAATCCCCAGTAGGGGGCATGCAAGAGGCAGCTGATAGATATTTCTCTCTCATCGATGTTTCTGGATCTCTATCCCTTGCCCTTCCTCTCTGTAAAATCAATAAAAATATTTTTTAAAAATAAAATTTAATTTTAAGAAAAGAAAGATAACAATAACAATGAGGGAATTTGTGGTCTCCACCCTGGCGCCCTTGCTCACTGTTTGTGCCCCGAGGGATCTGGAAAAAGGGGAGTTATAAGGCACCCTGACATTTCACAGGTATGTTATCTTAGATTCAAAAAGACAATAGGCTCAGTAAAGATCAAAGTTGATCTTTGTCTAGGAAGATACTGGCCTAGGACATGACTACCTACTATAAACTGCTTTTTAATTAAAGGCTTTAATTTCAGATCACCCTTTGTGGTTAATTTATGTCTCTTGAGTTTGCAAGGCTGCCAAGCAGGCCTTTCCCTGAGTTAGTCAGGTTAGCATATTTTGTCCACAGAAGCATCCTACAAAATATCATTACTCAAAAAAAAAAAAAGAAAAGAAAAAGAAAAAAATCATTCCTTTTCAAAACTGTCAAGGTCATCAAGAGCAATAAAAGTCTAAGAAACTGCCACAACCAAGAGGCACCTAAGAAGACATGACAAGTGAATGGTACTGTGTATTCTGGATGTGATCCTGGATCAGAAAAGGATCAATAGATAAAAAGTGGGGAAACCTGAATAAAGTACAAATTTAGTTCATTATAATTTATCAACATTGTTCATAAATTGTAATGAATGTGCCATACAAATGTAAGATGTTAGTAACAGGAGGAGGTGGCAGGGAGAGAAGAGAACTGTACTATCTGCTCAAGTTTTCGGTAAATCTAAACCATTTTAAAAATAAAGCCTATTAAATTTTTAACTGACTGCTACTAAATAAATGGCTTTAAAATAACTTTAACAGGAAGATCACAAAAGAACACATCTAAAATAGCCAATAAAGATATAAGAAGATATTCAACATTGTTAGTCATCCAGGAAATGCAAATAAAACCACAATGAAACATGGCTCACCCAAATAATTAAAATTTAAAAGACTATCAATTTCAAATGTTGGTGAATGTATGGGGAAACCAGAATTCTTATACTGTATGCTGCTAATGGAAGTACAAAATGGAAACTCCTTGTCAGTATTTATTAAGCCTCAACTTAAACATCCCCCTGGATCCTGAAATTCTACTCCTAAGTGTGTGTGGTTTTGCTTTGTTTGGTGTTGTTGGGGTGGGGGCTAGGGGGTGGTTCTGAATTGCTAATATGTATATACTCAACAGAAATACAAACAGGTGTACATCAAAAGCCAGGTACAAAGTGTTTATAACCATACTAGAGGCCCGATGCACAAAAATTTGTGCACTCGGGGGGGTCCCTCAGTCTGGCCTATGCCCTCTTACAGTCTGGGACCCCTCGGAGGATATCCACCTGCTGGCTTAGGTCCACTTTCTGGGAGATTGGGCCAAAGCTGGCAGTCAGACATCCCTCTGGCAGCCTGGCAGCCCTCGGGGGATGTCCACTTGCCAGCAGGGAGCAGACTTAAGCTGCAGTCAGACATCCTTAGTGCTGCTGAGGAGACAGGAGAGGCACCCACGACCACCGCTGTGCTGGCAGCCATCAGCCTGGCTTGTGGCCAAGCAGAGCTCCCCCTGTGGGAACGCAGAGACCACCAGGGGGCAGCTCCTGCATTGAGCATCTGCCCCCTGGTGGTCAGTGTTTGTCATAGTGACCAGTCATTCCCAGTCATTCTGTTGTTAGGGTCAATTTGCATATTACCCTTTTATTATATAGATTATTCTATCTAAACCAACTAGAAATAACCCAAAAGTCCAACAGTAGAATCTATATATATAAAAGACTAAGGGACTGTCCAACTGGCTGCCTGGCCAACTGGCCGGTAGGTATGATGCACACTGACCACCAGGGGGCAGAGTCTCAACAAAGGAGCTGCCCAGCTACAGCAACTCTCGCACTTCGGGACCCCTCAGGGCATGTCGGAGAGCTGGTTTTGGCCTGATCCCCGCAGGTCAGGCTGAGAGATGCCACCTGCCGGAGGGACACCGCTCACTCCCCAGACACCCTTCGAGCCACGGCGCTGCCTGGCATACAGCAATGAAATAGTGATATAAATAAACAAACTACTGCTACACACGCAACATGGCTACATCTGATAAACGTAATGTTGAGCAAGAGAAATCAGACAAGGGACTTCACACTGTAAATTCAAAAGCAGGTGAAAGCAATAGATGGAGACAGAGGTCAGGGCAGTGATTAGGTTTCAGTCGTGACTGAGAGGGACTCAAAGGAGGCTTCTAGGCTGCTGATAATGTTCTGTTTCCAAATCTGAGTGGTAAGTACATGGTTTTGTTTACTTTATGAAAATTCACCAAGTTGCATACTTTGGGACAATTTTCTATTTGTTTGTTATACTTAAATAAGGAAGGTTGTCTTAAAAAGTAATCTTAATAAAATGTCCATCAGTGGATGAATGGATAAACAAAAGGTGGTATATCAATGCAAAGGAATTTCACTCAGCCTTTAAGAAAAAGGAAATTCTGCCCTAGTCGGTTTGGCTCAATGGGTAGAGCGTCGGCTCAGTGGATAGAGCGTCGGCCTGCGGACCAAAGGGTCCAGGTTTGATTCTGGTCAAGGGCATGTACCTCGGTTCCAGGTTCCTCCCCAGCCTGGGCCCTGGTCAGGGCTTGTGCAGTAGGAAACCAATTGATGTGTTTCTCTTCCATCGATGTTTCTCTCTTTCCCTCTGTCTTCCACTCTCCCTAAAAATCCATGGAAAAATATCCTCCAGTGAAGATTAATTTAAAAAAAGGGGGGGGGGGGAATTCTGACACATGCTACAAGATGGATAAACTTTGACAACATTATGCTAAGTAAAATAAGATAGACACAAGAGGACAAATATTGATTCCACTTACATGAGGTACTTAGCATAGCCAAATTCATAGAGTTAGAAAGTAAAATAGGTAGTAGTAAATTAGTAGCAAGAGGGAGCTGGAAAAGCGGTGTTAGTGTTTAATGGGTACAGAGTTTCAGTTTGGGAGGATGGCAAAGTTCTGGAGATGGATGGTAATGATGGATGCATAACAATATGAATGAATGTACTTAATGTCACTGAACTACACACTTAAAATGGTTAAAATGATAAATTTTATATTATGCATATTTTGCCACAATAATAGTAATTATACTAAAGTATGATATATGTCATAATGATGGTATTACTCAGCTAAATGATAGGTTGTATAAGTACCAGGTGTGTGCTCTCTTCCCAGGAACTCTAATATATGTCGAACATTCATGACTTCATGACAATACAGTGTAACTCAAAGTGAAGGCTTTGGGAGTGTTGGTTAGTTAACAGAGAAACTTTCCAGAAAAAGTATAACTTGAAATCCTTCTAGAAGAAAGAGAAGAACTTGGCTGAGAAGAGGTGTGGGTAACATTTGATCCAATAACACTCCAGGAAGAACTAGGCCCCTACCTGATTTTGGATTTGAATCTGCTTAAGTTGGATTCAGGCAAAGAATCTGGTTGACTAACTTGCTGACTAACCTTGTGGTTGCCACCACGCTGCCCACGCCTTTGTAAGAAAACTTCCCTGAATTACTCAAAATTGAGTAAACCATCTGTGTCTTGTTGGGATCCTGACTGATACACGGAATCAAATTATAAGTCACCAAATTTGGATTCAGGAAAATAATTTTAAAAGGAAACTACAGATAACATGACATTTGACAAGAAGCCTCGAATATCAAATATTTGGAGGGAAAAAATGTTGGCATAATTTGCAAACTCAAAAAGATAGTTGATATAGGTCAGCCTTTCAGAGCAGAAAGCAGAATGGGAAAGAGTGGACGATGAAACTGGAAGGGTAAAGGAAGCTATCCAGCACATTCCACATGAAAAACACTACAGAAAGAGGTGTGTCAACTGTGATATGTTTAGCTGCAAGGAGTAGACCCAACTAATAGAAGTTTAAATAAGGGATTTGTTATTTTACAGTAAACCCAGAAGAAAGTCCATTTTTAAAGCTAGGTAAATCTATGATCCTGATAGGAGGACTTATAATCTGATAGAGCACCTGAACTAATCTGAAAAATAATTATATTATTTAAAATGTTAGAACACATATACGCATGTGAATAGGGGGTTAAGTTTTTCTCAAGTTTCTTTTTCAAGGCCTGTGCAAAGCGACTGAGGAGGTGACTCATCTGTGAATCCAGCTAGCAAAACCGATAAGCATGGTCAGACCAACCATGGAGTCAAAACATCATCTCATCGCCTGATGACTAAGGACAATAGCTAATGTCTGCAGACCTCCGGGCCTGCACATAGCTGCATTCCTTTCCCAGCCTCACCCTAGCCCATTCCCCTTTATAATCCTGTCCCTTGCACCTTGCTATAAGACATGATTTGGTTGGCTGGACTTCTCAATAAATGCCTTATATGATTCAATCCTGCCTTCATTATTAGACACTGACAGGCAGAACGTGCCCACCCAGGGGGTTTCCCAGTAACAATTCCACCATGTCCCCAATAGCCAGAGGCTGTCCACCTCACTGGCATGTCAACAGGTCTTATCTCTGAGCCACAAGACAGCTGTAGATATTCCTGGCATCAATAGAATTTATGGATTTTATGATGAATGTAGAAGAAGATATAACATTAAACTGGAAAACTTTCACAGACTGCTTTAACTGTTTACCGATAGCAACCATCATGGATGAGAAAATATTTAGTTGTCATGGAGGTTTATCACCAGATCTTCAATTTATGGAGCAGATTCGGCAAATTAATCAACTGATGTACCATGGTCTTCTTTGTGATTTTTTGTGGTCTGACCCTGATAAAGATGACTTAGACTGGGGTGAAAATGACAGACGAGTGTACTTCACATTTGGTGCAGAAGAGGTTGCAAAATTTCTCCATAAGCATGATTTGGAATTCAGCAGTCGCCAACCTTTCAGACCTCATGGACCACCAGTTGGTGACCGCTGTTTGGATCATCAACCCAACAGCATCTTGTCAAGAATAAGAGGATTTTGTCCCCATGGTTTTCTTTGTTAAAGTGAGCAAAATCTTTTCCAAAGTCTCCAAATAGGATACGCTCAGATCTCATTAGCCAAAATTCTGGCCTAAGATATTTCTAGCAATGTAATTGAGACTGTCACTTAAATTCATCATGATTTACCTCTAGGACTGGGTGAGGACCACATATTCAGGGCTCTGTCAACAAAGAAGAGGGTGGGAATTTCTTTTTTTAATATTTTTATTGGTTTTTTAACAACATTTTTATTGATTTCAGAGAGGGAGAGAGATAGAAACATCAATGACAGAGAATCATTGATCCGTTGCCTCCTGCACACTCCCACTGGGGATTGAGCCCACAACCTAGACATTTGTCCTGACCGGGAATTGAACCATGACCTCTTGGTTCATAGGTCAATGCTCAACCACTGAGCCATACTGGCCAGGCAAGATTTTTTATTGATTTTTAGAGACAGTAGGAGAGAGAGGGGAAAACATCAATGTGAGAGCA
Source organism: Myotis yumanensis (assembly GCF_028538775.1). Lineage (NCBI taxonomy): Eukaryota > Metazoa > Chordata > Mammalia > Chiroptera > Vespertilionidae > Myotis > Myotis yumanensis. The sequence goes on along the minus strand of NW_027223754.1, from coordinate 41,350,733 downwards.
AAACATTGATCAGCTGCCTCCTGCACACCCCCCACTGGGGATCAAGCCCAGAACCTGGGCATGTGCCCTGACTGAGAATCAAGCTGGCAACCCTTCAGTGCTTGGGACAATGCCCAACCACTGAGCCATACCAGGCAGGGTGAGGGTGGGAATTTCTGGTAATAACCAACATGCCATTCTCAAGAGAGCATAATATAACACTCTTTCCTCAAAAAAAGAGGCTTTCTTATAGCTTCTTCTTCGTCCCCCAAGTTGGAGAGATCCCCAAGGTCAAGGCAACTTTTTTTTAATCCAAGGATATGTTTATTGATTTAGAGAGCAGAGCCTAAGGGAGGGAGGGAAAGGAGGGAGGGAGGGAAGGAGGGAGGGAGGGAGAGAGGGAGAGAGAGAGAAGAGAGAAGCATTGATCCATTGCCTCCTGTACAAACTCCTACTGGGGAATGAACTCACAATATAGGTATGTCCTCTGACAGGGAACTAAACCCACAACCTTTTGGTATATGGCATGACACTCCAACCAACTGAGCCACCCAGCCAGGGCAAGGCAAAACTTTTTAGTGAGAGAAAAATTGCAAATTTCTCTTCCTCTCTACATCCCTGACTTTAAGAAAGTGCATTTGGGGTTTTTTTAATTAATCTTCTCTTTATTTTACTCATTCATTCAACAAATATAAGTTAAGAACTTAGTATGTGTCCACTTTGGGGACATAACAAAAATAGGATAATGCCCCTGAGTTCTAGGAGCTCTCAAGCAATGTCAAGAGAGGGCAGTGGAAAACACTCAGAGGAGGGGTAGGTGAATAGAGAGTGGGCAAAGGTGGTCAGAAGCTACTTTGCACATGGCGAGTTGGGTGAGGTGTTGGTTGTGAACAAAAGGAAACCCAGAAGACAGTTGCTTAAGATGTAATTTAGACTCCAACTTTAGAAGGGAGACGCCAAGACCTTACTTGGATATGAAAGTGGCAAGGAAGTAGGTCAAACCTTATTTAGGCAAAGATTGTGTAGTTGACAGAAGCCCTCCCTGAGCTGTATGGAGTGGTGGTGATTCACACAGGACACCTCCTAAAACCAAGATGTGTGTGAGGGAGTGGGGAGGGTGGGGGGAGTTATAGGACCTCCCCGGCAGAAACACCACAGGAGCAATGATAATGACAATGACAGTGGTAATCCTGATGGATGACTGTTGTCACTTTTATAAGGCTGGTACTCTTACAGTGCCACCTATAGGTAAACTTGGGAAAGACCTGACCCTTTTAATCTTGACACATAAACCCCCGAAGACCTGTTAGGTGCTTTTGGAGCAAGATATTGTTAATATTTCGCTAAGGATTTGCAGTTGGATTTTCACCCATACCAACATGAGCACTACCATCCTGTTTGAAATGTTCCCACTTCAGAAGCTTGCACAGCCCCACACATTAATGAGCTTTTCTATACATAGTTCCTTCCAGTGTATAATTACTGGCCTAACTTTATATTATTTTAGGATAGTGTCAGCAACTAATTGTGGTGCAGTCTGAATGCTCTGAAATGAGCTCAGCTGAGTATGAGGTATCTCAGCAAATGTAAGGCTGTGTGTGCATCATTTTCCATGTCTATGGTGTAGCAGGACACTGGACATGGCAGATTAATGGTGGAGTCCCATTCAAAGAGCAATTGACCGTCGAGTCTTCCCTGCCTCACATTTCACTTTGAACTTCCTAAACGGCTCATTCCTCGGTGCCTACTTGCCTACTTGCCACACTCAACTACCATTGGACTTTGAATGGGTCTAAGTGTACAGTGAAGCCTCGGATCCTGGCATTGCTGAGTCCCTGTAAGTGCTGCAGGCTCAGATATAGGAGGGAGCATAGGAAGAATACTATGGCCTCTTCTTTAACTGCTATTTCTTTACACTGGGGCAGTGGTCAGCAAACCGTGGCTCACGAGCCACATGCGGCTCTTTGGCCCCTTGAGTGTGGCTCTTCCACAAAATACCACGTGCGGGCGCCCACGTACAGTGCGATTGAAACTTCGTGGCCCATTCGCAGAAGTCGGTTTTCAGCCTGGGCGAGTCTATTTTGAAGAAGTGGCGTTAGAAGAAGTGGGGGGTGTCAGTCGGTCAGTAGGGAGATGTGGCGCAGGCAGGCCGCAGGATACACAGCTGGGGAGGCGTGCGATTCCTGCACGAGTTGAGTGAGCCAGTCAGTCAGCAGTCTCATGTGCAGTGGTTAGTGCTAGTCGCGTCCACAAATCCGGTGCGGGTGACAAAAGTACCTACCTGTATTTTTCCAACCAGCTGTAAATCCTACAGGTATTTTTGTCATCAATTTAAGAATTGTAATTCTTGCCGAAGCCGGTTTGGCTCAGTGGATAGAGCGTCGGCCTGTGGACTGAAGGGTCCCAGGTTCGATTCCGGTCAAGGGAATGTACCTGGGTTGCAGGCACATCCCCAGTGGGAGATGTGCAGGAGGCAGCTGATTGATGTTTCTCTCTCATCGATGTTTCTAACTCTCTGTATCTCTCCCTTCCTCTCTGTAAAAAATCAATAAAATATATTTAAAAAAAAGAAAAAAAGAATTGTAATTCTTTTGTGTTGGTGGCTTTATTATTATAAAATGAAACATTTTTTAGGTGCCCTGTTTGAGATGGCTACAAAGAAGAAGCAAAGAAAAATGGAAGACAAAAACCGTGAATTTAAAGTTGAATTTAAAGTTGAATGTACCTACCTATATAGTTTAAGTTTAAAAAATTTGGCTCTCAAAAGAAATTTCAATCGTTGTACTGTTGATATTTGGCTCTGTTGACTAATGAGTTTGCCGACCACTGCTCTAGGGTATAAAAGTAAACGATATGATGAAAGAGTCTGGGGAAAGGAATGAACTCAGCCACTGACTCAGCTACTTTCATTCCCTCTATCGATATATTTCCTTATCTTATCTTCCTTCTGTGGTCAGCAGCTTCCAAATGTTTCCCAATATCCCCGCCTGCTGGCATTCATTCCCTTGTACAACTCCTTCCCCTTGTAAAACTTGTGACTTGCTTCTAGTGAGAAGAATATGGCAAAAGTTATGGGATATCACAGACAAACTGAGGTTATAAAAATCCATGTCCACCATCTTGCTTATACTCTTTCTTGCTTTCTTGGCTTGCTGATTTCCATGAAGCAAGCTGCTGTGTTGGAGAGGCCCCTGTGTCAAGGAACTGAGGGCAGCCTCTGGCCAGCAGCCCTAAGAAGCTGAACCCTGCCAGCAACAACATGAGTGAGCTTGGAAGGGAATCTTTCTCCAGTGCATCTTGAGATAACTACAGCCTCGACCAACACTTGACTTGCAGCGGGTAAGAGGTCCTGAGACAGAGAACCAGGCTACGCCTTTCCAGATTCCTGACCCACAGAATCTGTGAGACCATATGTGTGAAGTGACTATTTGTGGGGTAATTTGCTACACAATGATTGTTAAGTAATATTCTTCCTTGGCCTGTTTGTTTGTTTGTTTGTTAATCCTCACCCAAGGATATTTTTCCACTGATTTTTTTTAGAGAGAGTGGAAGGGAAGGAGGGAGGGAGAGAGAGGGGGAAAAAAGGTAGAAAGAAGCAGGGAGAGAGATGGATGTGAGAGAGAAACATCACCTGTCCAACTAAGGCTGGGATCTAACCTGCAACCCTTTGGTAGGCAGGCTGATGCTCTAACCACTGAGGTTCTTCCTTGGCCTGGGTTGTGGGCTCTATCCCTGGTAGGAAGTGTGCAGAAGGCTGCTAATCAATGTTTTGCTCTCACATCGATGTTTCTCTTTCTCTTTCTACCTTTCTCTTCCTCTAGAAATCAATTTTTTAATAAAAAGAATGAACTAGATCTACCTGTGTGAACATGGATATGTTTGGAAAACAAGGTTGAGTAGAAAAATCAACATGTAGGTCAATATGTATGACATTATGTATATAAATTGAAAATTACCCACTCCCAAAATAGTATTATATACTAGAGGCCCAGTGCACAGGATTCGTGCACTGAGGCGGGGGGGGGGGGCGTGGCCTGCGGGGATTGGCCGCTGTGGGAGCGCTGCTCATCCCGGGCAGCTGAGTGGCACTCCCACTGTGGGAGCGCACTGACCACCAGAGGGCAGCTCCTGCATTGAGCATATGCCCCCTGGTGGTCAGTGCACATCATTCCACCGTTCAATCGCTGGGCTTTTTTTTTTTTTTTTTTTAAATTTAATAATTTTTATTTCTTGAAGTATTACAGAGTATTACATATGTCTCCTTTTTTCCCCCCCTTGACATTCCCCCGGCCCCTACCCCCCAGTGTCTTGTGTCCATTGGTTATTCTTATATGCATGCATATAAGTCCTTCGGTTGATCTCTTAATCCCCCCCCCCCCCCCCGCAAACCCTCCCCAGGCTTCCCACTGTACTTTGACAGTCTGTTCAATGTTGCTCTGCCTCTGCATCTACCCCTGTTCATCAGTCTATACTGGTCCCCATTTTCTGTCCCAACCTCACTGGAGCAGTCCCAACCTCACCGGGGCCGTCTCGGCCTCACCAGGGCTATTTCAACCTCTCCAGGGCCGATTCAACCTCACCGGGGCCGTCCCTACCTTACCGGGGCCGTTTCAACCTCACCGGGGCCGTCCCGACCTCACCAGGGCCATTTTAACCTCACCAGGGCCGATTCAACCTCACTGGGGCCGTCCCTACCTCACCGGGGCCGTTTCAACCTCACCTGGGCCGTCCCAACCTCACCGGGGCCGTCCTGACCTCACCGGGGCCGTTTCAACCTCACCGGGGCCATCCCGACCTCACGGGGGCCGTTTCAACCTCACCAGGGCTGTTTCAACCTCACCGGGGCCGTTTCAACCTCACTAGGGCCGTCTCAACCTCACCAGTGCTGTCTTGACCTCACTGGGGCCATTCTGGCCCCAGATGCCGTCTCAACCTCACCGGGGCCATTCTGACCTCACCTGGGCCGTTTCAGTCTCACCGGGGCTGTCACAACCTCACCGGGGTCGTCACAACCTCACTGGGGCCGTCTCGGCCTCACCGGGGCCATCCCGACCTCACTAGGGCCATCTCGATCTCACTGGGGCTGTATCGTCCTCACCAGGGCTGTCCTGACCTCACCAGGGCTGTCCCAGCCTCACTGGGGAGACACAAAGTTTGGCCCTCTGTCCCCTGCCGGGCGGCTCCCCACCAAACAAAATCTCCAGGCATTCCTTTTGGCTGAACATCCAGGACACCTGCTCGGACTACAGAATCTCTGGGCTTTTATTATATAGGATTGGTATTAGATACATAAATATATAAAAAAATAAAATAAAGAATTAATTTAACAGTTACCTACAAAACTCCTGATATTGGTGGTGGGAATAAGAATGGGACATGAGGTCAAATGCTATTTAAGGTTTATCTGTAATATTTCATTTTGTTACAAAAACAAATATTTATGTTAATTGCATATGATAAGAAACTAGTACTGTTTATATTATTACTAGAGGCCTGGTGCACGAAATTCTTGCACTCAGGGGGGTGGGGGGTCCTTCAGCCAGCCTGCACCCTCTCACAGTCCAGGAGCCCTCAGAGGATGTTCAACTGCCACAGAGGCGGGAGAGGCCTCCACCTTTGCTGCTGTACTCGCCAGCCATGAGCCCGACTTCTGGTTGAGCGGCAGTCCCCCTGTGGGAGCACACTGACCACCAGAGTGGTCACGTCATATTGACCGATTATTCTGCCATTTGGTCTATTTGCATATTAGCCTCTTATTAGATAGGATTATTTCATTTTATAATGTTATTTGTATTTTTAAATATAATATATATATATGCAAAGTGTCCCCTCAGGAGTTTGAGCGGGAGACTGGGAGTCCAATCACTCACTATGACATGTGCTGACCATCAGGGGGCGGTGCAAAATGAAGGAAGGCCTGGCCGGCAGCTGGAAGGCCCCAATTTGCCCTGATCGCTGGCCGGGCCTAGGGACCCTACTCGTGCACAAATTTCATGCACCGAGCCTCTAGTTATTTATAATTCTATTGACACTGTTGTAATTAACCTAGTTATTAACAACAGGAAAGAAGTAAAGGGAAATCCAAGTAGTACAGGCATGTCATTTGTGCAACTTTGCCAGGAAGCTGCAGTTTAACACTCCCCAGGATGCCATGGGTCTATTCCCCAAAGACAGATTGCTGGGGGAAAGGACTGAACAGTGGGGAGAATAGCTGCATACTATAGACATAGTACCTTCTCTATGTCACCAGGAAAGTCTGGTGACATAGAGAAGGTACTTGTCTGTCAGTCACACCTGGGAACGGGTCATTGGCCAGAGTAGAAGTGGCCACTGAAAGCGAGAGAAGATTTAAGACATTTAATCCCCTACCCAAAGAAGGTTGCTCTCTTGGTCGCTCTTGTGCTCTTGGCTCTTGGCGTGTTGAGCTTGACTCCTGGCCTGCAGGACTCTCATGCTCCTTCTCTCTTGCATTCACTCACATAATAGACTAATGGATTGCGACTAGCCTAATGCTAAAGTGGGCCAATGCCAACGTGGAATGGAAACTCCGGACACTGGCTTTACTCTTAGCCCTACTAAGTCCTCAACTGCGCTTCTTCCAAGACTGGATTAAGGGACATGGGATGTTGGAAATCCAGGAATGTAATTCCACACAAATACAAACCACTCATCCCCCTGTGCGAGTCTCAGAAAATTCTTTTTCTCAATATATCTTAAGGACACCACCCACAGCACTCAGTAAGAAAAGGGACACCTCACACCCCCCAATAACACTCTAATAATATTATACTATTCTTTTTGCCTTTCTATCACATAAGAAATAACTATCCTACAACAATTAATTGGAGCAAAAGGAAAGTAGTTTGCATATTTATGACCATATGAAATTATCTTGCCTCGAGGAGATAACATCAGATCTCCTTTTTGGACTCAAGAAGAAGATTAAAATGTTTTTACTGCCTTTGTACGAGTAAAATGGGCTTCTTATTATTCATGTGCAGCCTCTGTGGCTTTGGGCCACTGAAGTCTCTTGTTAACACTCTTCAGAACCTCAGAGCCAGGGTCAATATTGCTTTCATTATTTTATGTGAAGAGCTCTGTTCACACAATCCTTAAGCTACATTGAATCAATTAATTTAAAAGACACAAAATCTCTCCATCCCTGAGATGAAGTCCAAGGACTGAGATATCCTATGGGCAGAGAAAGTTTAAACCAAAATACAGATTTAAGCTTTTAATTCATTGATTTTATCCATCGAGGAGACATAGATCAAAACCAGTTTCGCCCTAGCTGGTTTGGTTCAGTGGATAAAGTGTCGGTCTGCAGACTGAAGGTCCCAGGTTCGATTCCGATCAAGGGCAAATATCTCGATTAAGTTGCAGGCTCCTCTCCAGCCCAGGCCCTGGTCAGGATGTGTGCAGGAAGCAACTTATCAATGTGTTTCTCTTACATCAATATTTCTCTCTGTCTTTCCCTCTCTCTGAGACAAATATCCTCAGGTGAGGATTAAAAACAAACAAACAGTCTCATTGGTTGTGAAAACTAGTAATACATAAATGTAATTACATGTTTACCACAAAGCAGCCATCAGGTACATTCTGCTGATTGATGCCTAAGGGAGAGGTAGGGGGAGAAGGGAAGGGAGATCCATTTCTTCCTCCTAGGTATTTTTTTTAATATACTTTTTATTGGATTTCAGAGAGGGAGAGGGAGATAAAAAAAATATCAATGATGAGCGAGAAGCATTGACCAGCTGTCTCCTGTACTCTATTCCCCATACTGGGGATTGAGCCCACAACCCAGGCACATTCCCCGACCAGGAATCGAACCGTGACCTCCTGGTTCATAAGTCAATGCTCAGCCACTGAGCCATGTCGGCTGGGCCCTCCTAGGTATTTTTGCAAAACTTTGAGTTCATTTTTGTAGAGCCTCCTGAACATTTACACAACTTCGACTTACACTGGTGTTACAAAATCTGGCTTCACATCGTTTAAGCTTACCTCAGCCACATTTCTACCAGGTCTTACACGTCTCAAGGCTCAGATTTCAACCACCAGGCCTGCCCTCTATGGGCAAGTTGATCTCCATCACCCCCACACTTAAGCCCTTTCCTCTAGTCTAAGAAAGAAAAAAAAAAAGTTTTCTTCCTCTTCTCTGTGGCAAACGAGATAGTTACTCCTCTCCACTCAAATATGAGAAACTCGATATTTCTCCTTTTTCCTAAGTCAGGTGAGTCCTTTTGCGTCTCACCGTTCCACCCCCAAGCAAGCCTGGTGATCCTGGTCAGAAGAGGATCTGGCCCACTTTTCATGGAATTATGTAAGAATCCTAGCGCCAGTGGAGGGGTTCAGGACAGGCCTCTCCAAAACGGGCCACTTTGACTTGTGAATTATTTTGAGCTGAAAGCAATCAGGACCCTGCTGGCTCAGAAGAAACTCTTACCTCCCAAAAAGAATTTAAATTAGGGGGCCTTGCCCATAGTAAGAGTTATCACCAGAAATAACTTCTTATGACCTCACCTCATCCTTAGCTCAGAATGTCATATACCTATCTTCCCTTTCTGTCTCTGAACCTCTCATGTATGGGGGCGGTCTCTGACTTTCCCACGTATGTGGGGTTCTTATGCGGATGTGGATTTGGTGATTTGGTGATTTTCTCTCGTTAGTGTCGCCTGCTGATGTGATTATTAGACCAACAGCCGAAAGAGCCTTGAAGGTAGAGGAAAGTGTCTTCCTGCCTCACCCCAGAAAACCTCCTCATCTTCCATCTCTCCATTCCTTTCAGGCCGAGGGAGAGAGCTTTTGTGTCTCATGCTCTGTGGGCTGAGGAAAAGTAAAATAAACACAGATGATCCAATCACACCCAAAAGCTGCATTTTATTTTTTACATCTCTTGACTCTTTTTTTCCACACTTCCACACAAAATGTAGTAAATTAAACAGATATAAAGTATTCAAAGTGTATGCATAATTAAACCTAATTTTTTAACAAGATGTCATGGATTTTTCTGATTCTAACATGTTTATATCTATCTTGCCTTTTTCCTTCTCATGGCAGCAACTCCCAGCTTTCCCAATCATCCCAGGTGTCTCCCCCAAACAAATAAGGGTGCCCCAGTTAGGAGGCTCTCCTAGAATAGGGTAGATTGTGTAATTATTAAGGAAACCACTGTCAAATGTCAGCGCTTCGTAGAAAACGTAAGCAGTCTGTGGCATGTCTGATGGACACACGGCAGTTGAGAACTCAATTCTACCGCATTTTTTGCTTCAATATGATTTCATCCTTGCCCTGCTTCTAACCTCAGCCCAAACCTGTCTCCTGCCACATTCCCCACTGCCCTCACCTGCAGGGATTTCCTGCTGGGATAGAATCCATCCTTTCTCTGACTCTCTCTAAGATGCCAATCTGACCAAGTCACTCTGGTGGCCGCTTTCTCCCTTTAGAATAAAACACAGGATGCAGCCCACCATGAGTGTGCTATGTGGTGCCTACCTCTCCCTCCCCAAACACAGCCCAAGCCCCAGCCAGCAAAGATCCTCCAAAGTGACCTCTGCTGCCTAACGCACTTGTCCTCCCCACGCTGCGGTTCTGTCGGGATCACCCCTTCCTCCTCCTTCTGGCTTCCCTCTTCTCTCCCTACCCCTAGCCCTGCCTTTGCCAAGTCATGTGGTGTTAGCACAGGTGGGCTCTCGGGTCAAACTGCTTGGATTTAAGCCTACCTACACCTACGTGGGACCTTGAGCAAGACACTTAATCTCTCTTTGTCTTGGTCTCCTTACCTGTAAAATGGAGATATAATCATCTATAATAATAAAAGCATAATATGCTAATTAGACTGGACAGCCGGACGACCTTCTGGACGAAGCTGGGGCTTCAAGGGCCAAAGGCAGCTGCCGCGGCTGTGAGGGCTGAGCCCCTTGCACGAATTTCACGCATCGGGCCTCTAGTATATTAATAAAACATTACTTAAGAATGACAAATCAATTATAAATAATAATCGTATCACCTAGTTATGGGATGGTGATACCCAGTAAATTAGCTAGTACTAATAAGTGTTTGGAGCAATGGCCTGGCACTTGGGAAAACCATACTATCAGCTCAGCTCCAGCTTGCTCCCCTCTGAGGAGTTTGCTCTCCCTCCTCCAAGCTGCCTCCATCATCTCCTCTGTCTGTATTGTGATGGTTTGCTTAGCATTCGGCAGTGGGTTCCCTGGATCAGAGATTCCTTTGTCATTAGCCCTGTGCTATACCAGCTCATATTACAGTGAAATAGCACAGATGTTGGAGTTCAACCAAACCACGGTTTCCCAGCACCGGCTGCACATTGGAATCACCTGGGAAGACTTTAATATGCTGCCTGGGCCCCAAGCCAGACCAACTGCATCCGGATGTCAGAGGATGGGGCTCAGACTTCAGTATCGTTTAAAACCTCCCCCGGGTGATAGTAACACCCAGCCAGGATTAAGAACCACTGAACTGAACCCACATTTAAAGCTCAACTCCTCCACTTTCTAGCTCTAGGACCTTGGACAAGTTACGAAAGTCCCTGAGTTTATTACCATGTCTGTAAGATGTAGATAAAAAGGTCTGACTGTAGTAGTCACATCCAGAGTGTGTTCTTACTGTTCCCACTCTGTTTACAAAAACCAGTTCACTGGTCAGGAGGATTTGCTGCTTTTTATAGCAATTAGGCACACACTTCTGAGCTAAGGGTAATCTCCCCAAATGCACTATTGCTACTCAAAGAAGGGGAGTATGTTTTGGAGAGGTAACCATAATATCCACTGGGGTAGCTGTAGGGAATAACACTGGCGTATAAGAGTTAAGCCAGATTATAGAGAACCTTTAATAACAACTGAGGAATTTGAGTTTCACATAATTAATAGGGAGCGAGAAAGTAATCTGGTGGAAATTATGAGTGTAGTCTTGAGAAAAGGGCATTCATTGCATTTGACATTCACAGTTCCTAAGCCGGGTTTTGCTGCTTGTTAGCTGCATGAGTCTTGACATAGTCTTCAGCTCTTGACACCTCAGAGCCACCATTCCTTATCAGTAAAGTGAGAATAATAATGAACAGTTTCAAACATATCATTATAAAATTGTAAAGTAAAGCCGAAACCGGTTTGGCTCAGTGGATAGAGCGTCGGCCTGCGGATCGAGGGGTCCCAGGTTCGATTCCGGTCAAGGGCATGTACCTGGGTTGCGGACACATCCCCAGTAGGAGATGTGCAGGAGGCAGCTGATCGATGTTTCTCTCTCATCGATGTTTCTAACTCTCTATCTCTCTCCCTTCCTCTCTGTAAAAAATCAATAAAATATATTTTTTAAAAAATTGTAAAGTAAAAATGATATATTTTTATCATTTGTTCAACCTGTATTTATTAAGAGTTTATTAAATACCTGCAACAAAATGTAATAATATAATAGTAATAAATAAAAATAAGTGATGCTAATAGCGTGAGACCATTCAGCGAGCCACTGTTAAGCTCCTTACCATTGACATTCTTCTCTGCAAGTAATTTCTGGCTGAGCAATTCTACTTTTACTAAGCTGGAAGCCAGCAATGCAAGCTTTCTGCATCCTTGAAAGAGGTATTTACTTATGCCTTCATTCACTCAACAAATATATTATGGGGGAACATAAAAGGTTGTTCTATCATTACTTACTCCTGCTTCTTGCTTTCATAGTGTGCCTGGATTTAGTTATCCAGATCCTCACTCTTATACCAGAAATTGTGCAGAGCAGCCCAGCACTCCTCCATAGTCACTTTTATGTTCCTAAATGACGGAGAATGTCTCATTAGGTCCATGGAAAGAAGAGAATCACATCTGCTCTTTGCTATTTTCAGAATCTCATTAGGAAAGAACATTTGAATGGCAAGCTTGTATAGCTTTCCTTTAGGATACTATACCCTCCAAAGTTGTGATTATAATTAAATAGAATTAGCTACTAGTATTCCTTTTTGATGCTTGAAATGCTTATTGATGAATATATATACATATATATGTATATATATATATACATACATATATATATATATATATATTATAAGAGATTGAATAAAATTAGCTGAAGAGGATAAATAGCTAACAAATCAAGACTTATAATGACCAATATGTATACAAAAAATTTCTAGGTTTCTTGTAATTGAGAAAATCCAAATTAATCAATTAATCAAAAAAGCATCCTTTTTTACCAAGTAAATTTACAAAGATGACAAAGAATGGTAACACTGTGTGAGGCAAGTTTCAAATAGAGAAAGTATTTCTTCATATTTTCCACTTTCAAAACTATAGCTTTTCTAGTTGAGCTATAGCATAGGTACAAACTTTTTAGAAGGCAATTTGGCAATAGGTATCAAAGTTAAAAATATGCATCTACTTTGTCCCAGCAATTCCATTTCCAGAACTATATAATAAGAAAATAATCAGAGATGTAAATACATTTGCATGTACGAAGTTATTCATTGCAATACTATTTTTACATGAAAAAATTATAAACAGTCTAAATGCGCAATAATAAAGTATTATAATATGGAGTCATTGAAAAATCATATTCTAGAAGAGTATTTACTTGTAACATTGGGAAATACATATATACAACATAATAAGTTAAAAATACAAGCCACAGCCCTGGCTGGTGTGACTCAGTTAGTTGGGCATCGTCCTATGCACCAAAAGGTTGCTGGTTGGATTCCCTATCAGGGCACATGCCTCAGTTGTGGCTTGACCCCTGAGTAGAAGGTCTGCAGGAGACAGCAGATTGATGTTTCTCTCTCTCCCTCTCCCTTTCTCTCTCTAAAAAAATCAACAAACTATTCTTTAAAAAAATTCCAAGGCACAAAATTGTGTATAGTATGACCTTTCCACAAAATATGCATGTGTGTGAGGGAGAGAGCGTAATGGTGGGATATATACAAAATGTAACCCTGTCTAGCTTACAGTATTACAATTAAGAAATTTTTCTTTTATTTTTTTCTCTCTTTTTTTTGCATGTTTTTCAAGTTTTCAGCTATGAATATTTGTTTCCTAAAAATGAAAGAGCAGAAAAACTTGTTTAAATTTATTTTCATTGATTTCAGAGAGGAAGAGAGAGAAAAAGAGAAATAGAACCATCAATGATGAGAAAGAATCATTGATTGGCTACCTCCTGCACGCCTCATACTGGGGATGGAGCCTGCAACCCAGGCATGTGCCCTGACCAGAATTGAACCGTGACGTCCTGGTTTATAGGTCGACTCCCAACCACTGGACCACACCTGCCAGGCTATTTATCTCCTTTTTAAAATAAGTTATTTGCTTGTTCTTTAGACTGAGTAATACATGCACCTAGTACAAAAATCCAAAATGTAAGGCAGGTAGTTATGCATATCAAATATTTATGTAGATATTATTTTCTTACCTTTTGATACAAATGATAGCAAATGTATTTTTGTTACATGGATGTAGTCTTCTATTGGTTGATACTAGGTTGTTGCAATTGCACGTTTTTATATCCCCAAATTTCTGCCTCACTTTGTTTTAGATCTGTTTCTTGTGTACAGCAGACAGTGGGTTTTGTGTAGTAATTGCTTTATTTTGTTGTTATTAAAACTAACCCACCTATATTTATTGACATGAGATATGTTTGGTTTTAGTTCTGTCCGTCTACTGTATATTATTAACATTTTCGTTGTCTTTAAAAATATTCTTATTTTATGGGTTATGATTTCTTTATACTTTTATTATTTGTGCTTTTGGTAATAATTGGAAAACCTGGTATTTTTATTCTAATGCTCATATTCATAACTATAACTTTGCTGTTTTATTATTCTGTATTTTTCTATTCTTTCTACTTTTTAGTAGCTAACATGAACTTGAAACAAAATTCAAAAGATATAAAAGAATATACAATAAAAAATGTCTCCTGTCTACCCAGGTACCCATTTTCCATCCTAAAGGCAATTATTGTTAAAATTTTTATAGCTATAATTCTATACAATTAACCGTCTGTTTTTAGACAGTGTCAATTACTCTTGTTATGAGCAACAATAAAATTAACATATTTTTTCTTACCATAACCCCACCATCACTTTATTTTTGTTAATCATATATTTTTCTTAGTGTTTACCTTTATCCTTTAAGTATATTTATACAACTATGCATTGACATACCAGATTTCAATGATTTCTTGTACCTCTGTCATTAAATGTTGAAATTACATCACCTCATGCCTTCTCACTATCTCACCCTCCCAAAATTTGGTAGCTACATCATTTCCACATTGTCAAAGTTTATAGCTCTTATTTTTCATTCCTCAACCATTAAATGAAATCAGTTTTAGTCTTAACTCTATGTGTGGGATTCATATTCATAAGGTAGTTTTTACATTGATCTTTATTTGGCTGAAGCTTGTTCTACAGTAGTTTCTTTAGGAAGAGCTCATTGGGGGTTGGGGGAAGGTAGAATAGGGCAAAGGGGGATAAATGGTGAGATGAAGGAGATGACTTGAGGTGGTGAACACACAATATAAAATACATATGATGTATTGTAGAATTACACACCTGAAACCTATATAATTTTATTGACCAATGTCACCCCAATAAATTCAATTTTTAAAAAAATTTAAACAAGAAGGGCTCATTGAAGCTACAACTCCTACATTTTTTTTAAGGTCGCTTATTAAAGCTTGGGGCAGCGAAACAAGGAAGGGCCTAGGATGACAGAGAAGGACTAGGTGGGAAATGAGCGTAGGTGGGACAGCTTTGGCTCTCTAAGAAGTCAGAGAAAAGGGGGACTGGGGAACCAGTTCAGGGGGTTTGTCTGGGACGAACTGTTGCTGCCCATTGCTCCCTGGTTGCAAGCCTCATGGGGTCCCTTAGAGGTTAGGAGATGCATGTCTGTGGGGGAAGAAGGGGAGGGAAGGTGCAGGTGTGCTCCTGGGAGGGAGGGTACACCTCCTGCATTCTTGATTATTCAAAAATATTTGCGGTTTGCCTTTATATTTGAAAATTGTAGCTAGGTAAAAAAATCTTTAGTCACACTTTCTTTCTCTGGGCCTTTGTGAACAAAGCTCCATTGTCTTCTAAGATTTTTCTGTGGAATAATCAGAGCCCAACCTATCTTTTCCCACCTATAAGTGGCTTAAAGTCCTCCCCTCCTTACCCAAAAAATGCCAAGGGTTCTTTCTGTTTGTTTTTTTATTTGTTGACAGTATTACAGATGTCCTCCATTTTCCCTCCCTGTATTTCCTTCCACCCAACCCCAGCCCCACCCCAGGCCTTCATCACAAATTCGTGCACCAGTAGGGTCCCTCAGCCTGGCCTGTTGGATAGGCCGAAAATAGCTCTCCGACATCCCCCGAGGAATCCCGGATTGCAAAAGGGTGCAGGCCAGGGCCAGGGACACCACCAGTTCACCAACAGGGCCAGGGAGGGACTCAGGAGGTTGGCCAGCCGGGAGGGACAGAGGGAGGGCTCCAGGGCATGTCTGGCCCATCCCGCTCAGTCCTGATCAGCCGGACGCCAACAGCAAGCTAACTTACTGGTTGTAGCATCTGCCCCCTGATGATCAATGCACGTCATAATGACTGGTCAACCGGTCAGCTATCTGCCCCCTGGTGGTCAGTGCACATCATAGCGAGCAGTTGAGCAGCCGTAGCATATCATTAGCATATTACACTTTGATTGGTTGAACAGCTGACTGGACAACTGGACACTTAGCATATTAGACTTTTATTATATAGGATGTTCATGGGCTATACATACTAGTATATTAGTATGCATACATGTTCTTTAGTTAATCTCTTTCTGTCCCCCCCTCACCCCCCTCCCTTCTGAAATCTGTCAGTCTGTTCCATGCATCCATGTCTCTGGACCTATTTTGTTCATTACATTTGCTTCAGCATTGTAGACCAGTAACTTTACCAGGATGTGTACTGCTATTGATTAGTCTATGTCAAATAAATGGGTTCTTTTAAACAGCAGATTCAAGACTTCTACTTCTAAATAAATAAATACCCTGAGTGGTTTTTTTTTCTCCTTTTCTAGGACAACTGAACATTCAAATCTGCCTTTACTTCTGAAAATGTTTCTTTTTCTTTTTTTTAAATTTTGTTTTATTGCTTAAAGTATTACAACGAGTATTACATATGTCTCCTTTTTTTTTTTTTCTCCCCTTGACATTTCCCCGGCCTCTCCTACTGCCCAGTGTCTTGTGTCCATTGGTTATGCTTATATGCATGCATACAAGTCCTTTGGTTGATCTCTTACCTCCCCCAAGCCCCACAACCCTCCCCGGCCTTCCTTTGACAGTCTGTTCGATGCTGCTCTGCCTCTGTATCTATTTTTGTTCATCAGTTTATAATGGTCTTTATTATCCATAAATGAGTGAGATCATGTGGTATTTTTCTTTCATTGACTGGCTTATTTCACTTAGCATAATGCTCTCCAGTTCCATCCATGCTGTTGCAAATAGTAAGAATTCCTTCTTTTTTACAGCAACATAGTATTCCATTGTGTAGATGTACCACAGTTTTCTAATCCATTCATCTACTGATGGGCACTTAGGCTGTTTCCAGATCTTCGCTATGGTAAATTGTGCTGCTATGAACATAGGGATGCATATATCCTTTCTGATTGGTGTTTCTCATTTCTTGGGATATATTCCTAGAAGTGGGACCACTGGGTCAAATGGGAGTTCCATTTTTAACTTTTTGAGGAAACTCCATACTGTCTTCCATAGTGGCTGCACCAGTCTGCATTCCCACCAGCAGTACAGGAGGGTTCCTTTTTCTCCGCATCCTCACCAGCACTTGTCATTTGTTGATTTGTTGATGATAGCCAGTCTGACAGGTGTGAGATGGTACCTCATTGTTGTTTTGATTTGCATCTCTCGGATGATTAGTGACTTTGAGCATGTTTTCATATGTCTTTGGCTTTCTGAATGTCCTCTTTTGAAAAGTGTCTACTTTGGTCCTTTGCCCATTTTTTGATTGGATTGTTTGTCTTCCTTTTGTTAAGTTGTATGAGTTCCCTATAAATGTTGGAAATTATGAAAATGTTTCTTAAATATATCTTTAAATATTTTTCCAGTTCCATTATTTTAATTATCTTTTTTTATGTAATCAGTTATGCATATGTTAACTATCCTTTGTCTTCCATAGCTCTCAATTTCTCACTAATCCTTCTTAAATTTGTTCACTTATATTACACTAGAGCCCCAGGGCATGACATTTGCACCCTCTCGCAGTCCTGGACCCCTCGGGCAATGTCTGCCTGCCACAGGAGCCGCTGTACTCGCCAGCCATGAGCCTGGCTTCTGGCTGAGCGGCGCTCCCATAGGAGCACACTGACCACCAGGGGACAGCTCCTGCATTGAGCATCTGCCCCCTGGTGGTCAGTGCACATCATAGCGGCCAGTTGTTCCGCTGTTCGGTTGATTTCCATATTACACTTTTATTATATAGGATTTTATTTACTTTTCTCAATATTATCCATATGCTCCTTTGAGCTACTTTTAATAAGACTTTTATTTCTATAATAGCAAATATTCAGTTTCCTCTTCTTCCCTAAAGTGTGTTAGTCTATGTTGCCTATTAGTTTACAAAAATTTATTTGAGCCAAACAGAGGCAACACCTGTAAGTAAGATCTCAACAGATTGAGATAAATGCTTCAGAGACTAACAATTTGTATTTTATTTAAGCATTTGAAAATGAAACAGGTCCAGGCTGCCTGTCACTACTTGAGCCAATTAAGCAGAGACAGGGTTGAATTGTGTATGAGCATTTATTCCAATACTGCTAGAAGGATTTTATGCCTGTGGTAAACTTGCATCAAGAGCCAGGTAAACATGCCCGGCCAGCGTTGCTCAGTGGTTGAACATCAACCTATGAACCAGGAGGTCATGGTTTGATTCCCAGTCAGGGCATATGCCCAGGTTGTGGGTTCCATCCCCAGTGTGGAGGGTGCAGGAGGCAGCCAATCAATGATTCTCTCTCATTATTTTGTTTCTATCTCTCTCTCCCTTTTCCTTCCTCTCTGAAATATAAACAAATATATATTGTGGAGAGTGGCTACAGTGTTTGACAGGTTCAAGCCTCAGACTAATGAGAGGGCACAGTCTTCTCATGGCCACGTGCAAGTCCCAGCTTGGAGGACAAAGCCCTCCCAGCACAATTATAGCTAACAGCTATAGTTGTAAACTTAAACCTATGGTCCCAATACATGGCCCCACCTGCCAGGGTGATGTGGGCTTGATAGAGTTCAGGTGCATGTAATTGAATAGATTCAAAACCCACGAGAACGTTGTAACCACGCCCTTACTTTGCCTTGTGGAATCTGGCTATAAAGTAAAGACACGGCTTGAAGGCTGTGGCACTGTCTCTCTCCATCAGAGAGGGCAGCGTCCCACCCAGACCCAGCTTTCTTCTCTTGTCTGTCTTTTCTAAATCCTTCACCGGCCCCACTCAGGTTCACCTTTGGCCATGCTGGCGTGGCACAATATATTTTTTAAAGAGCTATGTATGTTATTTTTGGAGCCATAACAACCCCAATGAAAACTGTTTAAAAACAACTATTTTGCTGTTGCTATTCATGGTTCTGTAGGCGAATACTTTCGATGGCTAAGCCAATCAGGTTTTCGCTGCAGTTACCTAGCAGCTCAAGTAGGGTCAAGTGGGGTAAATGTCCTCACTTATGTCTTGGCTGAAACACATGTCTCCAGCAAGCCAATTTTGGCTTTTCACACGGGCGGCTTTCGAAAAGGGATGAGAGCTGAAGCTGTAATACTGCCTGAGTCTTAGGCCAAGCAAATCACAAGGCCAGTTTACATTCAAGAGGGGAACAATATACTCCACTTCTTTATGGGAAAGCCAGTAAAATATTATCCCCATTTTTTTTCACGCTACCATTCATTCATTATCTTCCACCTGCCCACAATTATTTATTTTCCTCTCACATGCAAAATACGGTCACGCCCATCCCAGAAACCCCACATGCCTCATCCATTTATGGCATCATGTTCAAAATCTAAGATCTCATCATCTGTAGCAGGTCCAAAGGAGGCTCTCTGTGTACCTGTCCTTAGGTGCAGTTCCTCTCAATCTGGACACCTACACAATAAAAAGGCAAGTTTTCCACCCCTTACACACCCAAAATACACTAGGAAGGCAGGTTAACCACAGTAGATACTCCTATTCCACAGGAGAGGTGGGGAGTGACATAGAGGTTGAGTGTTCCATGGTGATTGTGAAATGCAGTTGGGTTCATGTTGCCACGTCCCCCTAAACCAGAAGCAGGGAAGGTTTCTTGATTAGGGTGCGTTGCTGCTCCCTGGCTAAGCCAAATTAATTTCTCTAGGAGGCTCTTGGTTCTGCACTCAGGGTTCTTGGCTCAGCCCTCTGAGATAACCTTTCTTTTCCATCAGAAATGGCCCGTTTTGCAGCTGTGTAGTTTTCCCCTACCTATACAGAGCTGGCAATGCTTTTCCCAGCAACACTCTCTTTAAAATGCTATGGATTTCCTATGAATCTGGTACAGGTCTACTCAATGGGACAAAAGTTACATTTACAATTCTTTTTTGAGAAAGGTCTCTTCCTATCTTGGGTCATAAGTCAGGCAGCAGTGGGCCAGTGCGATTTTGTCTACTGAGAGAGCCTAGGTGGCACTGCCTTAAATCTTTCAATGAACTTAGGCATAATGTTATAACCAAACACTTAATTTGGACTGTGGCTCTTGGCCTCATTTCATTTTGAGAATCTTTTATTTATTGTCTGTAGACACTGGGGATAATGAACAATTTTATTTTCCAGCCCAGCACATCTTTGATCCTTTATGTTTTCTCTAACTACTGCTTGCAAATTAAACAGTTGAATGTTGACCTTATCTGTCTCTTCCTATACCTTATCATATGCATTTGGGACCAACAAACTGACACTTTGAACATTCTGCCTGGTGATTTCTTTAGCCAGATCCAAAAGTTTATTAGTAGCATTTCCTTCCTTCCTAGAAAACAGTTTTGCAAATCGTTGTGCCACTAATCAATGCTGCTCACCATTTGCCCACATTTCCTCACTGCTTTTTCCGATCTCCACTCACAGCTGGTTTGACACTAATCCAGACTTTACGAAAAGTTTTCTCATCACCATCTGCTCTTTTTCTGGGCCAGGGTTGTTTACTCAGCTGGTAACCTTGAGAGATGAGGTAATATCTCCTGGAGGACAAGGAGCAGATTTGCTTACTGCTTGCTCTAAAAGAGGTGGACTCCCCAAGCTCCGTGTTTCTCAGCTGCGTCTCAAACCTACTGCATGGATAGCAGTCAACTGGGCCACATCGCATTATCCCAATAGGACTCCGGGCAAAGAAAACTGAAGCAAACATGCTGATGCTCATGCTGCTTGCTCTGCAATGAATAATAGAGTCCTTTATCTCAGCCCAGGAATCGTTGCCTATTGCCAGCACTCATGAAACATTAACAGGCTCACTTATTAGTTTGTAAGTCGGGAAAAATTAAATCCCAGATCTGGCAGTCTCCATCTCCAGAAGGCAATCTCAGTGTAATTTTTAATAAAACATCAATTAAAATGAACAAAATCTTGCCATGAGCTGGAAAAAAAATCTCACTTTCGAAAGATTAATGGGAGGAGAGGCAAAATTTTTTCCCCCAAAATTCAAAACTATATCAGAAATTGAAGCAATTCTATTGACATTCCTATGCTCATATTACTGCATGTCTCCAGAGTTGGTCTGCCCTCAGATCAAGTGAAATATTGCAACATTGTTGAAAATTGTGTATTTTCTTTAAGAAAATTTTATCTTTGGGACATTTATCAATCTAGCAAGAGAAAAATTTCAACAACTGGCCAACTTCAAGGGTTTACATAATTTCTAAACAAACACAGTAATCTTTAACTCTGTGATTCCCAAATATGTTTGTCTTGGAAAATAATAAGTTAAAGGCAGAAAAGGAATGTTAAGAGGTTTTTTAAAAAAGATAAATAACACTCATACAAGTAAGACAAATACTGTATGATCTCAATTATATGTGGAATCTAAAAAACTTGAATTCTTGGAAACAGAGTAAATTGATAGTGCCAAGAGCTTGGAAGGTTGGGGGTAAAGGGGAGATGTTGATCAAAGGCTATAAACTTCTAATTATAAGATGAATAAGTTCTGGGGATCTAATATATAACTTGATGATTAAAGTTAACAATTCTGTATTGTCTACTTGAAAGTTGCTAAGAGAGTAGATCTTAAGTGTTCTCACCACAAAAAAAAAGATGTTAACTATGTGAGGTGATGGACATGTTAACCAATCTCATTGTGATAATCATTTCTTACTGTATACATATAGCAAGTCATCACATTGCACACCTTAAACTTATGCTATGTTGTCAATTATCTACACTAATAAAAGAGAAACATGATAATTAGCATACGACCGCTACCCTTTTCATTGGCTAATCAGTGAGTATATGCAAATTAACTGTCAGCCAAGATGGCGGCCAGCATCCAGGCAGCTGGAAGCGAACATGAGGCTTGCTTGCTGCAGTGAAGGAGGACTCCAACGTTCCCCGCCTGCGCTGCCCGCCTCTGAGCTGCAACTCTAAGAAACTTTGTAACAAATATAGAAACTAAACAGCCACCGGGATCTCAGAGCTGGAGTTATACATTGTTTCTGTTATAGAACGCAAACAAACCAGATATCAGCTTTCAGCAGCCCAGGCCTCAGAGCTAGAGCCAGAGCTAAAGCTGGCTCAGAATAAAAAAAGAAAAAAAAGAAAAAAAGGAGCGGTTGGGAGCTTCAGTCAATCACCACCCTGAAGGCAGCCCTCAGCCCCTCACCCAGACTGGCCAGGCACCCCAGTGGGGGCCCCCACCCTGATCCAGGACACCCTTCAGGGCAAACCAGCCGGCCCCCAGGCCTCTATCCTATATAGTAAAAGGGTAATATGCCTCCCAGCACCGGGATCAGCGGAGCCGCGAGGCCTCCTGGCACCGGATCAGCGTGACAGGGGGCAGTGCCCAAACCCCCTGATTGGCCCTGTGGCTCTGTGTGTGACAGGGGGCAGGGTCACAACCCCCCCCCCACCACCACCACAGGCCCTGCTCTGTGTGTGACAGGGTAGAGCCATAACCTCCCCATCGGCCCTTCCCTGAGTGTGACAGTGGTGGCGCCCCAACCCGCTGATCGGCCCTGCTCTGTGTGTGACAGGGTAGAGCCATAACCTCCCCATTGGCCCTTCCCTGAGTGTGACAGTGGTGGCGCCCCAACCCCCTGATCGGCCCTGCTCTGTGGGTGATAGAGGGCAGCGCCCCCCCACCCCCGACGGGCCCTGCTCTGTGTGTGATGAGGTAGAGCCATAACCTCTCCATTGGCCCTGCCCTGAGTGTGACAGTGGCGGTGCCCCAACCCCCTGATCCGCCCTGCTCTGTGTGTGACAGGGGGCGGTGCCCTAACTCCCCTATCGGCCCTACTCTGTGAGTGACAGGGGGAGATCCTCAACCCCCTGATCGGCCCTGCTCTGTGCGTGACAGGGGGGAGCTCCCCAACCCCCTGATGGGCCCTGCTCTGTGTGTGACATGGTACGGATCCCCAGCCCCCTGATGGGCCCTGCTTTGTGAGTGACAGGGGGCAGCGCCCTAACCCCCTGATTGGCCCTGCTCTGTGTGTGACAGGGGGTGGCGCCGCAACCTCCCCATCGACCCTGCCTTGAGTGTGACAGGGGGCGGTGCCCCAACCCCCCAATCGGCCCTACCCTGAGCGTGACTGAGGGTGGCATCACTACCTCCCAATCCACCCTGTTCTGTGCATGACAGGGGGCGGCGCCCCAACTCCCCAATCGGCCCTGCTCTGAGCCCAACCAGGGGCTGCACCTAGGGATTGGGCCTGCCCTCTGCCACCCGGGAGCAGGCCTAAGCCAGCAGGTCGTTATCTCCTGAGGGGTCCCAGACTGCGAGAGGGCAAAGGCCTGGCTGAGGGACCCCTCCTTCCCCCCCGCCCCGAGTGCACAAATTTTTGTGCACTGGGCCTCTAGTATATCAATAAAACTGAAAGTGGGGAGAATACATTCTTACAGACTCTGCCATATGCCAAGGAACTGTAAAAAGTACTTTGCTGACATTTATGGGAAGTCTTATTATAACTGTTGTTGTTGTTGTTGTTGTTGTTGTTGTTGTTTTAATTTTCTAAGAAATAGTACCTAAGTGCTATTTAGTGCCTAAGAACACAGGCTCTGGAACCAGACCACCTGGATTCACAGCTTAGCCTGCTGGTAATTAGCTCTGAAACTGTGGTAGGCAGTTAGACCTAAGCAGAGCAAGGACGATGGGCCAGGTATAGAAGGTCACCAGGGTGGAAAGTCTCATCCACAGGATGACCTTTCCTCCCTTGGCATGTCACTGGTCATGTGGTTTGGACTCCCTGGCCTTTCTTCCCTAGAGATAACATCAAGGCCTCAGTTGTGTTTCAGCTCCAGGCCTAGAAAAGTAGCAAAATCAGATGTCACAGGTGACCTCAGGACCAGGTTCCTTGGATAATGTATCCCTGCCCTGGTGCTGGCCAGCCAATCAGTGGAGACCTAGACCCTGAAAGAACACCCCTGAAAAGTTATTGAGATCTTCCCCTGGGACCCCCCCCTAAACTCTCCACCCTTAAAACCCTTAGCACAGAGGACCCAGTGCCTCTCCCTCCAGAAACCCTCAACTTTCCCTTCCTTCTCCCTTCCTCTCACCATCCCCCCAGGGGTTTTACCATTACCTTCCTCACTTCTAAGCTCCAAGGGCCCTTCCTTTACCTCTACAACTTGTTTCCTAAACCCTTTTCTTCTACAAATAACTTCTTCTATCTCTGTGATTTTTCAAATAAATGTTCTTTTATAGTTTGAGTCTTGGCTCTGAATTCTTTCCTAGCCAGAACTCAAATACTGAGGTTGCTGAACCCAGATCGGGTCTGACCCCACCAGTCTAACACTTGGTGCTATTCTCACCACCTACAACAAAACGAGGGGTAAGTTACTCAGCCTCTCCATGCCTTGGTTCCTCATCTGTAAAATGGGGATATTGGCTCCCACTTCATTGGGTTGTTGTGTGATTTGAGTTAAAAGGGTTAACCCATGTAAAGTGCTTATGACAGTGCTGTTTAATTTCAATGGGTAGTATCTAGGTCAAAGACAGTAGGTGAGTGAAGAGGATAAAAGAAAAAACTGTTATAAACTACAGGAGAAAGAATGACCATGTTCAGTTCACTCTTAAAATTCCAGGAGACTGGAATGAGAAAGTAACATACCTTGAATGCCTGAGTTTGTGGGTAATTATAAATTGACCCCAAAAACATTTTTGTTTGTTTGTTTTAACATCTTTCTAAAATATAGGAATCTAATTTCTTTGATCTTGGACTTCTAGCCTACAGAACTGTGAGTCAATACATTTCCATTTATCAGCCGCTCAGTCTGTGGTACGTTGTTATGGCAGCTCTAGAAAATGAATACAAGAGGCTATGCCAAATTTCCTCTCTTTCCTGTCCTTCCTTTTCTGATCAAAGGAAAACATAGTACCAAAGAGCTTATAATGACAAATAACAACTTTCTGCCTCATCCCTCCCCTCTCCTAATCACACCCTAAAGAGCCTTTTAAAGGACATTAATTTCTACTTCAAAGCCCTTCCCAACTACCTGAAAATGAGGTGCTAGTCTCTCTTTTTTTACTCAAATTATTCTGATATGAATGTTCCTCTTTGCAGTACATGAAACTCCTAGGGCCTAGGACCTAGGCCATGCACATGCATAATAACATTTTTTCCTGTGTTTGAACGACTCCATGTCAGTCTGCTTTGGAAGGGAGTTTGTTTTTTGGAAGCCTGTGTAACACAGAGGTCAGTTGAAAATAGCACAGGATTTCCACTTGGGAACACCTGGTTCCTTATGTTGCCTACCACTGGTCAGGTTACCTCAGTGCCTTACTCTTGGTCACCCTATTTTTAAAAAAATGGGTGAAGGAAAATAATACCTTAAAATATTAAGCTCAGCTCTTCCTTTCTTCTTTTTTTCTTAATTGTTGTCTTGTGAAATATGAAACAACCACAGAGCTGGGTATTAAGGATATATGCCATTCCAAAGTAACCACTCCCTAAGTCAGACGAAAGAACATCTCCCGGTCAGTGATGTTCATTATCACTAGCCACTAAGGAAATGCAAATTAAGACCCTGGCAATCTAACATCGCACACCTGTCAGAACAGCTCATCTTAAAAATAGTGGCAATACCAAACGCCAGCAAGGATGCAGAGAAACTGGATTCTCACACATTATTGGTGGGGATGTAAAATGGTATAGCCACTCTGGAAAATACTTGGTAGCTTCTCATGAACCTACAATTACCATGCAAGCCAGCAATTACACAGAGAAGTGAAAACTTATTTGTGTGTGTGTGCGCGCACACACACACACACACACACACACACAATGCCCTTGAATAGGTGAATGGTCAAACAAACTGTGGTACATCCTAAAGTAAAATACTACTAAGCAATAAAAAGGCACAAACTATATTTTTTTTAATCCTCACCCAAAGATACTTTTTCCTTTGATTTTTAGAGAATGGAAGGGATGGGGTGGAGGGGGAAGGGAGAAAGAGAGAGATACATCCATTGGTGGCCTCCCTCACATGCCCCAACCGGGGCCAGGGATTGAGCCTGCAATCAAGGTACGTGCCCTTGACCAGAAATCTAACCTGAGACCCTTTGGTCCATGGGCCAATGCTCTAATCACTGCCTAGGGCAAACAAACTATTGATACGCACAACCTGAGTAGATCTCAAGGGCATTATTCTTGAATAAAGCCGATCTCAAAATGTCACATATTGCACAATTCCATTTATGTGAATTTTTTAAATGATGAAAGTATAGAGGTGGAAAATAAATTTATGGTTGCCAGGGGCTTTGATGGTAGAAGAGGATGTAGGTGGTGACTACAAATGGGTACCACAAAGGAGATCTTTGTAGTGATAGATTTCATTCTGTGTGAAGTTGTAAGTGATGGCTATGCCAAACTACACATGTGATAAAATGACAGAAAACTATAGACATATGTGTACCAACCCAATATTTACTATAATTATGGAAGATGTAACTATTGAGAGAAACATGGTAGCCCGGCCATGGTGTCTCAGTGGTTGAGCATCAACCCATGCACCAAGAGGTCACCAGTTCCAATCCTGAACAGGACACATGCCCGGGTTGCGGGCTTGATCCCCGGCAGGAGGCAGCGTATCGATGTTGATGTTTTTCCCTCATCAATGTTTCTAGCTCTTTCTCTAAAAATCAATAAAAACATTTTTTTTTAAATAGAAACATAGTGAAGGGAATCCAGGACCTTCTGCATTCCATACTATCTTTGCATTTCCTGTGAATCTATAATTATTTTGAAATAATCTTTTAAATTCTAAAGTATTCATCACCTATCATAAGATAGGACCGTGCTCCCACTCCAGAAGCCCCCAACCCCATACACTCTTCTCCACTCATTACATCCACATTGATCTTGTGGTAGTCAATTCTTGCTTTTGCTTATATATTTGCCATTTATACATGCTTTCTTAAAAATATAGTATATTTTTACCTAACTTATATGTTATGCAAATGGAAGCAATTATATGACATCTTTTGAACCTGGCTTTTTTCACTGAACATCAAGTTTTAAGTTTCATCCATAATGTGTGTGGCTGAACTCCTGTACTTCATCAAACAAATGTGCCACAACTCGTTTGTCCATTTTATCGCAGATGACTTTTTTGGGTTGTTTCTAGTTTGCGGCTATATCAGCAATGCTGTCATGAACATTACTGTACCCGGGAGCACATGGGCATGCATTGTTCTAGAGAATATACACAGGAAAGAAACTTCTAGGTCATGGGTATGTTTATTTTCAACTTTGCAAGAGAATGGTAAACTATTTTCCAAAGGGTTGTATCGCTCTTCACTTTCATCAGCTGTATGAGTTCTTGTTGCTTTTTTTGAGTATTAAATGGTAGACTTTAGGAGCAAAGTCAGCCTCAGAACTGCCTGACCCCTGTCCAGGTGAACACCTTAGTGAGCCAAAGCTAGCAACCACCACTGCTGTTCGTGAGCAGTTCTAATTGTTGTGTTAAGAAAGAAGCTGTTGCTGTGTCCCCGGAGGGCCTCCCAGTAACAGCAAACAATGTGCCAAGTGATCCCCAGCAGGAGGAACGCCTGTCAGCAGCTTCAGACTTTGCACAGCCCACTGGAACTTGTCCAGGGCCCAGGACACATGTATATGTTCCTGAATCAACAACCCTGATTCTTCAGCAAAGAACCACCTATCACTCAGGGCTGTTGTAAGGATGCAATAACACACTGAAAGCATCCAGAACAATGTCAGTCTCTGTTCAATGGATGTTCATTTTCCTTCTTAGGGAGGCCCATCTCTAACTCCAATTATCCAGTAATTGGCTCAGTACTGGAGTCACAAAACATCCTATGTGCTGATAATTCAGTAGCTCCCAAGAGAGAAAAAAGAGACACCATTAACCACATTGTGTGACTGTAAGTAATGAGGTTGATTCTCCTGAAAGGTAACAGTTGGGCCTGGCCAACGTGGCTCAGTGGTTGAGACTCAACCTATGAACCAGGAGGTCATGGTTTGATTCCTGGTCAGGGCACATGCCTGGGTTGCAGGCTCGATCCTCAGTGCAGGAGGCAAGCCGATCAATGATTCTCTCTCATCACTGTTGTTTCTATCTTTCTCTCCCTCTCCCTTCCTCTCTGAAATCAATAAAAATATATTTTTTAAAGAGAAAAGAAAGGTGATGCCAAAACTGGTTTGGCTCAGTGGATGGAGCGTCGGCCTGCGGACTGAAAGGTCCCAGGTTCGATTCCGGTCAAGGGCATGTGCCTGGGTTGCGGGCACGTCCCCAGTGGGGGATGTGCAGGAGGCGGCTGATCGATGTTTCTCTCCCATAGATGTTTCTGACTATCTATCTCCCTTCCTCTCTGTGAAAAATCAATAAAACATATTAAAAAAAAAAAAAAGAGAAAAGAAAGGTGACAATCAGACTTTCCACAGAATTCCCAATACAGGAATTTCCATACCATTTTGAGCATTGGTGTGGTACTGTCATTGGAAAAAGCAGTCTCCCTACTTTAATGATCAGTACTCATTTAGTTGTGTAAATTCTTATGTCTGTTGTCAGTTTCCTATCTCCTTATTATGTATTTGACCTCATGAATATCATGTGATATTATGTAATTGACCTCATAAATATCATGAGATATTTGCCCAAGATGCTTTTAATTAGTTTCATGGTTCTCATGAATCATTAGGCCCATATAAAATATCTATCTGGATGGCAAAATTTTCACTGTCATGTTTACATTTAGCACTTTAACCTCTTCCATTACCAGGCAACAAGTAACATCAGTATTTACAAAGTAATACCAGGTACATTCATTGTTATAGGCATTGAGGCATTACAAAGGAGAATTGGATATGGTCCCTTGACTTCTGGTTTCTGAGAGCTGACCAGAAAGATAAGACAAGTTAACAGTGAAATCAGTAAAAATGTAAGGGAAGGGTCAGCTAGAAATATGCTTAACAGTTTTACAATTAACATAGGCTTTACAGGGCCAAATTTGAAAGGAATCTGTTTTTTTAAATATATTTTTATTGATTTCAGAGAGGAAGAGAGCAGGATAGAGAGAGAAAAACATCAATGGTGGGAGAATCATTGATAAGCTGCCTCCTGCATGCCCCACACTGTGGATGAAGCCCGAAACCCAGGCATGTGCCCTTGACCATATCGAATCCGGGACACTTCAGTCTGTAGGCCAACACTCTCTCCACTGAGCCAAACCAGCTAAGGCAGGAATCTGTTTTATTAATTTTTTAATATATTTTTTTATTGATTTCAGAGAGGAAGGGAGAGGGAGAGAGAAATAGAAACATCAATGATGAGAGAGAATCATTGATTGTCTGCCTCCTGCACACCCCCTACTGGGGATGGAGCCTGCAACCCAGGCATGTGCCCTTGGCCGGAATCGAACCTGGCACCCTCAGTCCTCAGGCCAACGTTTTATCAACTGAGCCAAACCAGCTGGGGCAGTTTTATTAATTTTTTATGTTCTTAGCTTTGTTCACATTTATCATGATTTCATTAAGCTTTTCTTTTCACGTTTGCTTTAAATTTTACTGTCATATTCATTTTTTAAAAGAATATGTTTTTATTGATTTTAAAGAGGAAGGGAGAGGGAGAGAGAGATAGAAACATCAATGATGAGAAAGAATTATTGACCGGCTGCCTCCTTCATGACCCCTA
The DNA here is from genome assembly GCF_028538775.1 of Myotis yumanensis. Lineage (NCBI taxonomy): Eukaryota > Metazoa > Chordata > Mammalia > Chiroptera > Vespertilionidae > Myotis > Myotis yumanensis. The sequence goes on along the minus strand of NW_027223754.1, from coordinate 41,321,449 downwards.
CTGGGGATTAAGCCTGCAACCCCAGGCATGTGCCCTTGACCAGAATCAAACCTGGGACCCTTCAGTCCACAGGCTGATGTTCTCTCCATTGAGCCAAACCGGCTAGGGCTCATATTCATTTTTAAAGAGATGATAAGACCAAAGTGAAATGGCTAAAAAAAAAATTAGGTGATTTGAGTTTTCTTCTCTAAGAAAAGAAGCCTTTCAACAACAGAGTTTTTATTTTGAATTATGTGTAAACCATTGTTAAAATCTTTGCTTTACAGTATTTTCTTCTCTAGTCATTTAATGGAAGCATTTCTTAGTGAAAGGTAGGTAGATTATATGATGTCCCTTATACATGAAAGAAGATGTATACATGAGAGGTCAATGTGAGTCATAAAAGGAGAAATCAAGTCTCCTCAGCCTTTTGCTGTGTCCACTTCATGCTGTGTTCACTGATTTGATTTGATTTTTTAAATGTTTTTATTGATTTTAGAGAGAGGGAGAGAGAGATAAAACACTGATGAGAAAAACATCAATCAGCTGCCTCCTGCATGCCCCTGACTGGGAATGGCTGCCACCTCTTGATGCATGGATCAACACTCAACCACTGAGGCACACCAGCCAGGATCCATTCTTTTAATATGTTCTTCATACATCTTATAATCATTCAGTCACTGATTCTTAACCTGCATAATTTCTGGCTTTGGTCCCTTAAGGAAAGAGCCACCTGGACCCCTCACTGCCATCACCCCTGCCCATGAGCCAAAACATCAAAACAAACTACACCGAAGTGAGGATAAAGAAGCAAGGAATGGTGTTGAAGGAAGAGCTTTCAAGATGATGCTGAAAGTGCTTAGACTAGGCATTTTACCAAGAAAAAAAAAATGTGACCCATCCAAAGGGGTCTGTACACGTCTTCTGAAACAATTCTTTTTTCTTTTTATTTTTTTTTATTTTTTGGTTTGAAAAAATTTTTTTTCAGCTTTTTTTATTTCAAGAAAAAAATTTTTAAATATCATAATGTTACATGCAATAAACACCAATTATTCAAGAAAAATGATCTTACATATAATAATATTACATGCAATATACATTAATATTTCAAGAATAAAAAGTTTTTAAGTATAATAATATTACCAAAAATGTACTAACATAGTATCATATCACAAAAGTTGTAGGAAATATTAAAAATCTGCAAATAACACCATTAGTTCTATTAGTTTCTAGAATATTTCTCCCCCCCCCCCCCCCCCCGGCTCTATTTTTGTTCATCAGTTTATGTTGTTCATTATATTCCACAAATGCTTGAGATCATATGATATTTATCTTTCTCCAACCTACTTATTTCACTTAGCATGATGCTTTTAAAGTCTATTTTGTTGGCTATGAGTACAGTATTGCTACTCCAGCTTTTTTTTTCTTTTCTATTTGCATGGAAGATTTTTTCTAATCCCTTCACTTTCATCCTGTGTATGTCTTTTGTTTTGAGGTGCGTCTCTTGTAGACAGCATATAGTTGGGTCATGTTTTTGTATCCATTCAGATACTCTACACCAGTGGTCGGCAAACTCATTAGTCAACATAGCCAAATATCAACAGTACAACAATTGAAATTTTTTTTGAGAGCCAAACTTTTTAAAACTTAAACTATATAGGTAGGTACATTGTTATTAACTTAATTAGGGTACTCCTAAGGCTTAGGAAGAGCCCTACTCAAGGGGCCAAAGAGCCGCATGTGGCTTGGGAGCCGCTGTTTGCCGACCACGGCCCTATACCTTTTGATTGGAGCATTTAATCCATTTACATTTAGGGTTATTATTGAGAGGTACTTATTTATAGCCATTTTAATTCTGTATGGCTAGGTTTCTCTCTCTGTTTCTTTTTCTCAGCAATCCCTGACAGCAAACCCTTTAGCATTTCTTGTAATGCTGGCTTGGTGGTGATGAACTCCTTTAGCCTTTTTTTTTGTCTGAGAAGCTCTTTATTTGACCATCTATTTTGAATGATAGCCTTGCTGGATATAGCAATCTTGGTCTCAGATTCTTGCTTTCCATTACCTTGAGTACTTCTTTTTTTTTTTCATAGTCCAGGGTTCCTGTCATCAAAGAAATTCCTACAGAGAAACTCCCAGGACTGTTGACATGCTTGGTAAAGGGAATGGACTGGGCAGATAGTTTGCAGGCTCCCTCGACATGCTGGCGTTGAGGGGAGCTGGTGCCTGGTGCCTTGGGCCAGTTAATTGCAGTTAGCCTGCACGCAGCCGTGCCCACCATGGCATCAGTGTTAAATATATGCTTCTGCCTGTCACACACCACTGCCAATACCAAATACCTATGTTCATAAAGTTAACACATGTAGTGAAGTTTCCTTAGCCAGTCAAATGGTACTTGGTGGGGGTAAGTCAACACAATTCACCATCTTTCTTGTGAGTAATAAAACAAGTGTTGGGGTAAGTCAGTTTATTGATGTGCTGTAACCACCACAGACACATTAACCTTCTGGCCTGTAGAGTTTCTGATGTGAAATCAGGTGTCAGTCTTATGGGATCTCCTTTGTACGTGACAGATTTCTTTTCTCTTGCTGCCTTTAAGGTTCTCTCTTTGTCTTTAATTTTTGGCATTTTAATTATGATGTATCTGGGCATGGATCTGTTTGGGTTCTTCTTGTTTGGGGTTCCCTGTGCCTCCTGAACTTGTGTGACTTTTTCCTTTACCAGGTTAGGGAAATTTTCTACCATTATTTCTTCAAATACCTTCTCTATTCCTTTATCCCTTTCTGCCTCTTCTGGCACACCTACTATTCTAATATTGTTACATTTCACATTGTCCCACAGCTCCCTTAAGCTGTCCTCTGTTTTTTAGTTGTTTTTTCTTTTTGGTTCTCTAATTGAGTGTTATTTTCAACTGTCTTCTAATTCACTGATTCGATCCTCAGCTTCCCCTAATCTGCTGTGTATTCCTTCCAATGTGTTCTTTATTTGTGTTATGTCATTCTTTATCTCATCCCTTCACTTTTTTCCATCCCTTCACTTTCATCTTGTGTATGTCTTTTGTTTTGAGGTGGGTCTCTTGTAGACAGCATAGAGTTGGGTCATGTTTTTTGTATCCATTCAGATACTCAGACTGTTATTTTTTCATAGTTACTATATCTTTTCTCATACTGTTGAGCATTTTTAACATCATTACTCTGAACTCTCTGTTTCATATAAATTTCTTATCTCTGCTTCATTTATCTCCTCTTCTGGAGAATTTGCTAGTTCTTTCATTTGGGGGTTGTTTCTTTGTTTCCTCATTTTGCTGTCTGTTTGGGTTTGTGACTATGTTTTAGGTAGATCCTCTATAGCAAGGGTCCTCAAACTTTTTAAACAGGGGGCCAGTTCAGTGTCCCTCAGACCATTGGAGGGCTGGACTATAGTTTAAAAAAAAACTATGAACAAATTCCTATGCACACTGCACATATCTTATTTTGAAGTAAAAAAACAAAATGGGAACAAATACAATATTTGTATTTGCATGTGGCCTGTGGGCCATAGTTTGAGGACCCCTGCTCTATAGTATATACCTCTCAATCTCTAGTGCAGGACAGTGTTAAAGGCTGTTTCTGACTAATTGGATCAGGCAAAGACTCAAAGCCTCCAGAGACCACCTCTGTCTACAGCAGCGGTTCTCAACCTGTGGGTCGAGAACCCTTTGGGGCAGGGGTCACCTAAGACCATCGTAAAACACAAATATAATTACATATTGTTTTTGTGATTAATCAATATGCTTTAATTATGTTCAATTTGTAACAATGAAATTGGGGGTCACCATAACATGAGGAACTGTATTAAAGGGTCATGGCATTAGGAAGGTTGAGAACCACTGGTCTACAGACTAATAGGATTCCCCCAGGCAATCGTCCTCAGGTGTGATGAGAGTTTTTTCAATAGGGTGGGGCAGTTGCTTCTGCCTGGAGGCTAATTGTTACTTTTAATCTCTTAAGTGGCCTCAGGGCAAGGTGTTTTCCAATAGGGTGTGTCAACTGTCTTCCTCCCCAGGCAAGGCAGATGTCTATGTGGGAAAGATGTCCTCCACTGTGTGAGGGAATGACTCAGCCCAGGAAACTTGGGGTGACTGCCTTCTGAGCTCTATCCCCCAAGTCCCCAGTCCTGGGTTCTGCTCTCACAGCTCCAGTCCACTTCACCCTCCCTCTGCCAGAGCACAAGGTGGATGGCTCCACAGGGAATTTCTGTGTGTTGGCCCTTTAAGAGGGTGCCCGAACTTTCAGCTGCCACTCCCTGGCAGACAGCACTCCTCTGCTTTTCACAGCTAGATGTTATGTGGGTACCCTCCTCAGTTTGGTGCTCTCTGCTGGTGAGCCCAGCTTCGGATTAGATCCCAGAGTTCTCAGTGGCACCCCCCTACAGCTGAGATATCTCTCCGGGACCTCAGTTGCCGTCTATGGGTGCCTGGTCAGCCCTTTGGTGCCTCCACCCCTCCTACCAGTCTCTATGTGGTCTCTACCTTCGGTCCTTGGATAGCAGGGTTCTCTCCTGTGAGTTTTCCATTGATTATTCAGGAAGCCTTTCCATATTTCAGTCGTTATTCCATCTTGTGTCTGGGAGCATGTCCGTGCAGCATCCTCCTACTCTGCCACCATCTGAAAATTTTCAAGGCTATAGTTAGTTGAATGTGTGTCTGATCCTGTGTATTGACTTGTTAGTACACTTCTCATGGTAGGTATAGGTAGGAAGTATTCTGAAATGATTCCTGAGTTTCTGAAATGATTCCTCTGAAACAATTCTAAAAACCAAGAAGTTTGGTTTTAATTCATTATCTATGAAAATTAATAAATAGAATGATGGAATTCTAAGTGTAGTGAAACTGGGTCATCAAGGACTAGGACAATCTAGGACAAACCTGCTAAGGTAATATGTCACATAAAAATTAAGCTAAAAAATGCCATAAACTCATTTAATAGGGAATTTTCTTTTGCTCCCATACAAATTTTTCTTTGTCTCTATGAGAGATCGGTTTCTCTTTTCAGTATTGAGTTGGAGAACAGAATTGAAATCCATAGGTAAAGAAACTACTGTTTCAAACTGAAGTTGATATATTTGTTTCCAATCTGAGCAGCCCTCAACATCATGAGGTTTGTTTTGAGTTCTCAAAGGCCAGAGCTCCCTTTCACTCCATGGCTTTGGGGACAGTGGGGTTAGCCCATAATATCTGAGTGCCTGAACGGCCCATACAAGTTGTCTGGTGGGCAGACTGAAATGTGCCAACAGTGCAGCACTGCTCACCTGCAGCGGGTCACAATTGCAGTCAGATGTCTCCATGGTGACGTCTCTGAGCCAGGAGGCCGGACAGTGGGCTTCATGACATGCCACGACTGGAGCGACCATAGTGCCAAGAACAGCTTTGACTACTGTAAGCCATCCCCAAACCTCAAATTCAGATGAAAAAGTTTAAGAACTTAATCCACACTGAGGGATCATTGAGGGTGATTCTGGAGGAAAGTCTCTCTGAGGGAGGTTCAGGGGACCCTTTCAACCCTGTCACTCTCTGGAGTCCCCACAGTGGTACCTAAGAAGAAGGCACGACCAGAAAAAAGGATTCTGAGTACTTACTAGACAGAAACCAAGAATGAAAGAATGAGAATTTCACAATTGCTCATTATTATTGGATACTGTGTCTTAAATGGCCTGGTGACTACCTCCATGTACTTAAGAACGTAGCACTTTTTTATTAAAATTGCCCAGAAGAATATAAATTATTGTCTTAATTATCTGTGTAACTATCCTGAAACAGTAAAAATGAGTTTTTATTTCATTTAGGTGGTTCCGGGGAGAAACCTTTCCAGGACCCATGTATGGGCAGAGCTGTTTTCCCTGATCAGGATCCTTGCAGCACCCAAGTAAGACTGTAATTATCAAATGTATTTTTGTTCTGTCTCTGGCCACTACTAATTGTGTTCTTTATTTCCTTTCTAACAGAAAGCTCTTACTATTTTCTCCTACAATTGTGATATTTACTTTTTTAAATTTACTTTTTATTTACTGATGAGAGAGAGGGGGGAGACGGGGGAGAGAGCGAGAGAGAAACATCGATTTTTGTTATTCTACTTATTTATGCATTAATTGGTTGATTCTCATATGTTCCCTGACCAGAGATCAAACCTGCAACCATAGCATATTGGGATGATGTTCTAATCAATTGAGCTACACAGCCAGAGCATATTATTTATTTCTTGATCATTGTACCTTCTATTCACCAGTTAAACAAAATCCAATCCACCAGGATATTTTACCTAACTTTCCTATAGAAAAAAGTACTTAAAAGCAGTCTGACACTTAGGGGCTTAAATTTCTCAAGTGTTTCAAAGTAAGTTCTATTTAAAATATTTGGAGAACCCATCTTGGACCTCTATACATTATGGTTCTGTCCTCTCAGAGGCTGAGTGCATTTTATCTTAATGTACTCATAAATGAGAAAAAAAATAATTCATTTTCATTGTAGAAATTAAATTAATCACTAAGAAGTCTACTTACTTAACGGACTACTTTATTTTATTTATTTATTTATGTATGTATGTATGTATGTTAATCCTCACCCGAAGATATTTTTCCCATTGATTTTTAAAGACAGTGGAAAGGAGGGAGGGAGGGAAGCAAGGAGAAAGAGAGAAAGTGCTCAAGTGAGACATCAATTGATCAGTTGCCTTCCACCTCGACCAGGGCCAGGAATTGAACCTGCAACCCAGGTATGTGCCCTTGACCAGGAATCAAATCTGTGACCCTTCTAATCACTGAGCACACTGGCCAGGGCTGGACTACCTTATTTAACTGCTTCTCCTAGAATGTAATCACCTAAGTATAAAAAAGCCAAAATGTCATCTCACAAAGAAAATTAGATAGAGAGGACTTGTCAATGGCAATGTCTTTTTTGAAATAGATATATTTTTATTGGTTTTTAAAGAGAGAGGAAGGGAGAGAGAGGAACATCAATGTGAGAGCAAAACATCGATCAGCTGCCTCCTGCAGGCCCTTAGTGGGGATCAAGACCCAAACCAGGCATTGCCCTGATCAGGAATTGAACAGGCAACCTTTCAGAGCATGGGAGGATGCCCAAGCACTGAGCCACTCTGGCCAATGTGGCAATGTCTTTATTATATAACTAGAGGCCCAGTGCACAAAATTCGTGCACTCAGGGGCTCCCTCAGCCCGGCCTGCAACCTCTCACAGTCAGACATCCTTAGCATTGCCGCAGAGGCGGGAGAGGCTCCTGCCACCACTGCTGCACTCACCAGCAGTGAGCCCAGCTCAGGGCTTCTGGCTGAGTAATGCTCCCCCTGTGGGAGCGCACTGACCACCAGGGGGCATCTCCTGCATCTGCCCCCTGGTGGTCAGTGTGCGTTATAGTGACTGGTCATTCTGCCATTCAATTTGCATATTACCCTTTTATTACATAGGAAGTTTCATTTAGATTTCCCTAAGCAGTTCTGCTCTCTTGTTCTGTCACTTTTGTGTGTGTGTATGTGTGTGTGTGTGTGTGTAATATATATATATTATAGGTGTATGTATGTGTGTGTGTAATATATATATTATATATATTTCCATAATACCAGTAGTGAGAGGTTTGTGTTAGTATTCTAGTAGAATTACACCTCTAGAACAAAGTTATGAACCCCAAAATGAAAAATACCTGAGTGGCCAAATAATTGTCAAGCTCATGCATGGTACTCTATGTGAAATAGACCCAGCTCTCTACTTTGTGCCTGTTTCATATTCCATCTAATGCATTCAGGTACCTGGTTTCCAAGGCACACAGCAAACCAGATGATGAGAACAGCTGACAAGCAGAGACAGCTGTCATTTTATGTTGTCAGCTACAGTAAGTGGCAGCTGGCTGACAGGGAAAATGGGGGGAGAAAAATCTTCCAAAATGCAAGCAGATATATAAGACCTCAGGTCCCAGAGATCCAGAGCAATTTGTTTTCTGGAAGAGCAGGGCTAAATGGCCTCTGTAATCATCACTCTATTTCAACACAGTGAGATAATTGATTTAATGATGCGCAGATGTTGTAGCTGAAAAAAAGATACCCTGGGGATCTAGTCCAACTCTCCCAATTTACCGATGAGGAAATGGAGGCCTAGGGGAACACTGAGAGCCCAGTTCAGGGTCAGCGTGAGTTAGTAGTGAAGCTGCGAATGGAGCCAGGATCTCCTGACCCCAATAAATGTTTTCATGACAAAATGGTTTAAGCCTTGTTGGTTAAATATGAGGATTCACTGAGATAAAGTATAGAAAGTTAGCACTTACAGAAAATGATTAAAATCTTGTTAGGTTTTATTATGAATTAAAACCTGCTATTTAAAAAAAGGTTGAGTATTTTTAATATTAATTTATTAAATAACTTTGCTTTTCCACAAAATTAAGTTCCAAGAAGCAATCCATTCTCAGATGCTAAAATGTCACCTCTTCAGAAAGGTTTCCCCTGACTACCCTATTAAAAATAGTACCTCTTAGCCCTAGCCCAGTGCCTCAGTTGGCTGGAATATTGTCCCCATACACACAGGTGGGGTTTCTTTTTTTTTTTTTTTTCACAGGTGGGGTTTCAATGCCCGGTCAGGGCACATAGAAGAATCAACCAATGAATGCATAAATAAATGGAACAACAATCGATGTTTCTCTTTCTCTCTCCTTTCTTTCTCCCTCTCTAACTTCAATACATAAAAAAAGTACCTCTTTAACTTTCTCTACATTGATTTCATGCTTTGTAACCTATCAACAGATGAAATTGGATACATATATATTTTACCCATAAAGCTTCTTCTAAAGTTAATAGCTTAAGTATTATGACTTTCTTCTAGTTTTTAAATAGAATAGTCCTCTTCTCTCCTTAGAAAAGATTTAGCCCTTATTCTCAATCTCATAACCACGAAATGATCCATTCATAAAGGCAGAGCTCCTGGAAGAGCAGGAGTCTCTGAAAACTGAGTCTAACCAGCCTGATTAATAGTGTAACGGGATCGCTTTAAAATGATGGTACTTAGCTATAAGGATGCATATTCCATTTTTAAGCTGCATTCTATCGATATTTTCTACATGTAGTTATGTTTTAAGAGAAAATATTTGGCCTGTGGTATAGCTGAATTCCTATAACGCAAGCATTTTTATAGCATGGCTCCAAGATTATTCTTATTTTACATAGCAGACAGAACTTAAAACACATACCTGCCTTTCCCATCCTTTTTCTGCATTCTTTAAAATATTAGGTATAGCCCAGCCAGGTGTGGCTCAGTGGATGAGCGTCGATGTATGTACCAGGAGGTCATGGCTCGATTCCCAGTCAGGGCACATGCCTGGGTTGTGGGCTCAATCCCCAGGAAGGGGCGTGCAGAAGGCAGCCCATCAATGATTCTCTCCCATCATTAATGTTTCTATCTCTCTCCCTCTGCCTTCCTCTCTGAAATCAATGAAAAAAAATTTAAATAAATAAAATTTTATATATATATATATATCAGGTATTTTGCGAGTATGTTGTTTAAAGCTGGGAACAGTGAAACAAGGAAGGGCGTAGGACAGAAGAAACTGGAGGAGAGAGCCTAGGTGGGAGCTTTGGCTTACTGAGAAATGAGTCACAGCAACAAAAATGAGCTTACTGAGAAGTCAGAGAAAAGGGAGCCTTGGAGATAGGTTCAGGGGGTCAGCCGAGGAGGAGCTACTGCTGCCACCGCTCCCCTGGCCACAAGTCTGCTGGGTCCCTTAGAGTTTAGAGATGCACGCATGTGGAGGAAGAAGAAGGGGCAGGGAAAGCAGGCATGCTCCTGGGAGAGAGGGTGCACCTAAAATAGCAGGTATATTATTTCTGATAATCAAGCACAAACTTAAGCACAAATAAAACTAATTAGCTATGTCTTGGATTGAGGTGGGAGAACAGCATTTGACATCTTAATATTAGTTTGATCTAATTTCTTTGTAAAACATTCTTTCTAAATAAGAGGTGTAGAAGTAGATTAGATGGTTGAAGAAAACTTAGAGGAGCACCAAGAAAATACCGCTTCTCCCGAAGCATCAAATAATAAAAGTAATCCCTTAAAAGAAAGTGTTGTATAATTTACTTTTCTTTATCATTTGTGCCGACTTGGCATTCCAACCATCTTTACATTTTAGTGGGCTCTTAGGTGTTAAAGAAACCTTTGCAATCACTGATCAACAGGGAATTAGAATTTAAGGAGACATATTCAATGTACTGCCGCTAGCTCCCTCTTACGATATCTGTATTATGAGTTAAAAACCTCCTCTGCCTGACCTCTAAGTGTTGTGATGTCTGAGGGCTGAGTCCTTCATGCTCTTTTCTCTTCCCCAGGTGATGTCATCTACCTCCAGAGCTTTAGATGCCATAAATATGACACATTAAGTTGACATTTCCAACTCTGCCCTCTTCCTGAGCTCCTGGTCCTTCTGTCCAACTGCTTCCTGGACATCACCTCTTGTTTGTCTATGAGGCATCTCAAGCTTCCCATGAAGGAAACCTGACTCTTATTTTCTCCTTTCTAGATCGTACCCCAAACACATTCTCATCTTAATGGCATCACCACTGCTAAGCCTCAAAACCTAGGCATCCTTGCTACATCCATCTCACCCCTGACAGAGGTGGAGCCCCCACGAAGCTCATGAATTTTAAGCTGCGGGCCCTTCACTTGCACAGAACCCTTCCAAGACACCTTGTTTTGTGTTCAGTTTATTTTTCTTATAGAGGGCCCTCAAATTATGTACGTTTCAGGTCCCACAAAACTTGGATCTGCCTCTGTACCCTACATCCGGCTCTATTTCCAAAAGAAAAGTATCTAAATCTGACCACTTTGGACACGGTGGGTGGCTGTAGTCCAGGCCACTATCTTCTCTGACCTGGAGTCCTATAATGACCTCCTAATACTCTCTCAGCTTCCCCACTCCCTCCTACAGTGCATTTCCTATGTAGCAGCCAGAATGATCTTTTAAAGCTGATTTCCAGGTCATACCTCTTACTTAACCATCAAATGGTTTCTCGTTCCACTTAGAAAGTCATAAAACTAAACTATCACAATGTCCTAGGTGATCTGGCCACTGCCTACCCCCCAGCCCCTTCCCTCAGTGCTTACTCCCCTCTCGCTATAGTCTTTCCTTGTTGGAATACACCAGACTTATTTTTGTCTTAGGGTATTTGTACCCCTGTCTCCTTTGTTTGGGGGAATATCCCTCATTTCTTCACTTGTCTCCCCATCTTTCAAGTCTCAGCTCAAATATCACCTCCCCTCAAAAGACTATGTCCTTAAAGTAGTACCCAACTCTGCCCCAGTCATTCTTGATCTCATTTTTCTTTTCTTCAGTGGTCACTATATAAAATTATCTTTTCTACCCAATTTACTTGTTCATTGCCTGATATCTTTGAAAAGATTATGAGCTCCATGGAGGTGGGAACCCAGTCTACTTGCTCACTACTGAATCACAACAGCCTATGAGTGCCTACTGCAGAGAAGGTGCCTAGTAAATATTTGCTAAAAAATTGTTTGTTGAATAAATACTAACAATAAAATGTGGCATGAAAAACTACTATACAGAGTGGGTAGAACTGAAGAATATGAACTATTATAAAGTTCTTTTTGTTTCTTCCTCATAAACTTTAGACCATTAAAAAATCTGTCCTGCCAGGGGATACTAATTTGAGATGTGGATTGATGTCACAATTAATATTCCACTATGTATGCCATCATAATAGCATGAGGCAAAATGTGTATGCCATTGTGTCTAAATTGTAAGATACCTGCTATAAAGAGCAAATAGATGGAGAGGAAAATATATATACTAAATCATATCTGAATCTCCCTCCTCCCTCGCCCCCAATACTGGTTTAGGAATGTTCAGAAGGTTTGAGGGTTATGAATGTTATCATCCATGTATTTTGAACTGAGTTAAAAATATTGTGAAAATAGAAAAACAATAATTGAGATCTGGATCCATTTCCTTCAGATCTCTAAGGAAAAACATTTTTTAAAAATAATAGCTTTCTTGAGATATAATACACATTCCATAAAGTTCACCCTTTTATTTTTTTAGGGAAAGTTTATTTAGGAATAAACTTTCCCTAAAAGAAGTGAGGTAGAAGAAGTGAGCCATAGAAGAAATGGAGAAATGGGCTCAGGAAACAAGTTACAGCTAAAAAGTTCCCTTGGATCTTAGGGGAAAGGGGGGAGAGAGAGAGAGACTCCTTGAGAGACAAAAGAGGAAAGAGAGGTTCCCACAGTGTGCTTGGGGTGGAATGTCCTAGGGAAAGAAGGAGGTGGGGAAAGGCACCTCGAGCTCCCAGCCACACAGTTCACCCTTTTAAAGTATACAATAGAGTGTTTCATATATTCAGAGTTGTGCATCCATCACCACTACCAGATTCCAGAACATTTTTATCACCTCAAAAAGAATCTCCATATCCATTAGCAGTCACTCCACATTCCCTCCTCTCTTGCTCCCTCCTCCTCCCCCCACCCCTGCCCCCATCCCCAGGCTCCTGATAACCACTATTCTACTTTCTGTCTCTATGGATTTGCTGATTCTAGACATGTCATATAAATGGAACCACTTTTTATGTCTGGTTTCTTTAACTTACCATGTTTTTAAAGTTGATCCATGTTCTAGTATGTATCAGTACTTCATTTCTTTTTATTGACAAATAATATACCATTATATGGCTATAACACATTTTACCTGTTCATCAGTTGATGTACATTTGGCTTGTTTCCACTTTGTGGCTATTATGAATAATGTTATGAACATTCATGTACAAGTTTTTTGTGTAGACATATGTTACCATTTCTCTTGAGCAGATACTTAGGAGTAGAATTGCTGCATCATATAGTAACTCTGTGTAACTTTTAAAGAATTACCAAATTGTTTTCTAAATTGATTACACCATTTTATATTCCCATAGGCAATGTATGAGGGTTTCAGTTTCTCCACATCCTTACCAGACTTGCTATTGTCTTTTTTAGTATAGCCATTCTAATGGAAATGAAGTGATATTTCATTGTGGTTTTGATTTGCATGTCTGTAATGACTAATGATGTTGATCATCTTTTATTGTACTTATTAGCCACTTGTGTTCTTATATCTTCTTTGGGGAAATGTCTATTCAAATGTTTTACCCACTTTTGAATTGGGTTGTCTCTTTATTATTGGATGTAACAGTTCTTTATATATTCTGGATAAAAGTCCCATAAAATATATGATTTGCAAATATTTTTGTCCATTCTATGGGTTGTCTTTTCACTTTCTTGATGAAAAGACAACCCATTAAAGCACAAAAGTTTTTAACTTCAAATAAAGTTTAATTTATCTATTTTTTCCTTTTGTCTTTTGTGATTTTGGTGTTACATCTAAAAAATGACTGCTTAATCCAAGGCCATGAAGATTTGGTCTGCTACCCTGTAAGAATTTTATAGTTTTAGCTCCTACATTTAGGTCTAGGCTGTGTTTTGAGGTTCATATATGTGTGAAGTAGTAGTCCAGCTTCATTCTTGTGCATGTGGATATCCAGCTATACCATAACATCTGTTGGAAAGTCTGTTCCAACACTAAATGGTCTTGGCACCTGTATCCATCAGTGTCCTCCAGAGAAATAAGATCAATAGAATATAGATAGAGAGAGTTATTTTAAGAAATTAGCTTACATTATTGTGTGGTTGGTATGACTGAAGTCTATAGGGGCAGACCAGCAAGTGAATTTCATGTAAAAGTTGATGTTCAATTCTGAAATTTGCAGAGCAAGCCAGCAGGTGTTTGTGTTGCAGACTTGAAGCAGAATTGCTTCTTCTCTGGAAAACTCAGCCTGCTTTCCATCAAGGCCTTTACTACTTGGATGAGACCCACCCCCCTGGTGGAGGTTAATCTGCTCTACTTAAAATCAACTGATTTTATTTATTACTCATTCATTCATTCATTCATTCAATCCTCACCCCAGGACACTTTTTCCACTGATTCCTCAGAGAGAGTGGAAGGGAGGGCAGAGACAGAGACAGAGAGAGACAAACATTGAGGTGAGAGAAACATGCCAATTGGCTGCCTCCTGCATGTGCCCAACCAGAACTGGGATCAAGCCCAAAACTGGGGCATGTGCCCCTGCCTGGAATAGAACCTTCGGCCCTTCAGTCTGAGGGTCAACACTCTAACCACTGAACAAAACCGGCCAAGGCTCAACTGATTTTAAATATTAATCATATCCATAAATCTAGTGTTTGACCCAACAACTGGTAATAGCCTAGCCAAGTTAAAACATTACCCATCACAGCATTCTTGTAAAAAATCAATTGACCACAAATATAAGGTTTACTTCTGGAGTCTCTATTTAATTCCATCGATCTGTATGTCTATCCTTAAGCCAGTACCACAGTGTCTTCATTATTGTAGTTTTGTAGTAAGCTTTAAAATCAAGGTGTAAGTCTTCCAACTTCTGTTGGGTTCAAGATTGTTTTGGTTATTTGTAGTCTCTTGCAATTAATGTGAATTTTAGATCAGCTTATCCATTTCCGGGGGGGTGGGGTGGGGGTGGCGGGGGGGAAGCAGTTGAAATTTTAACAGTTATTACCTTAAATCTGTATGTCGACTTGGGGAGTATTGCCATCTTGATATTAAGTCTTTCAATCCATGCATATGCAATGAGTTTTCATTTGTTTAGATCTCCCTAAATTTCATAATAAAATGTCCTCCTTTGTCTCTGATAACAATTTTATCATAAAATCTATTTTGTCTGATATTAGTATAACCATTTCAGGTCTCTTTTGGATACATTTTTCATGGTATATCTTTTTCCATCCTTTTTCTTTAAAACTGTGTTCTAAAGAAAAATATTGAACTTAAAAACTTAAATTCTTTTAAGTATATTTTTATTTCAGGTGGGTGTTAAAATGCAGCAAATACGGTTTTTAAATTCATTTACCACATTTAAGGGAAAATAATCAACATAAAAAAATAAAAGGTATTCTTCCTTCTCCCAACTCTTCCTCAGTCCTTGATTTAAGTTATATTTATTCTACAAGATCAAATCTGGAGTCACTTACCTTCTAAAGGTTCACAAATCTGTTTAATGCCAAACCAGCAGGGAAAAGAAATTCCTCAGCAAGGAATTGCTCAGAAAGTACTGTACCATGTCTCCAAATTCCTGAGAATCAAGTCGGAAAACGGGAAGCAACAGAAAGCACTATAAGGTAGGTGATGTTCACTTTGTGACAAGTCACTTCCTAAATCTAAATGAACAAAGTATGGAGGACACCTATGTACAGCTAGCTGGTTATTTTATTCTCCAGTAAAGCACTGTCCAATAAAAATATAATGTGACTCACAAATGTAAACTACATATGTAATTTTAAAGTTTTTAGTAGTTATATTTTAAAAAGTAAAAAACAGGCAAAATTGTTAATATAGTTAATAATTATAGTTTATTAATAAATATAATTAACATATTTTATTTAAACCAGTATATTATCGTTTCTACATGTGACCAATGTTAAATTGTTATTCTTAATTTCCTACTAAGTCTTTGAAATGTAGTGTGTATTTTAATTTAAAGCACATCTTAATTCGATAGAAAAGCACACATTTCAAGCAATCAAGAGCCATAATGGCTAGTAGTTACTATATTGGACAATGCAGCTATAGCATTTAATGTTGAAAATAGCTTTAAAATGCTCTATAATGATCATATCAAACTGAAATATTTTTCTTGACCACAATTATTATGCATTGCCATAACAAAGACTACTTATGTAATAGGATTATCAAAACATAAGGCTGGCCAATGTGGCTCACCAGTTTAGTGTGGACCTGTGAACCAGGAGGTCATAGTTTGATTCCCAGTCATGGCACATGCCTGGGTTGCGGGCCAGAGCCCCAGGGGAGGGCATGCAAGGGGCAGCAAATCAATGATTCTCTCTCATCATTGATGTTTCTCTCTCTCTCTCCCCCTCTTCCTTCCTCTCTGAAATCAATAAAAATATTTTTTAAAACTAAAAAAACAAAAAAATCACATAATAATCTAACAGGTAAATGTGCAATCAGAATTAAATTTACAAGTTTTAGAGGCTTCAATCTGCATTAGTAATGATAGCTAACATTTAAGCATTTACTCTGTACCAGGCACTATGCCAAGTATGTTAAAGCATGATGAAAGGTACTTCTCTCTCCACTTCATAGAAGAGAAACATCCATCAGTTGTATACCACACATACACACATACACATGAACCCCCACCAGGGGTCAAACCCACAACTTGGGTATGTGCCCTGACCAGGGACAGAACCCATGACCCTCCTGTGCATGGAATGATACTCCAACAGAACCACACTGGCCAGGGCTGTAATAGTTCATTTATTTATATTATCTAAACTGACCCTCATAATAAGTTGTGATATAGAGAGCACATGTACTTACAACTATCAGGACAAGTAGTTGTTCTTGTAGAGTCCTGGGGCAACTTTTTTTTTTTTTTTAAATATACTTTATTGATTTTTTACAGAGAGGAAGGGAGAGAGATAGAGAGTTAGAAACATCGATGAGAGAGAAACATCGATCAGCTGCCTCCTGCACACCTCCTATTGGGGATGTGCCCGCAACCAAGGTACATGCCCTTGACCGGAATCGAACCTGGGACCTTTCAGTCCGCAGGCCGACGCTCTATCCACTGAGCCAAACCGGTTTCAGCCTGGGGCAACTTTAAACAAATTACAGGTTGTTCATTTGGTAGAATCTTCTTTTATTTACATTCAGCACCCAATAAACCAGAAATGTTAAGGTATGGTGTCATTAAGGCAAGACCAAATTCTACCACAGTTGAGAGAAGCTTTCAGAGGTTTTACAAGCCTAACTTCTCCAGCCACCTCCATGTCTAGAAACTCCCATCAACATGGAAGTCCATACAACCAAGAACAGAAGCTGGAGGAGATTCTAATGTTCTCTTTCTAAGGATTTAGGACCAGACTGTCAGAGACTTTTGACAAACATCAAACATCCTAAATTACCTAGGTTTCATAAAACAGTTGAGAGAAACTTCCATTTTCCCAACCTTACCCTTTTTCAGAAGGGGTTTTAAACTAGCGGTTCTCAACCTGTGGGTCGCGACCCCTTTGGCGGTCGAACGACCCTTTCACAGGGGTCGCCTAAGACCATCCTGCATATCAGATATTTACATTACGATTCATAACAGTAGCAACATTACAGTTATGAGGTAGTAACGAAAATAATTCTATGGTTGGGTCACAACATGAAGAACTGTATTTAAAGGGCCAGAGCGTTGAGAACCACTGCTAGATAATTTATCTTATTTCACTGGTAACCTTGTAATTAAAAATGGTTTATAGTATGTGATTCCCAAAATCTTAATAACCATAGGTGAGGACAAAGCCTCCTTAGAATCCAGACTTTACCACTGCTGACAAACACACACACACACACACACACACACTAAAAACTACCCCAAATTAATGTACATAATGATCTTTGAAGAAATAATGTATTATGACAAATTGTCACATCTAAGAAACATCAATTCTACAAAGATAGGTCTGTAAACCTTTCATAGAGAAGCCTATCATTGTCACAGCTAAAACTTTCTAAGGGAGTTTTCTCCGCAAATCAATTAGAATCCTTTAAAATACCTTGGCTGACAATCACAATTGCATGGGGATCCCAGGGCCTCTGCCCAGAGATTCTGGACACAGTGGCCCAGATTCTAATGTACAGCCAAGGTTTTAAATAATTCACCAAAAGGCAAATGTTTTTTTGTTTTGTGTTTTTTTTTAAAAATATATCTTTATTGATTTTAGAGAGGAAGGGAGATGGAAAGAGAGAGAGAAACATCAATGATAAGAGAGAATCATTGATTGGCTGCCTCCTTCACGCCCCCTACTGGGGACGGAGCCCACAACCCGGACATGTGCCCTGGACCAGAATCGAACCCAGGACCCTCTTCTGTCTGCAGGCCGATGCTCTATCCACCGAGCCAAACCGGTCAGGGCAAGGCACATGTTTTAAGTCGACTTCCAAGGAGAACTTCAGCAAAATAGTCAACAGGAAATTAAATTTCCTACATTAAATACTATGGCCGGCCAGAGGTGGGGTACTCTCCACCTCGACCAACGTGTAATCTCATTAGAAAGGTGGTGTCCTTTTGAAGCAAAAACGACTTGTGTTCTGTTCTCCGGGCCTCCTTAGCCCAATGCGGTGGGCAGAGGGGGGCTCAATCATCAGCAGTGCCTTTGATTTCACACTGCTCTCTCTGGCTCTCTCCGCCTGTGGCAGGCCCTGCAGTAGAGGAAGATGGGGTGTACCATCTATGCAGCGGTTCTCAACCTGTGGGTCGGGACCCCTTTGGCGGTCCAACGACCCTTTCACAGGGGTCGCCTAAGACCATCCTGCATATCAGATATTTATATTACGATTCATAACGGTAGCAACATTGCAGTTATGAAGTAGCAACGAAAATAATTCTATGATTGGGTCACAACATGAGGAACTGTATTTAAAGGGCCAGAAGGTTGAGAACCACTGACTATGCATTAGTGTGCTCCACTTAAATACGGTCTCCGAGCCCCCCAGTACCGGTGGGAGCCAACAAACACGAGAGATCAACCCTATACACCAGTGCTGCTTGGGGTGGGGGGGGGCGGGGGGAGGATCTCTCTCAACTGCTGGCAACCAAAGAACAGGACCCCCGAACCCGGAATTGAAGGAAATAGTCGCGGATCCTGGGGTGGGGGGAGTGGAGGCGGGTGCGCTACACTGGCGGGCCGGGACCGCCGCGGGCCGGCGGAGGCCTGGCGGGAGCCCAGGGCTGAGTAACCCCTCTTCCGGGCCGGCCCAGGGCGTGAGTCACGAGGAGCGCGGCGTTGAGGGGCGGCCAGGAGGGTCTGACAGATGGGGGGGCGGGGGAGAGTGGATGTGCAACTTAGTGGGAAACGGGTTTCAAAGGAGCTCGCTCCCAGGGAGTGGGGGTTTGGGATCGCAGGAGCCAAGGGCGCGGGAGCTGGGGGCGCCCCTGGGGCAGCGGGGACGGGGCCGGCCGGCCAGCGGCGCCGAAATCTCCCGCGCTCGGAGCTGGCCCCTCCTCCCCGGCCGGGCCTCAAGCCCCTCGCCGCGGCCAGGCCTGCCAGTGGCTCCTCCCGCCTCCCCCGCGCCGCCGCCGGGCCCCCAGGGAGGTTGCTAAGTCCCGACCAGCCTGACCCACTCCTAACCCAGCGGCACGCCACGCGCCGCCAGTGACGGCACCGCAGGGTGCGTGGCCAATCCGCGCGGCTCCCGAGGAGGCGGCTTCGGCCCCGCCCCTCGCGCCCAGGGCCAATGAGGCGCCGACGCCCGCGGCCGCGGCGGGGTGAGGGGTCGCCAGGCCCCGCCCCATCCTCCCCTTTCTCCTTTGCCCCGCCCTTTCCCGCCCGGCCCAGCTAGTCCCGCGCGCACAGCTGGTGCCGGTCCCCGCGCTGGGCCCGCCCCCCGCCCCTCCCGCCGGCCCGCCAGCGCGCCTCACGGCTCCTGTCTCCCCTCCCTCCTTCTCTCTCTCACGCCTAGCGCAATGGCGGCGGCCGCGGCGGAGCAGCAACAGTTCTACCTGCTCCTGGGAAACCTGCTCAGCCCCGACAATGTGGTCCGGAAACAGGCAGAGGTAAGCGAGCCCGTCGCCCCGGCGCCTGGCCCCGGCCGGCGCGCCGATCCTCCCCGCGACACCGCCACACCGGGCCTCGGCCGCTCCGCCGCGGCAGCGCAGGCCGGGCCCGGCGGGCGGCGGCAGCTCAGCCCACGTGTGAGGCGGCGCACGGCTCCCGGCGGCGCCCGCGGCCCTTCCGACTCTTGCAGCCGCGGGGCCCGGCGCCGGTTTCCTCCCGCCGCCCCTCGCACACACGTGCGGCCGCTCCTGACATACTGCCCCCGCCCAGATGGGGAAGCCGGGCGGCGGGGAGGGATGTGGGGTGTGGGGCGGGCCCCGGGGTTCCCCTCACCCCTTTCCCGCTCTCTCCCCGTGGAAACCTGCTCGCGCTTCTCCACGGCGTCCACCCAGCCCGACCTCCTCGGTCTCCCGAACCCTGGCGGCTCCCTGGCCCACCCGCTCCGCTGCTCTGCTGCCCCCTCGCTCTCCGCTGCCATCTGCCTCTCGGCTCCCAACCTCCGCTGTTGGAATGTATGTCTAGCCCTTTCGCCTTCTTCCCACTTGTTTCCACGTAGCCCTCGTTCTCTTGTCTCGTCCCTAATGCCGGAGGCTGGATTCCCCACCTCTCCCAGGGTCTTGTGAAGTTACCTTTAGGGTTTCTTTCCCAGCAGCGTCCGCCTTCCTTTGCTCGGCCCTCGGAGAAATCTTTGCTCTCTAGAGATTTGTGGTCTCATCACGCACATGGGGTGTCCTGGGGCTTCCGTTGTTCCCCTGGGCCGGTGCCATATGTTCAAGTCTTGCGTTTTCATTAAATCGCACCTGAATCATTCTTTTCTTTTTTTTTTTTAACCACCTCCGGCTCCTGGCCTCCAAAATGTGGAGCTGTGCTATAGTTTCCAAAGACAGCAGTAGTATTGCCCGTTCATGTACAAAGGAGCAGCGAGACACCCGTGGTTCAGTGTGAGGCTGGGGGTGTCCTGTCAGTGTGGGGACCACCGTTGATTTGAGACGCCTCCAGGGAAGGGCAGAAACTTTCTCTGAAGCGCGTTATCAGGAGCTCTCTCCACACTTGGTTACAGACGGGGGTTCTTTGCAACCTTGTGATGGAAGATTTCGATGATTCGGTGAAGGATGTTCATGCAGATCTTTTTACAGAGTAAATAGACATTTCTATTCCATCTAGCTAATGAAATCGGGGGACAGGTCCTGTGGACTCACGAGATTTATAGTTGTCTCACAGTGTTGTTAATAGATTGTGAATAGATTTAACAATGCTGGTTACACTTAGTGGTTTTTAAATGTGTGTGTGTGTTTTTTAATTGATTTCAGAGAGAGAATCATGAATCAGTTGCCTCTTGCACACCCCCTACTGGAGATCAAGCCTGCGACCCCGGCATAGGCCCTGACCGCAGTCTAACTTCACCCTCCTGGTTCCTAGGTCGGTGCTCAACCATTGAGCCACACCAGCCGGGCCACTTTGTGCTTTTATAATTAGCAAAGTAAATACACTGAACGTTCCGTTCTTTAAACAACTACTAACTTGATCCTAATGACTTTTTATTTATTTATTATACATTGAATACCTGTTTGGGGTAAAATTTCAAGGGGTGCAAATAGTTTCTTCTCATTTTCTGAAGGTAACCACTTTTAAGTGTCTTGTGAATCACCCCTGAAAAAACTTACTAGTATGTATATATTCATTTTTGCATGAAAGGGCTCTTAATACACATTATTGTGCAGCTTGACTATTTCACTCAGTATGTTTCACATTGTCACATAAGAGATTTTGTTAAAGCAGCTATGTAGAATTCCATCCCATGGATGTATTATTTATGCAACCAGTCCTCTATGAATGAACATTGAGATTCCAGTGTCCTGCTCTTGAAAACAGTGCTGTACATAGAAGTAAATGTATCCCTATCTTTTCAGACTTTGCCAGGTTTATTTGTAGAATACTTAAAAGTATTTGTCCTTAAAAGTAATATGCATTTATTAGTTGCGTCAACTTGTACTCTTGTCATTGGGATGTGACGATGCCTATTAAAACATTGTAATGCTTTCTGCTAACTCTAGAAGTAATTTTTCACAGAAATAAGTTCTCAATCCCAACCCATAATAGACATTTCCATGTGCTGCAAAGCAGAACAGCATTGTAATTAGCAAGCTAATTTAATTCTGCCTCTTCCTTCTAGTTGCTTAAGTCTCTATTGTCAAGCCTAGCGGGGAATCTCTCTTCTGTAGAACAAAAATATGTGTCTGGTTCAGCTTGAATTCCAGTTGGTGCCTGTTGTAAATTTTTTATCACTTCCATCACTTTGGGGATAGCAGCATTCAGTAAATTTTCTCATATAGAACAATTGAAAATAAGTACTGTTATTCTCTTAGTCTCTTTATTCCTAGTGAAAACATTCAAATATATTTTTACTTTTTTAGTATATCCTTGGAATATATTAATATGTGAAATATAATACAGGATTTTCTTAATTTGACACAGAAAAAAGTGTTAGAGGGGAAGCTCCTTGGCACCATATAATTTAGTATTATGCTAATCTGTAATGAAAGCAAAATATTATTTGAAAAAAAATGGCTGCACATAATGATACCTAATACCCCTTTTTTTGCATTATGAAATGAGCCTCTTATCACAGCCTGATATAACAAATACAGAATTTTTTTTTTTTAACTAAGGACTTGGCCAGGGCTCAGGAAATATCTTTGTAATTTACTCAATCTAAATAAAAATACTTAGTTGACACATAAATACCAAACTGTTGACTAAGGTGACTTTTTAAATATTCAAATAGGAAGTTAAGTACAATAAAAGATTCATTTATTATAATTATTTAAATCATTGAAGAGCTTCAAAACTTTAAAAAGTTTTAAATTTTTGCCATGTATAAACCATTTAATAGGCTCTATATCTTCTATTTAGAAATCTTCAAGGATTTTTCTCTTTAACTTTACAAAAATACGTTTACACTATTTGAAGAAATGATTTAAATGTCCTTGTTTCAAAATATAATAACATGAATGAACAATTGAATAAATAATAGACAAGTAATCCAGAGTTGACATTTTTTTGTTGTTATCCTCACCTGATGAAATTTTTTCTATTGATTTTTACAGAGAGTGGAGGGGAGTGAGTAGTGAGAGAGAAACATCAATGTGAGAAGAGATGCATCAATTGGTTGCCTCTTACACGTGCCAGGGTGGGGATTGAGCCTACCACTAAGATATGTGCCTTGACCAGAATTGAACCCAGGACCCTTCAGTCCACAGGCCAACACTATCCACTAAGCCAAACCAGCTAGGGCCATGATGACATTTCTTTATGAAATAAGTATTTTATCAATCATATGCATAGATTGTATATTTTTATTAATTTTTTTAATCCTCATCTGAGGATTTTTTTTAATTAAAACTTTATTGTTCAGATTATTACAGGTGTTCCTCTTTTTTTCCCCCCATAGCTCTCCTCCACCCAGTTCCTACCCCACCCTCTGCCCTTACCCCTCCCATTGTCCTCATCCATAGGTGTACAATTTTTGTCCAGTCTCTTCCTGCACCCCCGCACCTCTTTCCCCCAAAGAATTGTCAGTCCACTCCCTTTCTATGCCCCTGGTTCTATTATATTCACCAGTTTACTCTGTTCATCAGATTTTTTATTCACTTAATTTTTAGATTCACTTGTTGATAGATATGTATTTGCTGTTCATAATTTTTATCTTTACCTTTTTCTTCTTCCTCTTCTTAAAGGATACCTTTCAGCATTTCATATAATGCTGGTTTGATGGTGATGAACTCCTTTAGCTTTTTCTTATCTGTGAAGCTCTTTATCTGACCTTCAATTCTGAATTATAGCTTTGCTGGATAAAGTAATCTTGGTTGTAGGTTCTTGCTATTCATCACTTTGAATATTTCTTGCCACTCTCTCCTGGCCTGCATAGTTTCTGTTGAGAAATCAGCTGACAGTTAGTTCCCTTGTAGGGAACTAACTGTTTTTCTCTTGCTGCTTTTAAGATTCTCTCTTTGTCTTTTGCTTTTGGCATTTTAATTATGATGTGTCTTGGTGTGGTCCTCTTTGGATTCCTTTTGTTTGGGGTTCTCTGCGCTTCCTGGACTTGTAAGTCTATTTCTTTCACCAGGTAGGGGAAGTTTTCTGTCATTATTTCTTCAAATAGGTTTTCGATATCTTGCTCTCTCTCTTCTTCTGGCACCCCTATAATTTGAATGTTGGTACGCTTGAAGTTGTCCCAGAGGCTCCTTACACTATCTTCATATTTTTGGATTCTTTTTCCTTTTTGCTTTTCCGGTTGGATATTTTTTGTTTCTTCGTATTTCAAATCTTTGACTTGATTCTTGGGATCCTCTTGTCTGCTGTTGGATCTCTGTATATTATTCTTTATTTCCGTCAGTGTATGCTTAATTTCTAGTTGGTTTTTTTTCATATCCTCCAGGGTCTCACTAAATTTATCGGCGGTTTCCAGAAAATTCTTGAAAAACCTTATAACCGTGGTTTTGAACTCTATATCCAGTCGTTTGCTTTCCTCCATTTCTGTCATTTGTGACCTCTTTCTTTGTCTCCGCATATTTTATGCTTCCCTGTGTTGGTAGAGTGGCTTTGTGTGCTAGGTGTCCTATGGGGCCCAGTGGCTCAGCCTCCCCAGTTACCTGAGGTGGACACTCTTGTTGCACCCCCTTGTGGGCTTTGTGTGCAGTCTTGTTGTAGTTAAGCCTTGATTGTTGTAGGTATCACTGGGAGGAATTGACCTCCAGGCCAGTTGGCTGTGTCTACAGTGGGAGAACTTCTGTGCTGAAGACACCCTTATTGGGGCAAGACTTGCTTCAGTGGGGCTTTGGTGCTCACTGAGTCTGCCCCCTGAGTGTGTCCCTTATGGATCTGAGGAGTTGTAATCTGGATGGTCCCACTCTGACCACTGGGTACACTGGCTCTTGGATCTCTAAGGAGGTGCTAATTTAGCCTCTGCCTGAGGCTACCCAGCAGGAGCTACAAAGAGATCTGCAGATTCCCCTTCCTTGTTTGGGGTTTGGAGGTGCCCAGATGAGGCCCAGCTGTGAAGCAATGCAAGCTGCTGTGGGGCCTTAGGCCTTCTCTTGGAAGTTCTGGGTCTGTCTGGCCCAGCTACAATTTGTTGGGTAATTTTCAGATTGCAAAGGGCCAGGGCATTCATATGCAAAAGCTTCTGCTGCAGCCTGGGTGGGGCGGGGTCTCAGAATCAACAGGGCAGAGCAAGCAGCTATGGCTGATCCTCAGCCCTGCCCTAAGGGGCCCTACGTCTCAGTGTTCCGGTAATAGTTGCAAGCACCTCTGAGGGAAAGCCGTCCTCAAGTTCCGAATTCTGCCTACTGCCAGACAGTCCAGTTTCTCCCCGCATGAGTCCTGGGTCACCAGAGACTTTCCGGAACTGGAGTTCAGAGCAGTCGGGAGATTGTGATTCCCTCCCGCGCGTCCTCAGGTGCCAGCCCCTTTCCGCGCGCGCTTGAGCCTCCGTACCTCTGCACTTTACTTACGCAGCTCTTCTAAGTCTCAGTGTGCTTTTCTCTTTCCTCTTAGTTGTAGAATTTCCACTCAGCCAGCCTTCCTGTAGTTCTGGATGATGTCTGTTTTGTCTTTTCGTTGTATTTTTGAAGTTGTCAGAGGCAGCAATTTCCGGTGTTTACCTATGCCTCCATCTTGGTTTCTCCTTTAATTGATTTTTGAGAGAGAGAGAGAGAGAGAGAGAGAAAGAGAAAGAAACTGATCGGTTTCCTCCCATGTGCACCCCAACTGGGGTCGAACACATAACCTAGATATGTGCCCTGACTGGGAATTGAACCCACAACCTTTTGGTGTGTGGGACAATGCTCCAACAAACTGAGCTACCTGGCCAGGGCTAATTAACTTTTCCCATTGACTTTATACCTCATTGATTCTAATATAGAACTTTGAATTGAAGGAGGGCAACATTGTAAGATTTGAATTAAAGGAGGGTAACATTGAAAACTACATCTGATTTTTGAGGAACCCAGGTGTTTACTGGGTAAAAGTTTTCTCTCTTGATGAGATAAGTCTGTTAGCATTTCTCCTTTGTGGGCAGGAAAGGTGGGAGGTGAAATTTCCTTATATTGTGCAATTGTGCATGTAGAACAAATGGAGTTGAAATTTCATTTGCCACAACACTGGTGACATTGAATTTGCCTGGGCTAGTGCTAGGAATAGTCTTAGAAGTTTTCTTTATATTTGCTTAGAAATATTCTTCATACTCTAATGTGCTAGATTCTAAGAATACAAAGAGGAAAAGATACCATACCTGCCTTTGTGGGACCCAGCCTGTTTAGACTAAGAAAAAGCTAGCTTGCTTGCTTGCTTTATTTATTTATTTATTTATTTGAGGCCTGGTGCACGAAATTTGTGCACTGGGGTGGTGGGGGAGGGGGTGGTCCCTCAGCCCGGCCTGCATTCCGGGGCTCTCTCATTCTGGGGCTCTCTCTTACCACCTGCCTGTAGCGGAGACAGGAGAGGCTCTGGCCACCGTCACTGTGCTCACCAGCCGTGAGCCTGGCTTCTGGCTAAGCAGCACTCCCGCTGTGGAAGCACACTGGACCACCAGGGGGCAGCTCCTGCATTGAGTGTCTGTCCCCTGGTGGTCAGTGTGCATCATAGTGACCAGTTTGCATATTAGCCTTTTATTATATAGGATTTTTAAATAATTTTTTAAACCCTCCCCTGAGGGCACTTTTTTAAAATTGTTTTTATTTGAGAGAGAGAGACAGACAGACAGACATTGATGTGACACAGAAATATCAATCAGTTGCCTCTTGAATGCACCCTGAACAGGGATCAAACCCGAAACCTGGGTACATGCCTTGACTGGGAATCAAGCCACCATATTTTGGTGTACCAGATGATGCTCCAACCAACTGAGACACCCGACCAAGGTGAAAAAGTTACACCAGATTTTAAAGCTATTTTCTTTTTATCAAACTATTATCCTTTTCTTTTCAAACTATTATCCTTGACCCATGTTTTGTAATACTATATGTGAATTGCTACAGTAGAACAGATCAAATGGGAGAAACCTCTCTCAGGAGTCAGATGTCACTCATACTGAACTGTTCCTCCTTGATTTCTAATTTATAATAAAATAGAGTTTAATATTTGACTTAATCTTTATAAATCTCTATTAGAATTAACATAGGCTAACTCACACTAATAGTCTCAATGTGGCCAAGGTCAGAGATCATCAAAATTTATAATAGAATTTCTGAGAGTGATATACTAATAAAGACTTTTTTTTGCCAAAACTTGATTTAGCCATTGGAGATTTAAGGGTTAACATTTATAGCATCTACAGTACACCAGGGGCTAAGCCAAGGTACAAGGAATAAAAAGACATTTTTAGTGTATAAATGAAAAGGCTATATTGGTTTTTGAGTTGCTTTGATAAAGATTAAGTGAAAAATCTCAAAGTATATCTATTTTTGCAATCTTTTGAATATTTTTACATAAATTATCTCATTTCTGGATAAATAAATTCAAGCCATCTTCTCAGCTGTGACTACTTGGTGCTATAGTTTTCAGCATTGTTATGTTCTGTGTGCTTGTATACTTGAGAGGAATGTGCGGTTATCAAAAGATTTTGAATTCTTTCTACCAAATTTGTTCTCCCCCAGATTGAGATAATGTTTGAGAAATTTGAAAACTATGTAGTGCTGCATAAATAGAACTGATTGTTTGGTGGAGTCATCCCCTGAGGGTGAAACTCGGAGAGCATTTAGTGCCAAGGAGATTTTGAGTGCAGTTAGCCTCAGAAGATCAAGGTCTACCTTGGGCAAGTCATTTAATTTCTGAGCCTTATTTCCTTACTAGAGGCCTGGTGCACAAGATTCGTGCATTCAGCCTGGCCTGCGCCCTCTCGCCTTCTGGGAGCCCTTGAGGGACATCCTTAGCGCTGCCACAGAGTCGGGAGAGGATCCCGCCACCGCTGCGCTCACCCTCCGTGAGCCCGACTTCTGGCTGAGGGGCACTCTGACCACCAGGGGGCAGCTCCTGCATTGAGCATCTGCCCCATGGTGGTCAGTGCACATCATAGCGACCAGTCATTCTACCATTCGGTCAATTTGCATATTAGCCTTTTATTAATAGGACTAGAGGCCGGGGAGGGGGGGAGCCCCTCAGCTTGGCCTGCACCCTCTCCAATCTGGGACCCCTCGGGGGATGTCCAACTACCGGTTGCAGGATTGGGCTTAAACTGGCAGTTGGACATCCCCTGAGGGGTCCAGAACCGCTGGCTCCTAACTGCTCGCCTGCCTGCTTGATCGCCCCTAACCACTCTGCCTGCCTGCTTGATCGCCCCTAACCACCCTGCCTGCCTGTCTGATCGCCCTTAACCACTCTGCCTGACTGACTGCCCCTCACGGCCTCTGCCTCAGCCCCCAGCCTAAGCCTCAGTCTGGCCTCCCTCTGCCAGAGGCTACCTGGCCAATGAGGGGAAGGCGCCACCCCCATCATCCCACTGCTGCTGCCACTGGCAGCCACCATGGCTGCCTGAGCCTCGGGCCAGCCCTGGGCAGCAGCAACCGCCATCCACGGCTTCCTGCGCCTCAGACAGCTGCTGAGGATTTGTCCGGAAGGACATCCGGATGGTCGTCTGGAAGACATCTGCCCTAATTAGCATATTACCCTTTTATTAGTATAGATAGGATATGTCATTATCTCCAGGATGCCATGGAGCAAGCACTTAATAAAAAGTGTAACGTAGATGTGGATTCAGAGACACCGTTTTCCCATTTTTGTCCTTTTCACTTCTGTCCAGAGAAACCAGGTACATTTTTTGGGGTGGTAGCTAATAGACAGCAGGCAAGCTCTTTGAACTTAGACTGCTATAAAATTAACATGTTATCTACATTATACCCTTGAAGTGGATAGATCAGAATGGACTGTCTATACTTACTTATTGCCAATTCTAGTCAATCAGTTTAAAGAGGTTTCTTGGGGAAAACAATTCAAAGTGTACTTAAATTAATGATTTCTTTTCCATTGTAAAAGACTGCTATTGTTAGAATTTTTATACGTGCATATGGATAATACTTACACTTAATTTTATAAACATCATATACTTAGGTCCTGTATTTTGATCCACTCTGACCATCTGTCTTTTGGTGTCAACTTGGTTTTTATTGTTAACCAATTTGCTCTCATTTGACATTGTTAATGGAAAAGGAGAGAAATGTCCTGAGTCTCAAAACCTAGATTTCAAAATCTAATAAAGTTTCCTGGTCAAATTTCTTCTGACTGTATGCATGTATTTTTGTGTGTAATATGGTTTTAGTATAATCCTTGAAAAAAAAAAGGTAGCATAAAGAATTTGAACACTTTCCCTTTCTCTGACTTGCTTCATCTGATAGTTGTAAGTAGTGCTCATTTGAACCAGTTCCATATCTTCTGATCTAAAAATGTTGATGACAAGGTAACCAGTTTTCCATGATCTAAGGAGATAGTGAGTACTTACTTTGCAACATGGTAGCTCAAGTCACACTTAATACCTTCATAGGCCTTGAGTTTTGTTAATCAGGGGATCAAAAGTTGGGGAAATGTGTACACGTCAAAAAAAATCTGAGAGATAATGGTAGAAAGGAATTTAATAAATAACTCCTTGAACATCTTTTTTTCCCTAACCTATCTGAAGTATATTTTATGGTACAGGAGGAAATTTTAACACCAGGCCTAGGTTATATGACTTTCCATGCATGGATCTTTCCCAGCCTTCATTTCTTTTCACTGGTGTACTCATGATGTTTTCTAACTATATTCTAACCTTTCATGTTTTTCTTTTTCATGTAGGAAACTTATGAGAATATCCCAGGCCAGTCAAAGATCACATTCCTCTTACAGGCCATCAGAAATACTACAGCTGCTGAGGAGGTACTATAATATTTGAGAATATATTTATTATTATTATTATTATCATTATTATTATTATTATTATTAATTATTTCAGAGAAAAAGGGAGAGGGAGAGACAGAAACATCAATAATGAGAGAGAATCACTGATTGGCTGCCTCCTGCATGCCCCCTACTGGGGATTGAGCCTGCCAACCAAGCATGTGCCCTTGACCGAAATCAAATGTTCTAGCCACTGAGCCAAACGAGCCAGGGCGAGAATATATTCTTATAAGATAAGTTGGGTATTAGATGGTGGTCAGAGTGGATAGTGAAAACTACTGTTACTGTGCAGACATTACCAGAACTTTGAACTTATTTGCTAGAAACTGTTTTGGAGTTAAAACTTTTAAGTGCTCTTATTAAAAATGACGATGATGTGTCCCCCATGTAGATGATGTGTCCAGGATATTTAAAAGTTAATTACATTAAAATTATTAAATATAAGTGATTTCCGTGGCTATACAAAATTTTCTAGCTCAAGACAGTTCATTCTAAAGGAAGGAATTTAATTCTTTCAGTATTTTAATGTGTTGCTAAATGATTCTGAAAAAAAAAATACTTTTTATCTATCTTTTAAAATATTATCCTTATAGCTATCTCTAAATGGAGAAGAATACTATAAAGATGTTTAGGGAATAAAGAACATTTTGTAGAGTCCTTTTAAAATCATGGCTTTTAGCAAATTACCTAGTTACCAAATCAAATTTATAGTTTCTTACTGCTTTTCTATGAATTTTTAGCTCATTTCTTCCCAAAAGTAATACCTGTGTATAACATTGAATGTGAATTGAATATCCTGTTTATTTTGGACAAAGCGTCAAAATACCCAAATCTAGAAAACTTACTCTATCTGTGACATGCTCTTAGAATTTGTAACGTAAGACTGCTTTATTAATGGTCACATTATATGTTAAATGCTTATATTAACACATGGTGAAAAGGAAGTCACACTCAAGTTGTATATAGTAATACACCTGACTTTAAATTGGCCATTTAATATTCTCTGATAACGCTGAGAAAAAAGTATAAATATGCCCTGATTTCTTAAAGTAGATGACAAAAGATGCTTCTTTACCTTTTTAAAATATATATATTCTTTAATTCAAAATGAATGTCAAATATGAACAACAAACTTAAATCTCTAAAAAGTTGGCTATTTTAATGCTTGAAGATAGATGCAAGTTAGCTACAAGACAATTTTTTTTTCAAATTATAAGAGAAAATTTATTTAAAAAGTTACAGAGATAGCAGAAGTGAGCCACGTGGGCTGTGTAGTCTCAGGGAACATTACAGAAACAAAAGGGCCCTTGGAGCTTAGGGGAAAGAAAGGCAAAGGTTAGGACACCTGGAAAGAAGAAGAAGAAGGGGAGGGAAAAGGCCAGAGCATGCTTCCCACAAATTTTAAAACAGAATAATATGAAAATTACTGAATTTTACTTTTAAAACCCCATAGTGAGCCTTGGCCAGGTGGCACAGTTGATTGGAGCATCATTCCCTACACCAAAAGGTTGTGGGTTTGATCCCCAGTCTGGGCACATGTGGGAGCCAACTGATCTGTTTCTTACATCCATGTTTCTCCCTTCCTCTTTCTCTAAAAATCAATGGAAACATAATCCTGAGGTGAAGATTTTAAAAAATACCTATATTGAACCCCATTTAAATCTTTTTTTTTAAATATATTTTATTGATTTTTTACAGAGAGGAAGGGAGAAGGAGAGAGAGTTAGAAACATCGATGAGAGAGAAACATCGATTCAGCTGCTTCCTGCACACTCCCCACTGGGGATGTGCCCACAACCAAAGTACATGCCCTTGACCGGAATCGAACCTGGGACCCTTCAGTCCGCAGACCGATGCTCTATCCACTGAGCCAAACCGGTTAGGCTAAATCTTGATTTGGTTTAGGAATTAGATGATTATGAACTGGCCTCAGCATTTTTATTGTGGCTTCATAGTTTTCAATGTATGTGTGAGAATGGAAATATTTTAGCCACTTTTATGGGAATTTTAACCACTTTGAAGCTAGAGTTTAAATTTTTTGTTGTTAATCCTTACCCAAGACTATATTTCCATTGATTTTTAGAAAGTGTGTAAGGAAGGGAGGGAGACAGAGAGAAACATCCATGTGAGAGAGACACATCGAACAGTTGCTTCCTGCAGCGCCCCAACCAGGGCCAGGGATCGAGCCTGCAACCAAAGTATGTGCCCTTGACAGAAACCGAACCCAGGACCCTTCAGTCTGAGGGCTGAATATCCCTGAGCCAAACCGGCTAGAGCTAATATATATAAAAGTATTATAATTTTTTTTCAATCATGGTGTAATGGGAGAGTGTAACAATTTTTTTCTTTTTAAATATTTTTATTGATTTCGGAGAGGAAGGGAGAGGGACAAAGAGAAATAGAAACATCAGTGATGAGAGAGTATCGATTGGCTGCCTCCTGCACACGCCCCCCCCCCCCCCCCCCCCCGCCTCCCCCCCCCAATGGGGATCAAGCCTGCAACCTGGGTGTGTGCCCTTGACTAGCATCGAACCCGGGACCCTTCAGTCCATAGACCGACACTCTATCAAAGTCCATAGACCGACACTGTCAACTGAGCCAAACAAGCCTAGGGCTAGAGTATAAATTTTTTAATAAGTTTGCTGTCTGTTATAAGTAGTTCAGATGAAAAGATTTCTCAGTGAAAAGTAAATTGAGAAAAAAATTGGCAAATTTTATTTGTATAACTTAACTCTTTTTGTTGATCATAGTCCCAAAGTAATTTGATAAAGAATAGCTATAGCCCAAAAAAAGAAAAAGAACATGTATAGTTTGGCTAATGGGTTTAATATGATCAAATTTTAGAATGGTGTTTGTGTCAACTTTTGATAATCTAAAGCAGTGGTTCTCAACCTTCTGGCCCTTTAAATACAGTTCCTCATGTTGTGACTCCACCATAAAATTATTTTCGTTGCTACTTCATAACTGTAATGTTGCTACTGTTATGAATCGTAATGTAAATATCTGATATGCAGGATGGTCGAACGACCCTGTGAAAGGGTTGTTCGACCGCCAAAGGGGTCGCGACCCACAGGTTGAGAACCACTGATCTAAAGGAATATTATACAGAAGACACCAAACTTAAATAAATTCTTCAGGTTTGAAAATGGGATAAGAATATGCACATTGAGATTGATTATCATTTTTTTGGTGTTCGGAACTTAAAATATTTGTTTGCATGAATGAAGCAGAAACATAAATAGATTTGATAGCATTTTATCTAAAGAGGTTAATGAAAAGTCAGTAATATAACAAGATAGACCAGGCTGGGACTATGCAATTATGTGGAAAATGCACTTCGGATACTAGAGTGAGTGCCAAATGGAGAAGTAGGAAAAGGTCATTATAGGATTTACAGCTTTTATTAAGATCTGTTTTTCTCCCCAAAGATTGTATTAAAAATAGGAATTTTAAACAGGTTTATCACTGCTGTGATATGTGTTCCTATTTGAGATGTAATATGTTCAGCTCTTTTACTCGGCTATAAACAAAAATACTTTTGGATGGTATTTTCTTATATAGTAGGTTAATGTGATTAGAAATACTTTTATGTATTTTTTACAAAATCTGATAAAATGCTTTTGGAATGAATTGTAAAAAGAGTTGTGAGCCCTGGCCAGTTTTGCTCAGTGGTTCGAGCATCAGCCCCAGGAACAAAGGGCCACGGGTTCGATTCCTGGTCAAGGGCACATTCTTGGTTGCACACACACCCCATCCCGACCCCCACCCCCTGAGGCAACCAATCAATGTGTCTCTCTCATAAGGATGTTTCTCTCTTTCCCTCCTTCCTTCCATCTCTCTCTCCCAGTTCTCCCTCCCTTCCACTCTACTTTAAATATCAATGGAAAAAATATCCTTGGGTGAGGATTAAAATAGAGTAGTGAAATACATAAATGGCAGAGGGAATCTAGTTTGTTGGAAATTTTTTCTTTAGGAAGACACTAAGTCAGGGGTGGGCAAACTTTTTGACTCGAGGGCCACAGTGAGTTCTTAAACTAGACCGGAGGGCCGGAACAAAAGCATGGATGGAGTGTTTGTGTGAACTAATATAAATTCAAAGTAAACATCATTACATAAAAGGGTACGGTCTTTTTTTTTTTTTTTTTTTTTTTTAGTTTTATTCATTTCAAACGGGCTGGATCCGGCCCGCGGGCCGTAGTTTGCCCACGGCTGCACCAAGTTATTAACAATGTTATCTATTTGTAGGCCAGACAAATGGCTGCTGTTCTCCTAAGACGTCTTTTGTCCTCTGCATTTGATGAAGTCTACCCAACTCTTCCTTCTGATGTCCAGACTGCCATCAAGAGTGAACTACTAATGATTATTCAAATGGAAACACAGTCTAGCATGAGGAAGAAAATTTGTGATATTGCTGCAGAATTGGCCAGAAATTTAATAGGTTTGTATGCAAATGCATTTATTATTATGATGTTATAAAAGAAAAAACACAGTTGACATTGAACAACATGGGTTTGAATTGCATGGGTCCACTTAATATGGGAATTTTTTTTTTTTGCAATTTTCTGTTGAGAGTCTGGATACGGAGGGTTGACTGTATGCATTGTTCTACACCATCTTATGTAATGGACTTGAGCATCTGTGAATTTTGTTACCTGACACAGGTCCTAGTATCATTCCTCAGTGGATACTGAGACAAATTAGGGGAGTCAAAAGTTAATTGTGATTTTTCTATTATGTTTGGGGTCGGTACCCCTAAACCACCCCAACCACTAAGTTGTTCAAGGGTCAAGTGTATCTTCTTTTTTTTTAAAAGTGGAGTCTGTAGAGGAAACGTCACAAGTACCTGAATATCACTTATTCTGTTCAAAATGAGAGTGATTATGGATTCTGCATTTAGGGCCAAAATGATAGATGTTTGTAAGATGCAGTCATACCATTGGTATTTATCATGTGAGAATTAGTGTTATAGTTTGCTTGAAAATAGTACAGTTTTGAAAGCATAGTCTGACGTATAGCCTACTTTATAGACTTGCCAATACAAGAAGATATTAGTGAAATCGAGGTTCTTTTGCTATTATATTTGTGTATTTCTAAATTATGTGCTATTATACTATTTACATGTAAAATACCCAAAAAATATTTTTAAAGGAAAAACTGCTAAAATTGCATTTTATCAACAGTCAAGACTTTTTGGTCATTCTAAAAATATGAATAAAGTAATAGAATATTCTTTGTTATTATTTTGACAGATTCATTAATGTAATTTTAAACTTAATTCATTTAAGTGACATTTTCAAAGGTTGAAAGGATACCTCACTAAGATAAGGGCTAAGTGGGAGAACATTGTTGGTTGTGCTAGTAAAAAAAAAAAACATAACCAATTCTGTAATCTTAACTACCAAAATAATTCAAAACCCACTGAAACATTTTTTTTTAATCCTCATCAAGGATATTTTTTCATTGATTTTTATAGAGAGGGAAAGACAGAACTATCAATGTGAGAGAAACACATTGATTGGTTGCCTCCTACATGTGCCCGGGCCAGGGAGGAGCCTGCAACCAAGGTACATGCTCTTGACTAGAATTGAACCGAGGACCCTTCAGTATGCAGGCTGATGCTCTATCCACTGAGCCAAACCAACTAGGGCTGAAACAGTTTTTTTAATATGTATTTTTATTGATTGTAGAGAGACAGGAAGGGAAAGAGAGAAACATCAGTCAGTTGCCTCCCATATGTGCCCAACCGGAATTAAACGTGAAGCCTTTCACTGCATGGGACAACGCTCCAACCCAACTGAGCCACGCTGATCAGGGTGAAACTCTTAATTTTGAATTTTTAAAAAAGCTTAAAAAATTCTATTTCAAAATTTTAATATTTTTACTTATTTTTATTATTTTTTTTATTAATCCTCACCCAAAGATTTTTCCTATTAATATTTAGAGAGATTAGAAGGGACGGGGCATGGGGGGGAGGGAGGGAGAGAGAGAGAGAGAGAGAGAGAGAGAGAGAGAGAGAGAGAGAGAAAAACATCAATAGGTTGCCTCCCATGTGTGCTGTGATCAGGGCTGGGTATTGAGACTGCATTTGAGGTACGTGCTCTTGACTGGAATTGAACCTGAGACCCTTCAGTCTGAGGATGGACACTAACCACTGAGCACAACTGGCTAGAGCTTATTTTTAAATTTTTTAACTGTACAGATAAGAGTTTTTATAGGTGACATTTTTTTTTTAACTCAATCACTTGATAATAGAAACATTTTCAAAATGTTTCTAGGTGTACTCTTCATAGTATTTTAAAATTTTTTCATTTATTACCAGGCCAGTGTGGTTCAGTTGTTGAGCATCGACCTATGAACCAGGAGGTTACCATTTGATTCCAGGTCAGGGCACATGCCTGGGTTATGCGCTCGATCCCCAGTCTGGGGAATGCAGGAGACAGCCAATCAATGATTCTCTGTCATTATTGATGTTTCTATTTCTCCCTCTCCCTTTCAAAAATCAATAAAAATATATTTTAAAGGTTTTTCTTTTACTAGTTTGAGAGAAAGAAATAAGTTTATTGTTCCACTTATTTATGCATTCATTGGTTGATTCTTATATGTGCCTGACCAGTGACTAAACCTGCAACCTTGGTGTATCAGGATGACACTCTAACCAACTGAGCTATGCAGCCAGGGCCATAGATTTTTTTCTTTAAAGTAGCTATTTTATTACTGCTCAAAGCAACATTTTTATGTTAAAAAGATAGGTGAAGGGTATTTTTCTTAATCTCACTAAGTAGCACTCATTTCAGAAAATCAAATAATGTGGGAAATTTTTAACAAGAAAAAATGCAACTGCAATTTCTACAACTCTTTTTTACATTTTTTATAAGGGTATAAATGGTGAGTTAACTAATGCACTATATTTTTGTGGTTGCTTATTTTTATTATAAAGTAAAAAATTTTGTATTTTAAAATCTTTTTTTTTTTTTAATATATTTATTGATTTTTTTACAGAGAGAAAGGGAGAGAGATAGAGAGTTAGAGACATCGATGAGAGAGAAACATCAATCAGCTGCCTCCTGCACATCTCCTACTGGGGATGTGCCCGCAACCAAGGTACATGCCCTTGACCGGAATCGAACCTGGGACTTTCAGTCCCCAGGCCGACGCTCTATCCACTGAGCCAAACCGGTTTCGGCTAAAATCTTGTTTAGAAGTAAATACATTGAGAAAATCTGGTATCACTTAAAACTGTAAAGCATGAGCACCCTGCTCTGGGTCCTGGGATTCCCAATCCCATTTCATCTACAGTTTGAAAGTAATAATTATTTTGGTTTCAAGACCTTGTTACCATATATTAGCTTTGCCTACTTTTTAAACTCTTTAATAGCAATAGTATGTATACAAAGATTCAATCAATCAGATAGTCACAGTGATGCCTTTTCTCCAAATACCACTCCTTAGAAGTGATCCCATTTAATACTTGTGCTGTGTAACCCAAATATAAACAATTGCTTTTTATAAGATTACTAGAGGTCCAGTGCACGAAATTCATGCATGGGGGTGGGAGGGGTTGTCCCTCAGCCCAGCCTGCACCCACTCCATTCCAGGGCCCCTTAGGGGATGTCCGACTGCCTCTTCCAATCTGGGACCGCTGGCTCCTAACCACTCACCTGCCTGATCACCCCTAACCCCTCTGCCTGATTGCCCTAACCACCTCTGCCTGCCTACTTGATCACCCCTAACTGCTCCTGTACAAGCCTGATCACCCTAACTGCTTCCCTGCTGGCGTGATCCCCCCTAACCACCTCTGCCTGCCTGATCGCCCCTAGCTGCTCCCCTGCTGGCCTGATCGTCCCTAACTGCCTCTGCCTCACCCCACACCAGCGACCCAGGATTCCCTCTTCCAGCCGGTCGCAGGCACCGGGGACCCAGGCTTCCCTCCCTCTGGCCGGCCACAGGCAGCCAGTACCTGGGCCGGCTTTGCCTGGGCTGCAGCTGCAGGCGCCCGGGCCGCAGCCTGGCTTGTCCCCATTCCTCTCTCGAGAGCTCATTTGTGCATGGCTCATAAGGCATGAGAGTGACAACCATTTGCATATTAGCTCTTTATTATATAGGATTATGTCATTTTTAAGTTAAAGAACCTAATTGTGTTAGAAGTTTTTTTAATATAGAGCAAATGACATTTTCTGCTATATATTTTGAATGAGGCTTATAATGAAAGGATTCACCCTTAATGATTTGAAGTTTTGACTTACACACTTTATGCCTGGATTTCTTTACTTTTAGATGAGGATGGTAACAACCAATGGCCTGAAGGTTTGAAGTTCCTTTTTGATTCAGTCAGCTCTCAAAATATGGGACTGCGGGAAGCTGCCCTTCACATTTTCTGGTATATGCCTTGATCTAATTTTTTGAAAATGGTAATGTCATGAATACGCGAAGCACATTTTTATTTTCTAGTCTAACAACTTTTTATTCTGAAAAAGCCTTCAGATAAGCTTTATATTTGTGTTTGAAGTAAAATTGAAAAAACAACAACAACCAAAGCTTCTTATTTCATATTATGATCCTTATTTGTATATGAGGGTTCTCTGGAGCTATATTTTTTTTAAATATTTTTTTACAATAGATTTCAGAGAGGAACGGAGAGGGAGAGAGAGACAGAAACATCAGTGATGAGAGAGAATCATTGATTGGCTGCCTCCTGCACGCCCCACATTGGGGATCCAGCCCACAACCCAGGCATGTGCCCTTAGCAGAAATTGAACTGTGACCTCCTGGCTCATACATCAACACTCAACACAGCCATGCCCAGCCGGGCTGGAGCTTTATTTCTTTATTTTCTTTTCTTATTATTCTGGAACAGTTTCTTCAGCTTTATTTGGAAATGAACACAGTACTAAATGTAGCTTTTAAAAAGCTGCTTTAGTAATGGCATCTTGAAGAGAAAGAAAGGGCTCGTGAATCCCATTGTTTTCTGGGTCTTCTGTGGTCAAGCTTTATAAAAATGTAATATTTTAATAAACTGCTGTGTGTCTATAAGCAGATGATCAAAGTTTAGAATGCAGTAACTATCTGCATTAAGAAAAATTTTGCCCTGCCATGTTACACAGTTCATTGTATTTAAAATAAAATTGGATTTATAAATTTTAAGGATTATATACATTTTTCAATAAAGTATACCTTGAGCATCTGAAGAGGATAAGGGTAGATATTAACACCATTTTCTCTTTAATTTGTCAGATGTATTTTATTTATTTATGTCAGTAATCCAGAGTAGAGAATTAAGTAAAAGTACTTAGTTTGTTTACCTAGTTTAAAGTAGAGCAGAACTTAAACTACCCTGGATCACCAAGACTAGGAGCAGACTGTGTGAGAACACATGTTTACTGCAGCTATTATGTGCAACTGAGTGGTTGCTCTTGTCCCATCCTGCACTTTAAGTTAGCTTCCCACTGAGACAGAGCATAAGAAGAAAGCACTGGGCTGGGGTGGGTGACTTAGTCATGTACACCTGGGTCTCCCCCTACTCCCAGACTAATCATCTCCACTATGTTTGTTTCCATTCACCCAACCCCAAAAGAAGATTGCTTGGAGGGATGGGTATTTTTCAACCTTAAGGATTGATACTTTTGAGTCAGGTAGACATTTAATTAAATATTCTAGTGATCACTTTACTAAGATGAAATGTAGTTTCTTATTGACTTTAGAAAGAGGAAAAGAGAGAGAGAAGCATTGATTTGATTTTCCACTTACTTATATATTCATTGGTTGATTCTGACTGCAGGTCTAACCCACAGCCTTGGAGTAATAAGACAACACTCTAAGCAACTAAGCTATCTGGCCGGGGTAGATGTAATGTAGTTGTTTTTTTTTAAAAAAAAAAAACGCTTTGAATCATTTTTTAGGAACTTCCCTGGAATTTTTGGGAACCAACAGCAGCACTATTTAGACGTCATCAAACGGATGTTAGTTCAGTGTATGCAAGATCAGGAACATCCAGCGGTAAATCATTTCAATTTACTTTATATTAACACCTAATTTAAGGTAACATCTAACTTGTGAAAGAATTTATGTATATGGAGATTGTCTTTAATACTTTAAAATATAAATACTAGGCTGGTGCCATTTGGGAGCTCAGCCCATCTGGTTTTCCAGATGACCTAATTTATAATTCTTTACCCCACCCCCACCCCCAAATCTGTATATATAAAAGGCTAAGTGACTGACTGTATGTATGTCTGACTGACCAGCCAGTACATATAATACCCACTGGCAATTTAAAAATAAATGTTGACTTGCACGTGCATGATACATATAAAGCCCTTGCTGGCGCCAATCGCACGCATGTGTTTTGATCTATCATTGTCGATCATGAATTTGGTTGGCACTTCTGTTATAGAGAGAGGGCGAATAGCAATATTAAAATATTTCTTCTAATTAATTTTCTTTCAATGTGCATGAAACTGCACCAGGCCACTAGCCTATATATAAATAGTTTTACTGATCAAGAGAAAACTTCATCCTTAGTAACAAAACTTGGACTTGCATCCATTAAAAATGTCTCATGTTTGATATTTTTTACTCTCATCACTTTAGATCCGAACACTATCTGCTAGAGCTACAGCTGCATTTATCCTTGCAAATGAGCATAATGTTGCTCTGTTCAAACATTTTGCAGACTTGTTACCTGGATTCTTACAGGTAAGAAGACCATTTAAAATAGGTGATAATTATATCTTCATTGGTTTCTGTAGTTTAATAAATGCATATCAGAGTTAACATTCATTTATTCAGTAAATATACATTGTCTACTATGTGCTGGTACTAGGCATTGGGGATACAGCAGTGAACAAACCATGCAAATCATTGTCCGCTTTGAACTCACATCTATTAGCTTTGATAGGTTCTTAGTCTTTTAAAATATTTAGGTTAGAGTTTCAGAGTTTTTCTGTAATACAGATGATATAAGCAACTTATGCTTATTGAATATGTAATCACATGGGTTATTTCCATTCAATCAACCAAATAATTTATGAAATTAAATGCCCATTTTACATAAGGAAAAACTGAGGAGGAGGGGATAAGAAAGTTGGCAAGTTCACAGTGTTGGAAAGTGGAGGCATCCTGCATGATTCGAACCCAAGTTAGACTGCAGTTCTTAACCAGAGGGTTTATAGCAGTTTGTTTTATAGTTTATGGTTAATTCCCATTATTGAATGTCAAGGATAAGTTATTATGTTAAGGACACCTTCTGCCTAAATGAGAAGGTAAAGTAAGATTGAGTAAATTGGAGCAGTTAATCTTGTTAGACCCTAAATCCATTTTTTAATGACATTTTATAACTTCCCATATTCTGTCCTAAAATGAAATGCATAGGTAACATAACTCACATACGTGCTCTACCACTCGCTATGACGGGCACTGACCACCAGGGGACAGACAGTTGACCAGTTGCTATGACATGCACTGACCACCAGGGGGTAGACGCTCTGACCAATAGGTTAGCTTGCTACTGGGGTATAGCAGATCGGGGCTGAGCGAGATGGGCTGGACATGCCCTGGAGCCCTCCTGCGGTCCCTCTCCAGTTGGCCAACCTCCTGCATCCTTCCCCTGCCCCAGTCGTGCACCGGTGGGGTCCCTCAGCCTGGCCTGCGCCCTCTCACAATCTGGGACCTCTCAGGGGATGTCAGCTTGTTTTGGCCCGACAGCAGAACGACCAGTTCCTATGATGCACACTGACAACCAGGGGGCGACACAATGCAGGAGCTGCCCCCTGGTGGTGAGTGCACTCCTACAAAGGGAGCATCATTCAGCCAGAAGCCGGGCTTGTGGCTGGTGAGCACAGCGGTGGTGGCAGGAACCTCTCCTACCTTCACAGCAGCACTAAGGATGTCCGACTGCCAGCTTAGGCCCGCACCACGCTGAGGGACCCCTCCAAAATGCACAGATTTTTGTGTACTGGGCCTCTAGTTCTGTCCTAAAATGAAATGCATAGGTAACATAACTCACGTACATGCACAAGTTTTTAAAATATCAATACATGGTTCTAAGTGAATATAAGAAGGAAAAAGAAAGTAACGTATAATAAAAATGGCATGCTTTCTACATATAAATGCCAAGGCATGACTACCACAAAAGACATAGATTCGGTGATTTTTTTTTTAAGTGACCTCTACAAATGCAATAGATTAAGAAATGGACAATACAGAGGTCTCATTGGCAAGTCAAACATCAAAATTGCTGTTACTGTTAATGATTTGATTTCCAGAAATAGTAAAGTTCTGGACGAAACAAATTATGTATTTATTTTTGACTTATACAATATTTACGTGGCGGGGGAGGGATCACAGTACAGTTATTTTTCACAGTACATTTTTAAAATGGTGCAAAATAATTTGTGAGTTGGGTTCCAGGTTCTGATAATTATAAGTAAGTTCATTTTGTGAGTGTCTTACATTTATGATTTTGTGAGATGCATGATAAGGTCTTGTTAATTCCTTGAAAGCATTTGTGTCACAAATGGAGGATATCTAATACTACTGGTTTTTGCCCATCTTTAGTCGTGACAACCAAGAAAACACCTCCTAAGAGAAATAACCCTATTGCAAACTGGGTTAGACAGGAGTTAGAGGAGGTAAAACTGAAATATTCTGCATGGGTCAGAGGATTTAGTAGATAGTTTTCTTTCATTGTCATCAAACTGAAGAGAGTTTAGGTCAATGACAAAACACTAACTGTTCCATTCTATTTTAGTACTTTATTACCAAACTTTACATTCTGTTTCATCTTTTCTAGGCTGTAAATGATTCGTGCTACCAGAATGATGATTCGGTCCTAAAATCCCTTGTGGAGATTGCAGATACTGTTCCAAAGTATTTGCGTCCTCATTTGGAAGCTACTTTACAGCTAAGTCTAAAGGTAAATTAAATACTTCAGTAAATGTTGTGTTTATTATTTTCAGTGAATAAACTACTAAATGTATGCAAATATGTCTTCCTTGTAGTTATGTGGAGACACTAGCCTCAATAATATGCAACGCCAGCTTGCCCTTGAAGTAATTGTGACCCTCTCTGAGACTGCAGCTGCTATGTTAAGAAAACATACCAATATTGTTGCACAAACTAGTAAGTCAAAGATCTTTAAATGGTTTATGTTAATGTAGGAAAATCGTTGAATAACTGTGCTGAGAGTTGTATAAGTTCACAGGTTTGTTAATGTCTCGGGATGTGCATCTCTGTACATACTCACATATGTGTACCCAACTTGCTGGCTTTGCTGCAGCTCTCTGAAACCTAACATGATGGCAGGCATGACTGGTAATACCTAGAAATCACAAACATTTATGGAGAAAATTGTGTAAGATATTGAAAGACCAAAAGAAACATTGAAAGAACTAAATATCAGTTCTCCTCAAATGCAATATAATTTCACTCAGAATCCCAACTTATGTTGAAGAACATAGGTTCTGGAGTAAAATTTTGTTAAAGAGAATTTTGTTAAACCAAATAGAGTTCTTGCCCTATCAGCTGTGAAGATTTAGGATTTGTTGATGGTGCAGGTATAGACAAATAGATTGGGTGGGAGCAGAACCACTCAAGTGAAAACAAAACTGACTTCATCAGAAGTCATTGGGGGGAATGATTATTTCTATTTTTAAAAGTACCACAATCTTAAATATTCTGTAACAACCAATTTGGGGTTGATTAAAAGCTAATACAGACACTTTTTATTTTTTTAAATATGTTTTTATTGATTTCAGAGAGGAGGGGAGAGGGAGAGAGAGAAAAACATCAATGATGAGAGAGAATCATTGATTGACTGCCTCTGCATGCCACACACTAGGGATCAAGCCCACAACCTGGCCATGTGCCCTGATTAGGAATCGAACCATGACCTCCTGGTTCACAGGTCTACGCTCAACTACTGGGCCACGCCGGATGGGCCATAGACACATTTCACAAGGAAAGCTTGATAGATAGTAGAGAAGGATTTTTAAAAGGCTGAATTAAAAACCATATATGTAAAAACATTGCTAAATTTGCAAAAAGGAAAATAATGTTTTGACCATCCAAGGACACCATAAGTGAAATTAAAAGAGACACTACAGACTAGAGAAAATAGTTGCAGTGCTCACCGTCAACGAAGTTTTATTATCCAGAAATTAGACAAAGGTTAGTAACAGGAAATAAACAAAAGAGGAATCTAAAATAGCTAAAGAACACTACTCTGTCTCAGTAAAAACAAGTGTAATTGTGGAATACAGCGTATTGGAAACTTTGACAACATCAAGTGTTGATAAAGCGTGTAGATAAGAGAAGACATTTTTACAGTTGCAGGGCACTTCACACATTGTGGTGAAATAAGAAGCCTTTTAAACTTCCCTTAGCAAGCTTATAAAACCACTATGGAGAGCAGTTTAGTGCTGTTGAAGAAGATACTTGTAGGTACCTAAACTCACACTTGTCAAGGAGATCAAGCCTTGTATAAGATGTATAAGAATTTCATCAAAGTAAAATTTGTAATTGGAAACAACCAAAACGTCCATCAACAGGATAGTATTTATATAATGGAATGCTATGAGAAAAAAAGAAAATTGCCAGAGGATACATATAGTATGACTAGGGGCCCAGTACACAAATTCATGCACCTTGAAAGGAACTGTGGGCTGAGAGGCTGCAGTGGGCACGGGTGGGTCTCGGCCTATCCTCCCAGCCTCTCCTCCCGTGGCCCCCTGTCCCCTGTCTGCCAGCAGCCCTCCTGGCACAGGCCTTGCTCACACTCGCTGACAGCTGCGACCCTGCTCACACCCGCTTATGGCATGGAGCAATTGGGGCCCACACCAGAAGTGGATCTGAGCAGCAGCTGCTGCCCCGATCATCCCTCAGGAGCAGGGGGAGGTAGAGA
This sequence comes from Myotis yumanensis, assembly GCF_028538775.1. Lineage (NCBI taxonomy): Eukaryota > Metazoa > Chordata > Mammalia > Chiroptera > Vespertilionidae > Myotis > Myotis yumanensis. The sequence goes on along the minus strand of NW_027223754.1, from coordinate 41,276,980 downwards.
AGCCCTCAGGGGCAATCAGGGCTGGCAACCACCGCTTGCACCTGCTGATGGTGCCGAGCAATTGGGACTGGCGCCGGGCACCTGCAGCGGGTGTGAGTGGCCACTCCAGCGCCAGCAGCGGCTGTGAGAGGGGCTGGTGCCAGTAGCAGGTGCGAGCATAGGGCAGGACCGTGGCTCGTGGGAGCAAAGAATTTTTAGTAACCACCAGAGGCTCCCCACAATGACAGCAACCGGCGCCCTGCCTTGGTCTGGCACCCCCACTCACCTGCTTCACCATCCCACTGCACTGCTGCCCACCATATTCTGCACTCTACCGTCTTCTGACACCCACCATGTTTCACACGCGCCCCCTGGTGGTCAGAGCGCATTATAGTGACCAGTTCTGTTCGATTTATTTGCAATTAGGGTTTTATATAGAGAGACTAGAGGCCCGGTGTACAAAAATTTGTGCACTTGGGGGGTGGGGGGGTTTGCCCCTCAGCCGGGCCTGTGCCCTCTTGCAGTCTGGGACCCCTCGGGGGATGTCCACCTGCTGGCTTAGGCCCGCTCCCTAGAGCGGGCCTAAGCTGGCAGTCAGACATCCCTCTGGCAGCCCGGGAGCCCACGGGGAATGTCCACTTGCCAGCAGGGAGCAGGCCTAAGCTGCAGTTGGACATCCTTAGCGCTGCTGAGGAGGCGGGAGAGGCTCCCACCACCACCGCTGTACTGGCAGCAGTCAGCCTGGCTTGTGGCTGAGCAGAGCTCCCCCTGTGGGAGCGCACTGACCACCAGGGGGCAGCTCCTGCATTGAGCATCTGCCCCCTGGTGGTCAGTGTGTGTGATAGTGACCAGTCATTCCCAATTGTTCTGTTAGGGTCAATTTGCATATTACCCTTTTATTATATAGGAGTGCCTGGCCAGCCTGGATAAGGGGCTGATGGCTGTTTGCAGGCTGGCCACAGCCCCTTCAGGGTGCGGGATCCCCGCTGGGGTGCCTGGCCAGTCTGGGTGAGTGGCTGATGGCAGTTTGAAGGCTGGCCAAGTCCCCCAGCGGAGACCCTCACCCCATGAGGGTGTGGCCAGCCTGGGTGAGTGGCTGATGGCTGTTTGCAGGCTGGCCACAGCCCCTTCAGTGTGGCGGTCCCCACTGGGGTACCTGGGTGAGGGGCAGGGGGCTGTTTTCAGGCTGGCTAAGCCCCCCAGCGGGGACCCTCACCCCATAAGGGTGTGGCCAGCCTGGGTGAGGGGCTGATGGCTGGTTTGCAGGCTGGCCACAGCCCCCAGCCACCCAGGCTCCCAGAGTGGAGCTGGCTGGAAGCAGGTATCTGGGATTTATTTGTCTATAATTGAAACTTTCTTGCCATGAGCAGAGGCCACAGCCGGCTCAGGGCAGGCGTGAAGCTTGGTTTCCTCCATCACCCGGGCAACAAAGCCTTCTGCTTGCTCCAGCTCGGTGGCTGCTGGCCGCCATCTTGGTTGGGTTTATTTGCATATAGTCACTCTGATTGGCTGGTGGGCTTGGCTTGGGGTGTAGCAAAGGTACGGTCAGTTAGCATCTTTGTCTTTTATTAGTGTAGACTAGAGGCCCAGTACATGCAATTTGTGCAATGGTAGGGTCCCTAGTGGCTACCAGCTGCCAGCCAGGGCCTCCCTCCCTTTCTCCGGCTGGCCCCGCCTCCCTAGTCAAACTCCCGGACGACCTCCCAGTTGAGGGGACAATTTGCATTACCACCTTATATGACAAAAGCCTAATATGCTAAGTGTCCGGTCGGTCATTCAACCAACCAAAGCATAATATGCTAATGATGTGCTACAGCTGCTCAACTGCTCCCTATGACATGCACTGATCACCAGGGGGTAGACAGTCGATCGGTCAACCAGTCGCTATGATGTGCACTGACCACCAGGAGGCAGATGCTCTAAACAGTAGGTTAGCTTGATGCTGGGGCCTACCCATCAGGACTGAGTGAGACGGGCCAGACATGCCCTGGAGCCCTCCCGCAGTCCCTCCCCAGCTGGCCAACCTCCTGCATCTCTCCCTCCCTTACCCCAATTGTACACTGGTGGGCTCCCTCAGCCTGGCCTGCGCCCTCTCGCTATCCAGGATCCCTCGGGGGACATTGGAGAGCCAATTTCGGCCTGATCCCACAGGGGGAGCACTGCTCACCCAGAAGCCGGGCTTACACTGGCGAGCACAGCAGTGGTGGCGGAAGCCTCTCCCACCTCTGCAGCAGCCCTAAAGCTGTCCAACTTGGGCCTGGGGAGCAGGCCTAAGCCACCAGTCAGCCATCCCCCAAGGATTCCTGGACTGCAAGAGGGCGCAGGCTGGGCTGAGGGACACCCCCCACACACACAACCCCACAGTGCATGAATTTCTTGCACCGGGCCTCTTGTGTATTATAAAAAAGTATAATCTTGAAATAGTGCTCTTTTGTATGTAAATACAGAAGTCTGTAGTTCAAGTGTAAAAACAGTTTGGGAATGGAAACATTTGATTTTTTATTATGGAGCTCACTTCTGGTGGTGAGGAAGGGAGAGAATGCAATAGGATTTGTGAAGTTTGACTTTAATTCTTAATGTACTTCTTAAGAAGATGTAAGCAAATGTGGCCCCCCAAAAAACTACAAAACCCACAAATGGTTAAAATTAAAAACGGGTGTTAGGCGCACAGGCAAATCAATTTTTTTGTCTCACTCTCTTAGATGCAAAGTAAATCCTTCATTTTTTACTTAGTGAGATTCTTGTTTGTAAATGATGATATTGACAAAATAAAAAAAAGCCATGGTCTTCAGATATGAAATTATTTCCTTTAGTTCCTCAGATGTTAGCAATGATGGTTGATCTAGAAGAGGATGAGGACTGGGCAAATGCGGATGAACTAGAAGATGATGATTTTGACAGGTAATCATACACAATAAATACTGTATAAAGGTTCCTCCTTGACAGGATAGAGCAACATCAGTTGACAATGAGAGCTTTAGGCTTATGAGGCCCCCACCTTTCTACCACTGTATTAGATAATTTGAAGTTAAACTTTTAAGTTTGGAATATGGGACACTTAGGTTTCTTGTTGTATCCATTTCTGCATCCTATTTTGTAAATATTTTAAATAAAGTAGCTATCTTTTCTACCCCATCCTTAAAACTTCTTCAAGATTTTTTATTTTGGGTATGTTTTTAAAATATGTATAAAGAAACTTTATTGTGATAAATTCCTTTATAGGCATAGTCTTCATTTAGAATGCTTATTTCACCACAGTTCCCTGTGAAGCTTCATATTTTCCTAATCTACAATCTAACTTGAGGCTACAGAGGAGACGGTGGTGAAATCTGTACACTAGGTGACATAACACTGGAATTGCTGTTTTACGTGCTGTGACTTAGGAGACCCCCATGAATACAGATTCCTATGGAAAAGTCAACCGAAATCTATATTCACTGTCCCAATAGTGATGATGGCCCCTTGCATGTACATGAAACAGCACTTCAGAAATCTGTTAATTTGATTCTTTCAGTAGTCTTAAAGATATATTATAGCTACAGAACGGAGAGAAAAGGTTGAGTGATTTGCTCAATATTGCATAGCCAGTTAGTAGACTGGGCTTTAATACCATTTCTCTTAGTCTTCCCGGGGTATCATACTATCTCTGATTCTTAAAAAGAACTGAAATTATTCCCAGAAAGGCTAGCAGTCGGTATAAGCTACTATAACAATACTAGAAATGAAAGACATTTGCCTTATAGAATATATGGTGGTTTCTGAGGCTAACCCCCATTATTAAAAATGACTGACTTCTGACTTAAAAGACTGTGTTGGAGTGTATGAAAGTAGTCCTTCACTGGAAATAACCTAACAGGGCTGAAGAAAAGATAGGGCTCAGATCAGGTTTTCTTTCCCTGGTTCAAGTTACTCTAATGTGCTGCTACTTGGCCTGAAATTTGCCCTGTAAAAGGCCCTTGAATTTATATGGTTTATGAAGCTGTCTTTTTCTGGACTATGTAAATAAGCTTTTCTTATCTGTGAATAAATGGCCATATATTTATTTTCAAATCAGTTTAAGTCTAAGAGCCTGTTCTAAAGATAGTTTGTAGCCTTTTCTTTGTACACATGTGGGGACAAAAGTAGGTTTATAGTTGTGAGTATGCAAAACAGTTTATTCTACATTATTACTTACTAATTATTGTATTGTTTTCCATACAAACAACTGTAAAGCTACTTTTGCCCACCTCTGTATGTCATATCTTCAGAACAGCTAAAGATTATGCACATGACAAACTCACTGCTGATCTTAGAGTTATAAGACAGTACAAAGGCTTTTATGCCTGGTTTTCTTCAGTTTTCAGTGAAAACACTGGAATGGAGTTTCACTTACACATAATTTTTGGCAATGCAATTTATACCCCTTTAAAGGTAAATAAATAAGTTCACAGTGAGGAGAAAATCATGTACAGTCTCAGCCCCCTTTCAATTTTCTATGTTCTGTTCACTGATTATTTTGAAAGATATATGTCCAGGAAATGAGAAATGCAAGTTCTCCTAAATGCTCTGCACACACTTCTGCATCTTGAAAGTATCAGAAGCTAAGTGTTAGCCAGTGTGGGGTGTGTGCATGTAAAGAGAGAGAAAGGGGAAAGCCTTGAAAAATAAGATCTGGACATAGGACTTTTTAAACTACAGTGAATCATAGTTTATTTGCCTCCCTCCCCCCCCTCCTTTTTTTTTTTTTTTTAATGATAGACTTTTTTGTTTGTTTTTTTGGTTTTTTTTTTTATATATTTTATTGATTTTTTACAGAGAGGAAAGGAGAGAGATAGAGAGTGAGAAACATCGATCAGCTGCCTACTGCACATCTCCTACTGGGGATGTGCCTGCAACCCAGGTACATGCCCTTCACCGGAATCGAGCCTGGGACCTTTCAGTCCACAGGCTGACGCTCTATCCACTGAGCCAAACCGGTTTCGGCCCTCCCCTTTTTTAACTCTAGGGTTTTTAACTCAAACTTACTATATACATTCAGAAGTCTGCTTGATTTATTCTTTTCCAATCCTAGTTTAATAACAATCCACATTTAGAAATATGTCTGTATAGTATACTATTCTTGTGTATTTTGAATATGTTGAGTACATTACATGCTGTTTTGTGCAGCAATGCAGTTGCTGGTGAAAGTGCTTTGGACCGAATGGCTTGTGGACTTGGAGGAAAACTCGTTTTGCCCATGATCAAGGAACACATTATGCAGATGCTTCAAAATCGTAAGCTCTCTCTTTCAAATGCTAGAATAATGGAAAGTTGCTTTCTAAGTCAGAAACTATAACAAATGCTTAGACTGTGCCTAAAAATTAATCTTTGCCTTTTTATATTCTGTGTTTAACCTGATTTTTACATTATGTTGATAAAATTCTATTTAGTTGTCTTTGGGGCCATTCAGTCTTAAGCCAAAGAATATTTTTCCTCAATTAAAAATACTCAATTCTCCTCAGAATTGGCCTAATTGTATAGGGAAAAAAATATAAATTCTAAGAAAAATTTAGTTTTCTCTTTAGCCAGAAACATCTAGATTTGAATTTAACTAAAATGATATTATTTGACTATTTATGAAACATTTGATTCATAAAATTTTATGAGACATATTTGATTTATATAATCTCCCTTCAGCCAATATCTTTTATTTTCAAGGCTATCTAGTATTTCCCAATAAATATTTGGTCATATCAATACCAAACATTGTGTACATGTTTTTTTGTGGGGGTGTTTTTGTCTTTTTAATTACAAAGTAAACGTATTTGAATTTTTTTTTTAATTCAAATACAGAAATGTATAACTAAAAGTCCCTTACCTTAGATTCAGAGGTGGCCACTATTAAAAAGTCTCTGAGAGTGTTTTATTTGCCTCTCTTAGCATTTCCATTTTTTTCTCTTTATCTATGCATAATTGGCAGGGGGCAGTTTTGGAATGTGACCCAGGGATGGGCAAACTTTTTGACTCGAGTGCCACAATGGGTTCTTAAACTGGACCGGAGGGCCGGAACAAAAGCATGGATGGAGTGTTTGTGTGAACTAATATAAATTCAAAGTAAACATCATTACATAAAAGGGTACAGTCTTTTTTTTTTTTTAGTTTTATTCATTTCAAACGGGCTGGATCCGGCCTGCGGGCTGTAGTTTGCCCACGGCTGGACTATACCATACAGACTCACCATACTTACCTTAAGCTTTTGCTGCACAATACAGTATATCACCACACAATAGCCTCCCTTATTTGTTTAACAGCACATAGCATTCCACACTTCCCCACTGAATGTTAACAGTTTTTGTTGATTAAAATAATGGTACTGCATACACTTGTACAGAAATCCTGGTTTGCTTGTGTGAATATTTCATTTATAGAGTACATTATAGGAGACAAAGTTGAGGGGCAAACCATTGACTCGGGATCTTAAAGTAGTAAAACAGAGTTATAATACCAGCTTCAAATGAAAGTGAATTATTAACACTTGGATTGCGGGAAACGAGTTAAGTCGGCTCGCGTGAATTGCGCGGACTCCGCGGGAGCCGTCTTAACTCGGTTCATATAGATTTGCGGTGGAGTGCGGGAAACGTGTAAACTCGGGCCGATTGTAACTGCGTATTACCAAATATTTGTTTGTTTGCCGTTCACAAAGATACCTACCTGCGTATGCGAACCGTTTCATACCCATTGGGGTAATAGGTATCATAAAAATCCCTTGTAAGTAGAGAACACTTTATGGCGCTGGTCGAGTACAATACCGTTAGGGTACCAATGTATTGTTTTCTCATTTTATAACCGATATCCCTGGATATCTCACCATGCAAAGAGAATAGTTATTGAGAAATACTTCTTGTGTCCGGACGTCTTTAGTTTTGAGTTTTGTGAATATTATTACGTGTTTAAACTAACTCTGATTTTGCGCGGGAAACCTAAATAATTGCCCGCGCCATCTTATATTTTGGCGGGAAATTCACCCGACACCGTAGTGTTAAGAACTCTAGCCGAAACCGGTTTGGCTCAGTGGATGGAGCGTCGGCCTGCGGACTGAAAGGTCCCAGGTTTGATTCTGGTCAAGGGCATGTACCTGGGTTGCGGGCACATCCCCAGTGGGAGATGTGCAGGAGGTAGCTGATCGATGTTTCTCTCTCATCGATGTTTCTAACTCTTTATCTCTCTCCCTTCCTCTCTGTAAAAAATCAATAAAATATATTTTTTTAAAAAGAACTCTAGCTAGCCCTTAGGCTGTTTACCTCACTCCTTCTTATTCTATAAGATTCTTATTTATCCTGAAAGGCATTGCCCAAAACCATGATCCCTTTTTAATGATGTGGTTTTACATTTGGGTCTTGAATAATATTTTTCCCCCTTTTTTAATCCCTTGAATTTTTTGTGTTGTGGGGGGGTGGTTAATCCTCACCCGAGGATACTTTTCTATTGATCTTTTAGAGAGAGGGAAAGACAGAAACATAGATGTGAGAGAAATACATCGATTTCTGCACACGGCCCAACCAGGGCCCAGGCTGGGAAGGAACCTGCAACCAAGATACATGTCCTTGACCAGACTCACACCCGGGACCCTTTGGTCCACAAGCCCAATGCTTTATCCATTGAGCCAAACCAGCCAGGGTAATCCTCTGCATTTTTTTTAGCGTTTTTCACAAAAGGATAGGTACAGATAGCATCACAGATTGCTCAACCTCTAAGAGCTGCTAGAAAGAATCTAGCCCTTTCATTTTAAGATGAAAGTAAAGCCCAGAGACATTTTACACAAGGCCAACCAGCTAACAGTGTTTTTCCATTGATTCACACTATTCTGATCATTTTGTTGTGGATGTGGTTTTGTGATTTGCAGTTAAAGAATTTGACCTTTAAATTCCTGCTACAACTTACTAGCTAGTAAAGAAGGCTTTACTTGTATGGCAATGGACGCTTAAAGATTTGTTACTGCTGAATGTATGACTTTGAGCAAGTCTTTTGCACCTTTATTTGTATAAAACTGGAAAATGAGGCTTGCCCTATACCCAGGATTACAGTTAGAATCCAAAGCTGTATTTAATTTATGTGAAAAGTGCTTTAACAATGGCAAATGGTATATATTTCTTAGTAACATATACTCCACTTTATTTTTCAAAAGTTTTATTGTCTTTGCTTTAAATAATGAACTGCAAAATTTTTTAAATCTTAAAATTCAGAGAAAAGCCATTTAAAAGTCCCCATACCATGCCATCTCATTTGCTCAACATTCTTCCTGACACTGCACATTGAGAATGTATGTGTCATATCTCTGAATCAAGTATATATTTCTATATCAGTATTTATTGCATTCCTTTAATTTTAATTAGTAAGTACAGTATGCAAAGATTAGTATATGATATTGATATATTGGTTTCCTAGGATTATTATTCCTCAGTTGACTCATTTTTGGTTTACTGGTATATTGAGTAATTGAACACATTAAAAACATACAACTTTACAAGTGATAAAGTTTTAATACTTAACATAAACATTAGCATTTTTCAGAAAATTTTTACAGTAGAATTAGTTACAACAGAGTTCATCTTTACATAGGTTTCAGGCTCCCCAAAGTGAAAAATGTAGTATGAAATATTTTAGGATTTTTCTACAATGTGGTTTAACCCTTATGCCAGCAATTCTTAAACTTTCTCTTCTCAGGTTGCCTTCACATTCTTAAAAATTACTGAGATTTCCAGAGCTCTTTTCTTTATGTGGATTATATCCATTTGTATTAGAAATTAAAACAAATATTAAAAATCTTTATTTAAAAATAATAAACACATTATACATTACTAGAAATAACATTTTTGTGAAGAATGACTCCTCTAAAACAAAAAAATGTTAAAAGAATGTCTTTTTTGCTATTTTATAAATATTATTAGATGCCTTAGCTGAATTCATGGGCAAACTACAGTAATCTACACTAATAAAAGAGAAACATGGTAATTAGCGTACGACCGCTACCCTTTTCATTGGCTAATCAGTGAGTATATGCAAATTAACTGTCAGCCAAGATGGCGGCCAGCAGCCATGAACTGAAGCGAGCAGGGAGGCTCGCTTGCTCCTGTGACTGCGGACTCCAACGTTCCCCGCCTAACTTGCCGGCCTCTCAGCTGCAACTCTAAGCAACTATGTACTATGTTGCAAATAAGAAGCTAAACAAAACCCCAGAAACCAGCTTTCATTCAGCCGGGATTCATCCAGCCAGACTGCAACATTGTATCGATGTTTTCAGCAGCGAGGCCTCAGAGCTAAAACTGGCCCAGAATAAAAAAAAAGAAAGAAAGAAAGAAAACAAGGAGCGGTTGGGAGCTTCAGTCACTCGCTTCAGGAAAACAGCCCTCCGCCCCTCACCCAGACTGGCCAGGCACCCCAGTGGGGACCCCCACCCTGATCCAGGACACCCTTCAGGGCAAACCAGCCAGCCCCCACCCATGCACCAGGCCTCTATTCTATATAGTAAAAGGGTAATATGCCTCCCGGCACCGGGATCAGCGGAGCAGCGAGGCTCCTGGCACCGGGATCAGCGTGACAGGGGGCAGCGCCCAAACCCCCTGATCGCCCTGCGGCTCTGTGAGTGACAGGGGCCGGGGCCACAACCTTCCTATCCGCCCTGCTCTGTTCATGACAGGGGAAGGCACCCCAACCCCCTGATCAGCCCTGCTCTGTGCCTGATAGGGGGGAGCTCCCCAATCCCCTGATTGCCCTGCGGCTCTGTGTTTGACAGGGTGCAGCGCCCCAACCCCCCCCCCCCCCCCCCCCCCCCACAGGCCCTGCTCTGTGTGTGACAGGGTAGAGCCATAACCTCTACATAGGCCCTGCCCCTAGTGTGACAGTCGCAGCGCCCCATCCCCCCTCCACGGGCCTTGCTCTGTGTGTGACAGGGTAGAGCCATAACCTCCCCATTGGCCCTGCCCTGAGTGTGACAGGGTGCAGCGCCCCAACCCCCTCATCCTCCCTGCTCTGTGTGTGACTGGGGGTGGTGCCCCAACTCTCCTATTGGCCCTACTCTGTGAGTGACAGGGGGGAGCTCCTCAACCCCCTGATTGGCCCTGCTCTGTGAGTGACAGGGGGGAGCTCCCCAACCCCCTGATCGACCCTGCTCTGTGTGTGACAGGGTATGGAGCCCCAGCTCCCCTGATCGGCCCTGCTCTGTGAGTGATAGGGGGCAGTGCCCCAACCCCCTGATCAGCCCTGCTCTGTGTGTGACAGGGGGCAGCGCCCCAACCCCCTGATCAGCCCTGCTCTGTGGGTGACGGGGTGGCACCACAACCTCCCCATCAACCCTGCCTTGAGTGTGACAGGGGGCAGTGCCCCAACCCCCCAATCGGCCCTTCCCTGAGCGTGACTGAGGGTGGCATCACAACCTCCAGATCCGCCCTGCTCTGTGCATGACAGGGCGGCGCCCCAACTCCCCAATCGGCCCTGCTCTGAGCCTGACCAGGGGCTGCACTTAGGGATTGGGCCTGCCCTCTGCCACCCAGGAGCAGGCCTAAGCCAGCAGGTCGTTATCTCCCAAGGGGTCCCAGACTGCGAGAGGGCACAGGCCAGGCTGGGGGACGCCCCCCCCCCCCCCCCCCCAGTGCACAAATTTTTGTGCACCGGGCCTCTAGTTAATAAATAATACAAGAATAAACTATTACGCATATTCACAACTGTAAACCTACTTTTGCTCTACCTTATATTTATGTGTATCTTGTTTTGTTCTTGAAGGAATTTTAGACATAAGAGGGAATTACATACTAGAATAGGATGTGAAGTCTAGTAAAAAATAAACATTGCTTAGTGAATATCTATACTAATAAAAGGGTAATATGCTAATTAGACTGGGAGACCTTCCGGACAAAGCCATGGTGCCGGACAAAGCCATGGTGCCGGGGCTGAGGCAGTTAGGGGCGAGCAGGCTGGCAGGGGAGGGGGGTGGGGCAGTTGGGGACGAGCAGGCCAGCAGGCAGAGTGGTTAGGGGGGTGATCAGGCAGGCAGTCAGGTGAGTGGTTAGGAGCCAGAAGTCCTGGATTGTAAGAGGGATGTCCCAGATGGAGAGGGTGCAGGCCAGGCTGAGGGACACCCCCACCCACCCACCCACCCGTACATGAATTTCATGCACCAGGCCACTAGTTCTGTTAATAAAAAAGCAAATATACATTATTATGTTAGAATACAAATAAGACTCATCCATATTCATTTACCATATTACTAAATAAAAGTCTTTAAAAGTAGCCCATTTTTCTTTTTGGGTTTTTTTTTTTTTTCTTTTGGAAATCATCTAATCTGTATTAAGTAAGCAGCAGTGTGTGACAGAAGATCCAGACATTTATTGCTTATAATATCAGAGGAAAAGTCTCTTATTTTAAGTAGCTTATAAATACTGATAAGCTCTTTGCTTCTATATTGCCTTTTAACTTTTGGCATGGAAATGCTTGTGTGACATAACCACTATTACAATGAAATAATCCAGTCAGGCACTTTTTCTATCCATTTTTTAAACTAATAAATGTATAAAAATATTTCATTACTCTTTTCCAGAGTAAGGAGAACTTTAATACTTGTGATAGAATGACATGTTTGTAGTGTCTCATTGCTGTTCTTTTATTTGCAATTCTTTCTCTGTAGCTGACTGGAAATATCGACATGCAGGATTAATGGCTTTATCCGCCATTGGTGAAGGATGCCACCAGCAAATGGAAGGAATTCTAAATGAGATTGTAAATTTTGTTTTGCTTTTTCTTCAGGATCCTGTAAGTACCAATAACTGTTTGGTTCATAATTATTACTGTAGTTTCAAATGGGAAATAGAAAGCCTTTACTAATACCAAGGAGTATATTGCAGCATCCAAGAGTGAGGTATGCAGCCTGTAATGCTGTTGGACAGATGGCTACAGATTTTGCTCCTGGTTTCCAAAAGAAATTCCATGAGAAGGTAAGCAACAAGTCCTCAAACACTCAAACTTTAAGAAGAAGGATGACATTTCAAAATATATGCTTACCTGATTTCCTTCCACAGGTGATTGCGGCTCTGCTACAAACCATGGAAGACCAAGGCAATCAACGAGTGCAGGCCCATGCCGCTGCCGCTCTCATTAACTTTACTGAGGACTGCCCCAAGTCACTGCTTATTCCATATTTGGATAATTTGGTGAAACATCTACATTCCATCATGGTACTTAAACTTCAGGAGGTAAATTTTAAGATGTTTAACTCCCCTATTTAGATGTTAATTTAGATTAATTTGAACAGGGGGACTCTTCAGCATGGCAATCAAGAATAGAAAGTGAGCCCTAACCGGTTTGGCTCAGTGGTTAAAGCGTCGGCCTGCGGACTCAAGGGTCCCAGGTTCGATTCCGGTCAGGGGCATGTACCTTGGTTGCGGGCACATACCCAGTAGGGAGTGTGCAGGAGGCAGCTGATCAATGTTTCTCTCTCATCGATGTTTCTAACTCTCCATCCTTCTCCCTTCCTCTCTGTAAGAAATCAATAGAATATATTTAAAAAAAAAAAAAAGAATAGAAAGGCCTGGCCAGTGTCGCTCAGTGGTTGGGCACTGACCCAGGAACCAAGAGGTCACTGGTTCAGTTCCCGGTCAGGGCACATGCCTGGGTTGCAAGTTCAATTCCCAGTCAGGGGGAGTGCAGGAGGCAGTCAATGGATGATGTTTTTCTTTCATTGATTTTTCTATCCCTCTATCCCTCTTTCTTCCCCTCTCTAAAAATCAATTTCAAAACATTTTTTTAAAGTTATTTAAAAAAAAGAATAGAAAGTTAGAAGGACATTATAGGCCTGACCAGAGAATGATCCAGTTTGAGGACTAGGGGAGATATGCCCTAAAGGTTAGGTAAAATCATTATATGAATTGTCTTGAAAACAAGGCAGTTATTTTTTAACTCTAATTTAGGTAAATTTGGAGGAATCAATTTATGTTTGTAATTGCTCTAAGGAATCATGATAATATGATTTTATGAAATTAAAGTAGCATTGTCGGACTAAAAAGGGAGATGATTTAAGGCAAGAGCATCATGATCATTGTTCAGGGAGCTTGGATGGTAACAGTGGAAATTGGAGGGCAGAGGGGAGGTGACTAAAAGACATTTCTCGGGAAGCATGCACAGTTTCTTTCTGCCAGTTTGAATTTCAAAAGATGAAAGAGAAGGACGTAAAAAATTGATCTCCTAAACCAGGTCACAGAAATAGAGATGTGGAAAAGAAATTTTTTTTTTGCTTTAAGTATGTTGTTTTTAAAATAAGACCTGGCCATTCAAAAAGAAGATGGTTTCTAGTTACAGGTTAAGTAAGAGAGGCAGCCTACAAACAATTAAATGGTGTTAGTACAGCAGTGTGTGGAAGGAAGGATGCAAGTAAGAGAAGCAAAGATTGGCCTAGCCAGTTTGGGTCATTGGATAGAGCATCAGCCTCGGACTGAAGGGTCCCAGGTTCAATTCCAGTCAAGGGCATGTACCTTGGTTGCAGGTTCCTCGGCCCTGGTCAGGGATTATGCAAGAGGGAACCAATGATGTTTCTCTCTGTCTCTCCCTCTCCCTTCCACTCTCTAAAAATCAAAAATATATCCTCAGGTGAGAATTAACAAAAAGAGAGAGGAGCAAAGATTGAGTCTCAGTTTTCAAATATAGTGAAAATAAATTGCTACTATAAAAATGAAATAAAAAGGACATAAAAGCTTTTTTTACTGTTATATTTAATAGATATTAAGTTGCTGTCAGATTGCTGTAAAAGTTTCTAACACTCAATTCCTGTACTTTAATATGAACTAGTAACAGACAAGTTTACAAACCACACTCCTGCATAGCACTGGTCTAAAGAAGAACAGGAGAATACAGGCTAAAGAACAAGAACAAGATAAGCAAAAAAAAACCCAAAAAAAAAAACAAACCAACAACTCATAGCCACAAACAACAGTATAGTGATTACCAGAGGGAAAGAGGGGGATAAATGGTGAAGGAAGGAGACTAGACTTAGGGTGGTAAATACACAATTAAAATATACAGATGATGTATTAGGGAATTGTATGCCTTAAATCTACATGACTTGATTAACCAATGTCACCACAATAAATTTAATTTTTAAAAGAGATACAATGTCTCAGAAGGCAAAGAAATCAATTTGCAACAAAAAGGATATACCATATGATACATCCATTTGATAAGCAGAGTAGGAACATGAGTGTATCTGAAGTCAAAGATGTAGACCCAGGTTGAAGGCAGATTATTTGGCTGGTTAAGTCAGGAATAGATGAATCAAATGTGATTTTAGGCTGAAGTGTGAAGAGCAAGAGCGTTTGTATATTTCCCTCCCCTTCCTGCAGAGGGGCAATGTGTAAGATACAGATTGAAGAAAGTCTTTGCTAAGATAGAAAGGAGAGGAGGATAAATTATGTGAGCAAAAATTTTATGAAAAGAGGTTAACCAAGGGAAAAGGTTGTTCCTTCTTAAACATTAAATATGGAGCAGATGCTGAGATACAGAAGGAGGGGGGAATAAATTAACCTCTTAAAGTTGTGCTGGAACTCAGTACAAGTGAGGAACTCTTTTGAGAGTGTGGTTGTAGTAGATGGGGAGAAAGAAGAAAATCGAGGTGTAGTTACTAGGGCAAGTATTCATGTGAATCCACAAGGAAGTATAATATTACCAGGTGATGGCATGAGCCCAGCTACAGATACCCACTTAGTATTCATTACTGGCTAGGGCAGAGAATACCGTAGATCTCTGATGCAGGAGAAAGGATGATCATCACATCGAAGACAGGAGTGAGTGAAAAAGAGGGCACTAGTAGCATCATTAATGTATCTTCTCAGAAGAATCCTATTAGAAGATAAAGGTATAGAACAAAAAGGGAATTTCCTCCTTGATGTAGTAGGACAACCCAAAATACATAGTAAGTGGGAATAAATGAAGAAAAATGAATAAGGAGGCTAGGCATTTACTTGATGGCAAACTTGTGCTCAAGGACTTGCTGTGCTGTGAGATAAAGCAAAAATGATTAAGGAGGCCTATAGTAACTGAAGAGAGATATCCCACATAAATAGTTCAACAGGGATTCTTAAATTTGCTCTAAAACCCATTACCTTCACTCTGGCTGCTGGAGAGTAGTTTCATCTTGCTATTTCAGAAAAGCATTTGGAAACTTGGAGTTTTTCTTCCAATTTCTCATTTACGTAATGTATTTTGTATATCTTCCTTCTCCTAGTTGATTCAAAAAGGCACCAAGCTAGTTTTGGAACAAGTTGTGACATCTATCGCATCAGTTGCAGATACTGCAGAGGAAAAGTTTGTCCCCTACTATGACTTATTTATGCCATCATTAAAGCACATTGTTGAGAATGCAGTTCAAAAGGAACTTAGACTTCTCAGAGGAAAAACTATTGAATGCATCAGTCTCATTGGTCTGGCTGTTGGGAAGGAAAAGGTAAGTAATTTGTAGTATGTTGAATTTACTATAATTTGTCTATGGAGGCATTGAGGGTGCAAGAGGGTTTTTTCCTTCTGATAAGTGGTTTTCTGGGTGCTTTTTTTTTTCTCCCATCAGTTTACTCTCACATTATTCTCATTTTATGTATAAATAAGTTGTTGCCTTCATTTTTTCATTGTTAATATTTAAGGTTCTTAATTCAAGTTATGCTCTTGAGACCTCCCCCTTTCTTACCACATGTACAGTCTGTCTCTGGAGCATGTGGAGTTCAGATGCATGTTTAGTTTCACTCATTTAAATATTTGCTTGGAAACATTCCAGTTGCTTTCCTGTTCACTTAAAAACATCGGGTAGCCCTAGCCTATTTGGCTCTGTGGATAGAGCATCAGCCTGCAGACTGAAGGGTACCGGATTGATTCCATTCAAGGGCACATGCCCAGGTGTCAGGCTCGATCCCCAGTAGGGGGCATGCAGGAGGCAGCCAATCGTGTGTGTGTGTGTGTGTGTGTGTGTGTGTGTGTGTGTATCAGGTGTCCTAAAAGAGAAATCTTTGTATATATAGCTTTTCAGAATATAGTTACCAAGGAGCATTGGCCATTGTGTTTTTTCTTCCCAGCCAGCAGCTCAGTTGTCAAAGCTAATCCAAAAGAAATTCTTCTGTCATTGACCCCTCGTGTTCTGATTCTCAGAACTACCAACATAGAACCCCTCACTGTGGTCTCTAAAACCAGCATCAGTATTAACTTACCTTATAAATTGTTTTCTGTGGGATACCGAGAAGCTAACCAGTAAAACATTTTTATGTTACATACTCTATATATCTGGCTTTCAAGTATTTTTGAAACACTGCCTGTTTATACAATAGAGATTGCCAGAACCACAGTTAAATGAAAATCATAGAGGTCTATGGAGCAATCCAAAATTTTCTTTCTGGTTTTGGATTATCATTTTACTGCTGGAAATGCATAAGCCACAGACCAAAATTTGATGCCATTAGAAATATTTTTATACTCCAGTTTACTTTGACTTTAGCAGAATATATTTTTCTAGAAAGAACACTAAGTCTTGCAATATGGTGAAAATTTTTCAACATAGTACTTTTATCTGAGGGGTTATAACCGATATGGGAAATGTAATAGATCTTTTGGGCAAGTTTTGTTATTATACAAGAAACATTAAGTGCCTCTCTGATTTGATATACAAGAGTCATATTGTTGTTGTTTTTCTTAAATATTTTTTTCTAGTTCATGCAAGATGCATCAGATGTGATGCAGCTGTTGCTGAAGACCCAGACAGACTTCAGTGATATGGAAGATGATGATCCTCAGGTAAAGCAGCCTCAATATGTTCCATCCTAATCAATTTAGGAGTTTCATCTAGTGTAAGGTTAAATGTACTTTTTAAAAAAAATAATGGAATAATAGGTTTCCTGAGCAATATTAACCACAGGTTTCAGAGCCATTCTTCACTGGTTTGACTTCAGTTTCTCATAATAGTATTCACAATGCCTAACATAAAATAGGCACTTAAATAGTTTGAATTGAATTTTTACTTTTTCTCAATTTGCTGTAGTTGCTCCTTCTTCTCGACTCTCAATATTTTGATGCTCTTGAGGATCTGTCCTAGGCCCTCTTTTCTCCTCACTCCCCTCGAGCAGTGTCATTCACAATCATGTCCTCATTTCTCCTGTATATACTTGTGACTTCCACATCTTTCTCTGAATTTGGGCTTCATTTATCCAAACACTTACTAGACATCTCTATTTGGATGTCTCCTAATCCTTTGAATGCCACATGAATTCCCCTCCCTGTCAAAAGAAATGCAGAAACCTAACAATCTTAGAACATGCCATGCTCTCTTCTATCTGCCTATGAATAAACAAACATTTCTTTAACTTAGAAAGAACCCTTCCCCCACTTAACCTGGCTAACTCCTGCTTATATTGCACATCCAGTACCAGTTTCAATGGTGGATACTTATGACACTGTTGTAATAATTGTAATTGTCCATCCTAATCTTAATTGTACTCTGAATGCTTAACACAGCGGTTCTCAACCTGTGGGTCGCGACCCCTTTGGAGGTCGAACGAAAACACATATATAATTACATATTGTTTTTGTGATTAATCACTATGCTTTAACTATGTTCAGTTTATAACAATGAAATTGGGAGTCACCACAACATGAGGAACTGTATTAAAGGATCATGGCATTAGGAAGGTTAAGAACCACTGGCCTAACATAACAGGCACTCAATAAATAGTTGGATTAAATTTTGGCTTTACACAGCCATATTATAATTATTTCCCTTACACTCAAAATTAGGTTTTTGTTTTGTTTTTTTTTTAATTAGGTGTGGGAAACAATTTGTGAGATAGATATATAGATAGATATAAGGGAGTAAAAAAAAAATCACTTTCTGGGTTACAGGGATGATGAATTAAACTATAGGTAAGTAAGTCTATGTAAATACAGTAGTAGAAGAGGTGTCAAATAGACCAGCCACTTACACAGAAAATTACAACATCTAGGATAGTGATGGCGAACCTTTTGAGCTCGGCGTGTCAGCATTTTGAAAAACCATAACTTAACTCTGGTGCCGGGTCACATATAGAAATTTTTTGATATTTGCAGCCATAGTAAAACAAAGACTTATATTTTTGATATTTATTTTATATATTTAAATGCCATTTAACAAAGAAAAATCAACCAAAAAAATGAGTTCGCATGTCACCTCTGACATGCGTGTCATAGGTTCGCCATCACTGATCTAGGAGAAAGGGATGTTTTGTTTCTTGAGTGTTAATGTTTAATGGATGGGATACTAGGCAGTAGGGATACAAAGTCAAATAAAATGTGTCTGCCTTAAAAAAAAAATAATGCCTAGGAGTTTAAGTAGGTTTTATTTATGTGATTCAGACAATAGTAGAGAAAACTGTATGTTGCTTCTTGAAAGTAGAAAAATAGATATGATCCTGGTCTTTCTGTATTGCTTCACCTGCTGTGACTATATTCCAGTGTAGAGGTTCACAGTGATTTTGTTATTATTTCTGAGCATTTTAAGTTTATGACCTTAGAAAATGCTTAAAGAGCCATGAATATAAAACATTAGTTCTATGAAATCGGAAATTACTTTATGTCTTACTTACCTATTTTTAAAATTAATTTAATTTTTCACTTTCCCCCCAGATCTCTTACATGATCTCAGCATGGGCCAGAATGTGCAAAATCCTTGGAAAAGAATTTCAGCAATACCTTCCAGTGGTTATGGGGCCTTTAATGAAGACAGCTTCAATTAAGCCTGAAGTAGCCCTTTTAGATAGTAGGTGTCTTCATGAAGACAGCAATTGTAAAATTACTCTTTGTTACTAATTTTAACATGAACTTGTTTTTTTCTCTGTAATAGCCCAAGACATGGAGAATATGAGTGATGATGATGGTTGGGAGTTTGTGAACCTTGGAGACCAGCAAAGTTTTGGTATTAAAACTGCAGGACTGGAAGAAAAATCAACTGCTTGTCAGATGCTGGTAAGTGATAATGTTTAAACATTATTTAACAACTTCTCATAAAAACACATATATATACATATATATATATATTTATATATATATATATATATAAATACATACATACACACACACACACACACACACACACTGAGTGGCCAGATTATTATGACCACCCCGTCAGTACTTCGTTGGGCCACCTTTTGCCTTCAATACTGCAGTGATTCTTCTTGGCATTGACTCCACGAGATGTTGAAAGGGGATGTGTGGAATCTGACTCCATGCCTGATGAAGAGCACTGTCCAGTTCTGTGAGATTTGATGGTTGTGGAACCAGCTGCCTGATGGCTCGCTTATTTATTTATTTATTTATTTATTTATTTATTTATTTATATTATTGATTTTTTACAGAGAGGAAGGGAGAGGGATAGAGAGTTAGAAACATTTATGGGAGAGAAACATTAATCAAGCTGCCTCCTGCACACCTCCTACTAGGATGTGCCCGCAACCAAAGTACATGCCCTTGTTTGGGGTTTGGAGGTGCCCAGATGAGGCCCATCTCTGCACTTTATTCTGCACCTCCTCTGAGTCTCAGTGTGCTTTTCTCTTTCCTTCTAGTTGTAGAATTTCCACTCAGCCAGCCTTCCTGTGGTTCTGGATGATGTCTGTTTTGTCTTTTAGTTGTAGTTTTGAAGTGGTTGTGCGAGGCAGCAATTTCAGGAGTTTACCTATGCCTCCATCTTGGTTTCTCGGAAGGCAAGGATTTTTGTGTTTTGTGCTTAGGGTATAGGAGGTAGCCCAGGAATATTTTTTGAATGGACAGAAATGTACTCATGATGTTAAAAATAAAACTGGTATATTTTCAGTTGTATAAACAAACATAGTAGCAAAATTAAAATGTTTACAATGATTATCTTTTGGTATTATGGAGTGTGTGTTTAAGTAATCTTTGGGTTCTTCTGTTTTATTTCTTTATGAGCATGTTATAGACAGTGACGTTTAATATATTTCACTATTAAATGAATTTTTACAAAATAGCATGGGCCTGTTGCTACAGATTTACAAAGTAAGTGATATGCTACAATTAAGTTTTGGGGTTTATATCTTTTTAAATTATTTTTTTCTTAAGTGATATATTTTGTTGGGAGTATTTTCATTAAGAGTGCTGAAACTTGATAAATTTACACGAGAAGTAGAAAAAAGGAGTATTCCCGACTTTGAATGACAATATACTGTATATACAATAATCATTCCATGGCGCATTCCATTTTACCTTTTTTATGTTACAAGACTAATTTGATAGCCATGCATGCATTAAATGTAATTCTAGTCAGGACACAAAATTCTCTGGTCCTTAGATTTTGCTGTTTGTGAATAAAAATACCTATAAACTAATGGGGATCTTGATTTCTTTTCCAATACTTTGGTTTCAGGTTTGCTATGCTAAGGAGTTAAAGGAAGGCTTTGTGGAATATACCGAACAGGTTGTCAAACTGATGGTCCCTTTACTGAAATTTTATTTCCACGATGATATCCTACAATATTTGAATGCAAAACATGTCTAGATTTAGTTAAATTGTAGCTTGTTCAGGTATTATTAAACTTTGTGTTAACTAAAGGGTACATCACCATTATTGTTTGTGTTTGTACTAACTGTACTTTCAGTTATAAACTTGGTTCTTTGTTTCACTTGTGCCAAAAACACGAAAAGAAAATGTTACTATCCTCTAGTTGGCTGTTTTCTATGGCCACTGAAGGATTTTAAGGATTGGTATTCTATTATTAGCAAATGTTTACATTGTATATAATTGGTACTTTTCCTAAATGTCTTTTGGTATTGTTAAAAAAGTAAGACCTTTCTTAATAAGTTAGAAACCCACTAATCCTTAACTTACTGCAGCACAGAATCCTACATTTCAAATGAAGATAGCACCTTTGGGGAGAAACATCTCTTGGTAATCTGCATATTAAATGTTTCATTCCTCAACCTAATGATAGTAATTAATATGCATAAGTGCATTTCTATGCCTTTACACACAAAAAAAAATTTCATAGATGGGTTAAAAAGAAAGGACAACTGAACAGGGGTAGAGCCCAGACCCCAACATAGATCTGTCTGCCTCTGGAGTCCTTTTGTTGTGGTTCCTCATGTAGTATTCTGTGTAGTGTCCTTTACAGAAGAGGCTTTTGCCCAGCAGACACTTCCCATGATGCAAAAGGACAAAACATTGTTTTTAAGAGGAGGTCTTGAGACCTCATTTTACAAATGGTGTTAGATAGGGAGAGGCCACTTAATCATTATTGAAAACCGAAAAGGCTAGTACAGGAAGAGATCCAAGGGTCCCACTGGTATGTTTGGGTTTACATTTGAGATTCATTCTTGCTATGTTGTAGGTGACAGAAAAGACAGGAGGTATGCCTTATGAGCAGGGAGACTTCTATTTTTATGCACATGTTATATTTAACACAAGCTCTTAGATGGCAGTCTTAGATAAATAGAAGTTGCCGAGCACTACTGTTAACTCAGTGAGCACTTAAACATTTAAGTAAGCAAAAATGATAGAGCAGGCTTTTGAGGACAGTGGTCACATTTCCTTAACAATGAAACGTGTTCGAGTGGCGGCGGCAGAGTCCATGCCTCTGCTCCTGGAATGTGCACGAGTGCGGGGTCCTGAGTATCTCACGCAGATGTGGCATTTCATGTGCGATGCTCTGATCAAGGCGATTGGTACAGAACCAGATTCAGATGTCCTCTCAGAAATCATGCATTCTTTCGCAAAGGTAAGTGTTCTCTTAAAAATATGTGTAAGGTTGGGTGTTGGTTTATTAGTCTTGCTAAATACATTGGGGGATTTTATTGATTTCAAAGAGGAAGGGGAAGGGAGGGAGATATCAGTGATGAGAGAGTATAATTTATCGGCTCCCTCCTGCACGCCCCCTACTGGGAATCAAGCCCACAACTCAGGCATGTGCCCTGACCAGAATCTAACCACAGCCTCCTGGTTCATAGGTCGACACTCAACCACTGAACCACACCAGCTGGGCTATAACAAATTTTTTTTAAGTCAAAAATGTTCAGTTCTTTTAATATTTTAGTGTCATTTTGTGTGTGTGTGTATTTTCATTTTTTAAAGAGTAGCTCCTCTGGTGTTCCAGGCTTGAGTATCATCTCTAACTCCCATGTAGTTTCTGTCCTAGTCTCCCATATTCCTCTTTTTTTCTCCCCCTGTTGCTTTCTCTCTCCTTTGTGCTGTTTTTATAGCCTCAGTTGGTTTGTTCCAGAAGTCGCTTTTTTTTTTTTCCCTCCCAGTTCATTCTTTTCTCAAGAATTAACTTGCCCTTTGAGTCTTACTCACTTTCCTATATTCTTGGTCACTGCCGTAGCTCACAGATCCATAACTTGCTCCACAGTTTGGTTTAAAAGTTCTTCAGCATCTTTATTTGTCCCCATTTACACTCCTGCAGTTTAAAATTTATTTCATTTTTCCAAAGAGGGCCAGATTTTTCTGTAACATCCAGGTCTGCCCATATTATTCCCTCTGCCTGTAATGCCCTTTCATGGCAGACTTACCATTTCTCCACTGCTGTCTTTTAAAAAGTTTTTGTGTAATTGAGCTCCTAGAATCTAGTTGGTCTGTTCCATCTTTGAACCCTCAGCAACTAGCATACTTCTGGCACTTAAGATATGCCAAGGACAAGTTTTAAAAAGATATATTAAAAAAAATTTTTTTTAAATACTGGCATGTTGACAAAAAAAAAAAAAAGCCCAGACAAGTGTATCTACTCAATCATTCGTTTCCAGGGTACTGAGTTATGTTGATTTTTCTCAGATTCCCTCTGATTCTTAATGAAGTTTAACTTTTGACTCTTAAAAACACATAAATCTCATGGGTTGCTTTCTTTGCTCAACCTCGTTTTAGTGCATTGAAGTAATGGGAGATGGATGCCTTAATAATGAACACTTTGAAGAATTGGGAGGTATACTGAAAGCTAAGCTCGAAGAACATTTTAAAAATCAAGAATTGCGGCAAGGTAAGTTTTTTATGCTTTTAATAATTTAATGTAATACTTGATCATTTTGATGACCATTTAAAAAGACATTTATTTGGGTGTGTTTTAGTTAAAAGACAAGATGAAGACTATGATGAACAGGTGGAAGAGTCACTACAAGATGAGGTAAAATGTTAAGAAATTTATTTACATGACCGTTTGCATCTGGAAGATTTTTAAAGGCTTAAGTTTCTAATTTATCTGACTTGTCATTCTGATGTAATTATCAGTAATCTTTAGCAGAAGACTCTGACATATTTCATTCATGTGTGTAGAGAATAAGTAATTTGAAATTAGCTGATCTGTGTTTTGAATGCTTTGTGTGCATTTTGTTGCAATACTTCATAAAAGTACTTTGGGGTGCCCTGACTGGTTTGGCTCAGTGGATAGAGCGTCGGCCTGTGGACTGAAGGGTCCCAGGTTCGATTCTGGTCAAGGGTATGTACCTTGGTTGTGGGCACATCCCCAGTAGGAGGTGTGCACAAGGCAGCAGATTGTTGTTTCTCTCTCATCGATGTTTCTAACTCTCTATCCCTCTCCCTTCCTCTCTGTAAAAAATCAATAAAATATATTTTTTTAAAAGTACTTGGGAGTTCATCTAGTATTTTAAATACTCCTTATCAAAACTGTTTGTATTTGGTGGTGCTTTCACTATCTTAAAGATACTTGAATGCAATTCAGATGATAAATGACTGCCTAAATCTACACACTGTTGAAGACCTAGGCTTAAGGCCAGATTTTTTTGTAACATCAGCTGTCTTTCTAATGGACCACAGGATAATGCAGATTTCCTTCTAGTAAATAATGTACATGCATTGGTAATAGAATTCTTCACCTTGTGACTCAGTTCTTTCCTCATCAAACCACTTGATACCATTAAACATATTTCAGCTGTGTATTTCAAATCCAGAATATGTGGCATGTTGCCATCTTGGTGGACCAGGTCTTCCCAGTTCTCTGCAGGGTGCTCTCATGCTGCTGTACACAAGTCGATGAGATGTTACAAGTAACTGACCCACCATCCCACTCCAAAATTAGAAACATTCTTGGGGGGAAAAAAAACTAAAAACACCTTTGTTTCAGAACTTTGAAATTTTGGATAATTTTTCAATCACATATATTTTACTGTGTAACAAGAAAAATCTGCAGTAAGTGCAGTACAATACTTGCCAAACATTTGTCTTTCCATAGATAAGAAGCATGACACCCAGTCATTGAGGTAATCTCAGATTCTTGTTTTGCTTTTAAGAAAGTGCTAAGAAATTTAATTTTCTACATTTCTTAGGTTAAAAAAAAATGTTACTGTTAATAATAGTGGGGATACTTTTTAATACATATGGGTATGTTTTGTTTTAGGATGATAATGATGTTTATATTCTGACCAAAGTGTCAGACATATTACACTCAATATTCAGTAGCTACAAGGAAAAGGTGTTACCATGGTTTGAACAGCTGCTTCCATTAATTGTCAACCTAATTGTAAGTATTGCCTCTCCTTGACAGTTATTTTAGATGGCTGATTTGGAATTCTTTCATTGCAGCTTTTGGAAACTTATACTTTGAAATTAAAATAGGTGTTAGAAATCAGTTTTCCATTGTGCATCTTTAATTTTATCAAAATTACTGCATTCCCCTGGATATTTTCTCACTCGTTGTGTACTTGAAGTTTGCTAATTGGTCTTTTCATAGTTCAATTAAATTATAATCTAAAGACATACATATGCTTTATATTTCAGATTATCTATGCCAGCGGTTCTCAACCTGTGGGTCGCAGCCCCTTTGGCGGTCGAACGACCCTTTCACAGAGGTCGTCTAAGACCATCCTGCATATCAGATATTTACATTACAATTCATAACTAGCAACATTACAGTTATGAAGTAGCAGCAAAAATAATTTTATGGTTGGGTCACAACATGAAGAACTGTATTTAAAGGGCCAGAAGGTTGAGAACCACTGATCTGTGCCTTACTAAGTTAATTAATGAAAACAAAATGATAACATTTTTTGCAATGGACCCTACAGAATTCAGTTATGACACCACTAATCAGATTCTGGGTGATCACCTCATATATTTCATTTTTTTAAATATAAAGTAAATGTATGTACATTGTTGCCACTGTTGGTTCTTCTGGTATATGGTAGTGTCACATTGTGGAATCCCATAACAAATTATACAAGGCTTTTAAACCTTTACATATTTAAATCTGTATAATACTTTAAGGATTTTTACTCTCAAGAAGTGATTTTTGTTTTTCCTTGCCTGTATCAGGAATATTTGTGGAAGCCAGTAGTCTATAGTGACTGTTTATATTTGTATGTACTTCAATATTCAAAGCTTAAAAGAGTATCTCTTTTGTAGTGTCCACATAGACCATGGCCAGACAGACAATGGGGATTATGCATCTTTGACGATGTTATAGAACACTGTAGTCCTGCCTCATTTAAATATGCAGAATATTTCTTAAGGCCAATGCTCCAATATGTGTGTGACAGCAGCCCAGAAGTCAGGCAAGCAGCTGCGTATGGCCTCGGAGTCATGGCACAGTATGGTGGAGATAACTATCGTCCTTTTTGTACAGGTACTGATGTTTATTTGGTTACATGCATGTCCTTCCAGGCATCCCTTTTGTTTTTACCTCATGCTCCCTCTGTACCCCCAAACATTCTCTACCTATTTCTGTTTTATTCTCTTTTCCTTTTTCAAAAACTTCATCTGTAGCCCTTTTCACAGAAATGGAAATGAAATGTGAGTGAAATCAGAGCCTCTCCACCTTGATTTTATTTTGGGTTTGGGGGGTATATCACAACCCTAACATGGGATTTTTTTAAATGTTTTTATTAAATTTATTGGAGTGACATTGGTTAATAGCATCATACAGGTTTCAAGTGTACATTTCTTTTTTTGTTTGTTTCTTTTTGTTAATCCTCACCTGTGGATTCCATTGATTTTTAGGGAGAGTGGAAGAGAGAGAGAAAGACAGAGAGAAACATCAGTGTGAGAGAAACACATCAATTGGTTGCCTCCTGCACAAGCCCTGACCAGGGCCGGGGCCAGGGAGGAGCCTGCAACCAAGGTAGGTGCCCTTGACTGGAATCGAACCCAGTACCCTTTGGTCTGCAGGCCAACACTCCTATCCACTGAGCCAAACCAGCTAGGGCAAGTGTATATTTCTGTGACATAAGATCTATATATTGCACTGTGTGCCCGCTACCCAAAGTCAATCTTTTTCACCATATATTATTAGACTCCCTTCAACAGCCCCCACTCCTCCCCACCACACACACACACCTCCTATCCTTTTCCCTCTGGCGACCACCACACTGCTGTTTTTGTCTATGCGTTTCAGTTTTATATCCCACATTTGAATGAAATCATATGGTTCTTAGCTTCTTCTGACTGACTTATTTCATTTAGCATAATATCCTTAAAGTCCATCCATGTTGTCGCAAATGGCAAGTATTTCATCTTTTCTTAATGGCCGAGTAGTATTCCATTACATATGTACTAGAGGCCCGGTGCACAACAATCGTGCCTCAGAGGGGGAGTGGGGGTGGTCCCTCGGGAAATGGCCTGAGCCACAGTCGGACATCCCTGGTGCTGCCGCAGAGGCCCTGTGGGAGCACACTGACCACCAGGGGGCATCTCCTGCATTGAGCATCTGTCCCCTGGCAGTCAGTGCGTCTCATAGCGACCAGTCATTCCACCATTCGGTTGATTTGCATATAACCCTTTTATTATATAGGACTAGAGGCCTGGTGCACTAATTTGTGCACAGATGATGTCCAGCCAGCCCGCCCCAATGGGGGCCATCGGGGCCAGGCTGGGCCGGCTGTGGGAAGGGGATGCGGGAGGTTAGCCAGCTGCCCCTGATCAGCCCGGGGGAGGGGTTGTAAGCGGTTGGTTAACCTGCTCCACTCCAGATCAGGGTGGGGAGGGCCAGGCCAGCCGGGGGAGAGGCCACAGGAGGTTGGAGGGGGGTTGATCAGGCCAGTTGGCCACCACAGTGCTTTTATATATTTTATAAATATACCACATCTTCTTTATACAATCCTCCATCACAGGACACTTTGGTGGCTCCATGTCTTAGCCACCATGAATAAAGCTGCAGTGAACATAGGGGTGCATATATCTTCACAAATACATGTTTTCAAGTTTTTCTGATATACAGTGGGGCCTTGGCTTACGAGTTTAATTCGTTCCGAGACCAGGCTCATTAAGGAGCACGTTAACTCAAATTACTCTATCAACTCAATGCAAAAAATCGGCCGAGAGACAGCTGGTATCTCAAAAAACTCGTTAGTCGGGACACTCGTAAGTCAAGGCCCCACTGTATACCCAGGAGAGTGATTGCTGGGTCATATGTAACTCTATTCTTAACATTTTAAGGAATCCCCAGATTGTTTTCCATAGTGACTGTACCCGTCTATATTCCCACCAGCAGCAAATGAGGGTTCTCTTTTCTCCACAGCCTCTCCAACACTTGTTATTGCTTCTCTTACTGATATTAGCCATTCTAACAAGTGTGAGATAGTATCTCATTGTAGTTTTGATTTGCATTTTCCTAATTGCTAGTGGGGTTAAACATCCTTTCATATTATCTGTGGGCCATTTGTATGTCTTTTGAGGAGGAGGTGTCTGTTCAGGTCCTCTGCCCATTTTTTAATTGGAGTTCTGTATATATTTTGGGTATTAAACCTTTGTCAGAGCTATTGTTTACAAATATCATAACCCCTTTGGTCTGCTTCCTCTTTGTCTGTTTCTTCTGCTGTGCAGAATAAGTTTGATACAGTCCCATTTATTTTTGCCTTTACTTCCCTTGCCTTTGGGGTCAAGTTCATAAAATATTCTCAGAACCAAAGTCCTTAAGTTTAGTACCTATGTTTTCTTCTGTGTGACTTACTGTTTCAGATCTTATATTCAGGTCTTTGATTCATTTGAAGTAATGTTTCTACATGGGGACAAACTAATCTAATTTCAGTCTTTTGCATGTGGCTTTCCAATTTTCCCAGCACCATATATTGAAGAGGCTTTCTTTTCTCCATTGTGTATTTATGGCTCCTTTTTCAAAAATTAGCTGCCCATTTACATTGATCTGTGTATCTGTTTTTCTGCCAGTATCATGCTGCTTTGATTATCATAGCTCTGTAGTATAATTTGGAGTCTGGTAGTGTGATACCTCCGGTTTTGTTCTTTTTTTCTCAGGGTTGCTTTGGCTATTCGGGGTTTTTTGTCGTTCCATGCAAATCTTTTTTGTTGTTGTTCGCTATCTTTAAAAAATGACATTGGGATTTTGATGGGTATTGCATTAAATCTGGATATTGCTGTGGTTAATATGGCCATTTTAATTTTGTTGATTCTTCCGATCCATGAACATGGAATATTGTTCCATTTTGTTATGTCTTTTTCAATCTCTTTTAACAGTGCTTTGTAATTTTCACTATATAGGTCTTTCACATTCTTTGTTAAGTTTATTCCTAGGTATTTTATTCTTTTGGTCACAATTGCAAAAGGAATTTTTTTTCTGTTTACTTTCCTGAGGGTCTCATTGTTAGTATACTGGAAGGCAATGGATTTTTGCAAATTGATTTTGTATCCTGTCACTTGATTGTATTTGTTTATTGTTTCAAATAGTTTTTGGTGGAGTCTTTAGGGTTTTCTATATACAGAATTATGTCATCTGTAAAAAGTGACAGTTCCTTCCCTGTTTGGATGCCTTTTATTTCTTTCTCTTGCCTTTATTACTCTGGCTAGTACTATGTTGAATCAGAGTGGGCATCCTTGTAATATCCCTGATATTAGGTTGTTTATTTCAGATTTCTGTTGTTTCTTGAGTTAGTCCATCCTATATAATAAAAGTCCAATATGCAAATCAGCTGAACAGTGAAACAACCAGTTGCTATGATGTGCACTGACCACCAGGGGCAGACGCTTAATGCAGGAGCTGCTGCCCGCAGGCCCCAGGCTAGCTAAGGCGGGTGCCAGTGGGGTGGGGGGGGGGGGGGGGGGGGGGCTGATCACCCTGCCAGTTGCTCCACAGATTGACCCTGATCACTGTCACTGACCAGGCCTAGGGACCCTACCCCTGCACCAGTTTTGCGCACCAGGCCTCTAGTAATGATACAAACTTCTCTCTTATTACTGCTTTTGCTGCATCCCAGAAGTTTTGTTATATCAGATTGAAATTCTCATTTGACTCTATATATCTTTTGATCTCACCTTTTATTTCTTCTTTGACCCAGTCATTTTGTAGTAGTATGTTATTTAATCTCCACATATTTGTGGGTTTCTTTACTTCCATTTTGCAATTCATTTCTAATTTCAAGGCATTGTGGTCAGAAATTTTACTTGGTATAATTTCAGTGTTCTTGCGTTTGTTGAAGCTAGTTTTATGACCCAATATATGGTCTATCCTTGAGAATGTTCCATGCACACTGGAGAAGAATGGTATAATCTGATGTTCTGGGATGAAGGGGTCTGTAAATGTCAAGTATGTCCATTTGGTCTAGTGTGTCATTTAAAGGCCAGTATTTCTTTATTGATTTTCTGTTTGGATGATCTATGTAGCACTGTCGATAGAGTATTAAGGTCCCTAACTCTGATTGTGTTTTGATCTTTCTCCCTTTATTTTCTGTTAGTAGCTGCTTTTTATGTATTTCAGTGCTTCCTGATATTTTTCAAGAAGAGTTAAGTCTTCTTGATGTATTGTCCCCTTTAGCATTATAAAATGTCCTATTGTCTCTTGTTACCTTGAAATCTATTTTGTTAGATGTAAGTATGGCTGTTCTTTTTGTTGTTGTTAATTCTCACCCGAGAATATTTTTTCATTTATTTTTAGAGAGAGTGGAAGGGAGGGGAAGATAGAAACATCAATGTGAGAGAGACACATTGATTGGTTGCCTCTCACATGTGCCCCTACCAGTGCCAGGGATCAAGCCTGCAAACACGGTACATGCCCTTTACCGGAATCAACCCATGGCCCTTAGATCTGAAGACCAATGCTCTATCCACTGAGCCAAACTGGCCAGAGGTGCACCTGTTTTTCTGTGGATGTTATTTGCTTGAAGAATCATCTTTTTTTTTTTTTAAACTATGTTTTTACTGATTTTTTAGAAAGAGATAGAAACATCAATGAGATAGGAGAAACATCAATCAGCTGCCATCTGCACACCCCCTACTGGGGATCAAGCCTGCAACCATGGCATGTGTTCTGACTGACAGTCAAACCAGGACCTCTTAGTGCATGGGACAACACTCAGTCCACTGAACCACACTGGCCAGGTTTCACCCTTTGAGTTTATTTTTGCCTTTGCAGCTTAGATATGTCTTTTGAAGGGAGCATATGGTTGGGTTTTGTTTGTTTTTTTAAAGGCTACTCTGTGCCTTTTATTGGTGAATTCAGTCCATTTACATTTAGGGTAATTATTGATGTATGAGGATTTCTTATAGCCATTTTATTCTTTATTTTCTGGTAGCTCTGTGACTCCATTTGTTTTTTTCCTTTGTGTTTCTGTCGTTTATGTTTGGAGGTATTTTATACTTCTTTTCTGTTTCCTTTTTTTTAAGCTATGTGTCTGTTTTGGAGGTTGTGTGTGGTTACCATTAGGTTTATGAAAAAGAAAGTTGCATATATACAGCAGTATATATGCATCTGATCTCCATCCTCCTTTGCCAGTTCAGACCTTTACCCCCTTCCCTTTTATGTTTTTGTTGTTACAAATTACCCCTGTTTATGCTATAAGTTGATCTTACTCATACATAGTGTTGTGACCTTATGCTCTTTGTTTCAGGTGGAATAACCCCCTTGAGTATTTCCTGCAATGGAAGTTTTCTGGTGATAAATTCCCTCAGCGTCTGTATGTCTGGAAAAGTCTTTATCTCTCCTTCATATTTAAAAGATAACTCTGCTGGATATATTATCCTATATAATAAAAGGGTAATATGCAAATTGACCCTAACAGCGGAACAACCAGTCGCTATGACACGCACTGACCACCAGGGGGCAGGCGCTCAATGCAGGAGCTGCCCCCCAGTGGTCAGTGCACTCCCACAGGAGGAGCTCCTCTTGGCCACAAGCCAGGCTGAGAGCTGCGAGTGCATAGGTGGTGGCAGGAGCCTTTCCTGCCTCCTCAGCAGCACTAAGGATGTTTGACTGCAGCTTAGGCCCGCTCTCCACTGGGTGCGGGCCTAAGCCGTCAGTCAGACATCCCCTGAGGGCTCCCGGGCTGCCAGAGGGATGTCTGACTGCCAGCTTAGGCCCGTTCCCCCGGGGAGTGGGCCTAAGCTGGCAGATGGACATCCCCCAAGGGGTCCCAGACTGCAAGTGTGTGCAGGCCAAGCTGAGGGGGAACCACCCCCCACCCCCCCCCACACACACACACACACACACACACGAATTTTCATTCAGTCATTTGTATATTTGGTTCCACTCTCTTCTGGCTTGTAGAATTTCTGCTGAAAAGTCTGATGATACCCTGATGAGTTTCCTTTGTAGTTCACTTCCTTCTTTTCACTGGCTGCTTTGAGAATTTATTCTTTGTTATTAATTTTTGACAGTTTTAATACAATATGCCTTGTAGAGGATGTCTTCGGATTGAGGTAACTAGGAGTTCTGTTTGTTTCTTGGATTCAAGGATCTAGTTCTTTCCATAGGTTTGGGAAGTTCTCATCCACTATTTGTTTGAATAGGCCCTTTGATCCTTTCTCCCTCTCTTCTGATATGCCTATTATTCTTATATTAGAGTCCTGGTGCACAAAATCCATGCACTGGGGCAGAGGGGGATTCCTCAGCCCGGATTGCAAGAGGGCGCAGATCAGGCCAAGGGACCTCACCAGTGCACATTTGGGGCTGGGGAGGGACGCAGGAGGGCTCCAGGGCATGTCTGACCCATCTTACTCAGTCCCGATTGGCCAGATCCCAGCAGCAAGCTAATCTACCATTCGGAGCGTCTGCCCCCTGATGGTCAGTGCACATCACAGCAACTGGTCGACCGGTCAATTGTCTGCCCCCTGGTGGTCAGTGCATGTCATAGCGAGCAGTTGAGCAGCCTTAGCATATCATTAGCATATTACATTTTGATTGGTTGAATGGACAACCAGACACTTAGCATATTAGGCTTCTATTATATAGGATTGCTTTTTATGATGGAGTCAGTTTTTATAGTGCTTTTTTAAAAAAATATATTTTTATTGATTTCAGAGAGGGAGAGGGAGGTAGAAACATCAATGATGAGAGAGAATCATTGAGCAGCTGCCTGCTACATACCCCACACTGGGGACTGAACCCACAACTTGGGCATGTGCCCTGACTGGAAATCGAACCATGATATCCTGGTTTTTGGGTTGACGATCACTGAGCCACACCTACTAGGCTCTTTCTTCCTTTCTTCCTTTCCCTTTCCCTCTTATGTTCAGGTCTCGTTTTTCTTCCCTCTGCATTTCTAGATTCCTACTTCAACATCACTAATTTTTTTCTCCATCTGGTCTGCTCTGTTTCCTATGCTCACTAGTTTACTCCTAATCTCCTTAATTGAATGCTTCATTTCCAGGATTTTTGTTTGGTTCTTTTTTTGAAGTTTTAGTCTCTTTAGTAAAGTACATAACACTAACTAATTTGTTTTCTGATTGCATTAAATTGCCTGTCAGTATTTTCTCATATTTTATCACATATTTCCATGTGTTCCAGTTTGCTTTCTGGGGATTTTCATTTTATTTCTGAGCTTACTCACTACCATGGTTATTCATGGTATTTGCTGGTCACTTCTGTCTAGGCATCTATGTATTATTGGCCTTTCTCTAGCAGCTTTCTCGCAAGAGGTCTTCTACTATTTTCTAGTAGGTGGTGCTGAATCATAAGATTTTTCCCTATGTGAAATCCTTCAGCTGACCTCCACAGCTGTTGTCAGACAGAACAGCCCTGCTGCTTGGGGGTGTGGGGTTTTTTTTGCCTCTTGGTAATGGTGATTCCAGACCTCCTTACAGAGGGAAAAGGGAGCCAGCGATTCTGCTGCAATAGCTCTCCGTTTGCAGATAATATGCTCCACCCAAGACCATGGGTGATGGGAGGCAAGTTTTGGGAGTCCAGCGGGTGAGGCAGGGCTTTGTGGATCTGTTCCTTTGTCTGAAATACCTATTGCTCAGCAGCAACAGAATCCCTGTACAGTGTCCTTGCCACAGTCTCAGCTGGTTCAGCCACTGTTCTCACTGCTCATGGAGTGCGCGCTGAGACTTTCTGTTACTCCCGACCAAAGGAAGTGCCTGCTACCACCATCTTCCTGCCATCTCCAGGATGAGCTTTCCTTCTCACCTCCCATTCTTATTTGCCCACCATTGGATGCTTCAATGCACAGCTCTCAGGCATGCCTCTATATTGAGCAGAGAATCCTTTATTGAGTTATAATCGATCAACTTGCTAAAGTTTCAGGGGGAGACGCCAAGAGAACCTTTCACGCTACCATTCGTCTGACATCACTTTTAGGACTTTTAAAGCATACTGTAGGTCCCTGTACGTTTAACATGAGTACAGCTGGACAGCTTTTTAAAACTTAAGAACACTGAGGTGACCAGGAGAATAATAAACCTGGGGGGAATACTAACTTCTTGGTGTGTCTAGTTAACAGAATGCTAATGTTCCTGATTCTTTTGGGGCGATCTTCCTTTCATTACTATGTTTGTAGCCAAGATAACAAAACATTCCTTACATTTAAACATTTCTTCAGTATAACCAATAACTGGATCAAAGATAAAAGAAATATTAATGTTTGTTTGCAAGAAAATGTGAGATTTTAACTGGCCTTTTTCAAATGCTTATTTTAGAAGCACTTCCACTGCTGGTAAGAGTTATTCAATCTGTTGATTCTAAGACCAAAGAAAATGTCAATGCTACAGAGAACTGCATCTCAGCAGTAGGGAAAATTATGAAGTTCAAACCTGACTGTGTGAACGTTGAAGAAGTCCTACCACACTGGTTGTCTTGGCTTCCACTACATGAAGATAAAGAAGAAGCTGTTCAAACTTTCAGTTATCTGTGTGATCTGATTGAAAGGTAAGAAGGACAGATAGACCTAATTTATTTTCCCTTCACATAAAACAGTGCTTCTTGTGCACAGCCCTCCGGTCTGTAGGTTTGTAATAATGCTTGCTGTCAAAAATCACTAGTTCCCCAGTGCACAAATTTGTGCACATTGAAAGGAAATTAATTAGAAGGTGGCTGGCGGGGCAGGACTGGGCCAGACAGGCCAGACACACCCTGGAGCTAACCTCCCACAGTCCCCAACCCTAGCTGACACACCTGGGGTGGCACCGTGGCTCGAAGGGCGTCTGCGGAGTGAGCAGAGTACCTTTGGCAGGTGGGGTCCCTTGGGCTGGCCTGCAGGGATCAGGCTGAAACCGGCTTGCTGACATCCCCTAAGGAAGCGGCTATCAACCTGTGGGGTCTCAACCCCTTTGGGGGTCGAACGACCCTTTCACAGGGGTCACCTAAGACCATCGGAAAACACATATATAATTCCATACTGTTTTTGTGATTAATCACTATGCTTTAATTATGTTCAATTTGTAACAATGAAATTGGGGGTCACCACAACATGAGAAACTATATTAAAGTGTCGCAGCATTAGGAAGGTTGAGAACCACTGCCCTAAGGGGTCCCGCATTGCAAGAGGGTGGTTCTCAGGTGACTCACCCTGGAATCGGGCTCCCTCCTCTTCTCTGGTTCCAAGGTGCCAAGTCACCACAGCTCAGGAGCTCCTGCATTGAGCATCTGCCCCCTGGTGGTCAGTGCGCATCATACCTACTGGATGGTCGGATGATCACTTAGATTTTTATATATATAAATATTAACAAAGTATATTACAGTTAAGATGGCCTCATAATCTGATTTGGGTTATTTTTATGGAATTTCAACAGATGAGGCATTATAGAATGTTGATGTTTTAAGGTTTCCTTCTAAAGTTTTCTCCCATCCCACCCTATCTATTTACTTGGCTTTAGATGTTTTTTTAAATTTCCTTTTTATTGGGGTATAATTGACATATAATTTATTAGTAGAATGAGATTGAGGTACATTGTTAGTACCATTATTTTGCTCTCTGAAATTCAGGTGTTTTTGTTTGGATTCAAGAATCAGTGATATCAGCAAGTATACCAGACTGGCAATCAAGATCTGGTTCTGGGTCTTGGCATTATTAATATTATTTTGTGCCCATGAGTAAATATAAGAGTTACAACAACCTGGAGGCTACAGAGGCTGTTAAATCAAAGGCGTGTTCTCTGGTGGTCTGTTTTATAAGTCCAAGTTCTCCTGAATATTTGTCAGATCTGGGCTCTGTCTCAATTACTGCTTTTAGCTCATGAATAAATTCAAGGGCTATAACCACTTATCTTGGAAGTTTGTAGAATTGAGCCAATAGGCATATTCTTCCTTGCCTATAAGCTCACATTCACACAAATGATTGTGTTTGAGTCTTCCTGCTGAGAACATCATTATGGAATGTAACAGCCATTCTGGAGACCACACACTCCTTACCTACGTCTGCCTCTGAAGTGACCAGTTCTCCACTATACTATTTGATCATCTCCCTTGGAAATGACTACTCGGGAATTCTAGTTCGGTTCACTGTTGTATTTCTTTGCAGTAAGCCTGCCTGCAGTTTATTTTCTGGCTTATTCTCAATATGCCTATCTAGGATTTGAACTGTAAATTTAGAAACCATTTTGTAATAAGTAAATAAAATTTGTGTTAAGAAGCTGTTATTCTTGCCCTGGCTGGTTTTGCTCAGTGGATAGAGTGCCAGTCTGCAGACCAAAGGGTCTCAGATTTGATTCCAGTCGAGGGTGTGTATCTCAGTTTCTGGGCTCAATCTATGGAGGCAACCAAATGATGTGTGTCTCTCACATGGATGTTTCTTTCTCTGTGTCTCTCCCCCTCCCTTCCACTCTCTTTGAATATCATTGGGAAATGTATCCTTGGGTGAGGATTAACAAAAAAAAAGAACATGGTTAGCTTGATCGGCTGGAGCATTATTCTGATGCGCCATGGTTGTGAATGTGATCACTGGTCAGGGCACATATAGTAATCAACCAGTGAATGCATAAATGAGTGGAACAACAAATCAGGGTTTCTCTTTCACACACTCCCCTCTCTCTAAAATCAATTAATAAAAATTAATTTAAGGGGAAAAAAAGCTGTTATTCTTGTTAATATCTGATTTTTGGATTTTTTTTTTTTTTTAATGTCACATTTTTAAGGTACTTAGAGCAGTCCATTTTTGGCCCTTAAAACAGCCCTGAGGGATAAGCCAATATTTTTTCTAATTTACATGGAAAGAAACTGAAGAGCTAATAAGTAAAATTAGCTGGCTTTTCTCCTACTGGATTTTAAAAGGTAGTTGATTTTAGTAAATGCATAATCATTCTATAAAAAACATTACTAAATTCATTATTGGAGGGAAGTTATGCTCAAATATGAGTGCTTGAGTGATTTCTCCTTGTAGTTTTTATTTATAATGATTTTCTTCTCTTTTGTCAGTAATCATCCAATTGTTCTTGGCCCAAACAATACCAATCTGCCCAAAATATTCAGCATAATTGCAGAAGGAGAAATGCATGAGGCAATTAAACATGAAGATCCCTGTGCCAAGCGTCTGGCTAATGTAGTTCGCCAAGTACAGGTCAGTTGATTTGATTAAATTGGGGGAGGGGGGGGATTGTTTGAGTTTTTGGAGTAGGGATTCATATTCTTACAAGAAGCAAATCTAATAAATTAAGAAAATTTTGTTTTTATATTGTTTTTATATTCTCTTGTCTCCAAGCCTCAGATTATATGTTTTCATTATATATTTCAACTAAAATATGTCTTACATTTGAGACATCTTGAACCTTTCAGTTGGTGCTTAGCACTTTCTTATTATATATAGATTTGCCTGCATATCTGTGAAGAAAATAAGATGCACCTGGTCTCCTAATAAATCAGCGGGTGTATACTTACAGTGCTTAAAGCATTATATTTTTAAATCACTTTTACTCCCTAAATTCATGTGTGTTGGTTACTTACTAGGTCACCTACCTAGCATAGCTTTCCCCATGCAAAAATGAAGAAAATTTACTGTGAGTGCAATGAACTTTAAAGAAATGAACCGATTTCTTGCTTTTACAATGATATTCATCAAACTAATCTATTTGTAAAGAAAGAACGTTGTCATTATTGCCATCCACCAGATGGTGATCATTAAAATATTTCTGAATGATCATTGATTGCACTTGACCTAAATCTGTGAAAAATTTTCTCCCTAGACTTCTGGAGGATTGTGGACTGAATGCATAGCACACCTCAGTCCTGAGCATCAGGCGGCCATACAGGAGCTCCTGAATTCTGCTTGAAGGGCCTTAAGATCACCACCAGAAAACTGACTCCGAATAAACGTTTACCCTTTTGTTTAGGTTTCTTTGTTTTGTTTTTGAGCAAAAGAGAGCAGTAGAGTTGTGTGTTGGCCATTCTTCTGCAAAGCCACAACAGCAGGAAGAGAAGCACTGGGTTTCAGAATGGTGTTCAGATGGCTTTCTATCATACCACTGAAGAAGTCCCCGTAAGCCCTACAGTAGCACTGAAGAATATTTTTCTATTGGTATAGCCCGCCCATCAAGGTGGAAGGGAAATTAAATTCATTTCCTCATTAGACATAAGGAAATTTAAGACCATCAGCTTTAAGATCCGTTATTCAGCATAGATGTGTATTAAAACAAATTGCTATACACCTAGTGTTAATTCTATTAATTGAGTGTGAGTCTTTTTGTAGGGTAGAAAGAAGCCTACCCGGCAAACTACTAGATCCAAAAATTGAGGGGAAAGCTGAAGACAAAACAAGCACGAAGATGTCATATTTAATGTCACTGGGTTCTTTTTCCCAAAAGGCTGATGTGACTCAGTTCCAAAAGCTTTTCAGCTTCCAGCCCTTGAATGTGAAGTGTCGTTGGCATGTCTTGGCAGTAGTCTCTCGTTCACTCCTCAATAAACAACATTGAAATACAAAGAAGTTTGTGTAAAAATTCCATACGGTCTGGCTTTGATTCATTTGTTTTTATTAAGAATAATATTTTTTTAAAGTAGTAACTATGGCTCTGAATGTTTATTTTCCCTCTTATATTTTCCTTGTGCCATTCAAACTTGAAAACATTTAGTTTTTACCAACTTCCACTTTAATTTAAGCTAAGTAATGCTACATCTGCTCTGTTCACAATTAGTGACTTTTTAAAACTAGGATTGTTCTAGTTAGATAAAAGATTTGGCTTAGTATTTTCATTGCAAATTGTAATTGCTATGGAGCCACACACAACTTTTAAATTTAATTTTATGAGAGAGATGACAAATTATTTTCTGATAAATTCAGTAAAATGTGTGAATGTTTTTTTCCCTTTATGTATTAACCTCACAGCAGTAAATGACTTGTTTCTTTAGTTTTTCTAAAGGATCTTAATAGATTTCTGTTGAAACATCAGTGTTAACATTTTTATAGTTTGTACTAAATTTAACCGTGATATATAAATGCATTTTATGCTTAGATCAGAATTAAAATTAAAGGTTTTTTCTTTAAATGATTTGCATTACTTTATTAAAACTAAATCTGAAATGGAATAGAAAGTACAGCAGATTATATTAAGATGGTTCACTTGGTAGCAGATACCTTCCAAATGTATTTTTAGTTTTCAGCACACTATTAGCCCAGAAGCTTCAGTGTCTGGCAGAATAACATGTTGAATGACTTCACCATCACAGTCATTGCTTTTAGTGTGTACCTATTTGACATTTATAATGTGTGTGGGGTAATATTTGGAGCTACTTTATACCCCATACTAGAGGCCCAGTGCACAACATTCATGCACTGGGGGTGGTCCCTCAGCCCAGCCTGCACCCTCGCAGTCTGGGACCCCTCGGGGAGCAGGCCTAATCTGGCAGGTGGACATCCCCTGAGCAGTTCTTAGCGCTGCCCCAGAGGTAGGAGAGGCTTCCACCACCACCGCTGCACTCACCAGCCATGAGCCCAGCTTCTGGCTGAGTGGCATGCCCCCTGTGGGAGCACACTGACCACCAAGGGGCAGTCCTATGTTGAGCATCTGCCCCCTGGTGGTCAGTGTGCATCATAGCAACCAGTTTTGCCGTTGAGTCAATTTGCATATTAGCATTTTATTATATACAATCATGTTTAAAAATTTTTATTGGGGTGATTGGTTAATAAAAATATATAGGTTTCAGATGAACAAGTGTATATAATCATATTGTGTGTTCACTACCCAAGCTAAGTCTTCCATTATTATTTATCCCCCCTATACCCTCATGTAACTCCTCCACCCCCTTTTTCCCTGTGGAAATCACCTTACTGTTGTCTGTCTATATACCCTGTATTCTTATTGGAGTAAGTGTGTCAAGACAACCCCTTTCTGCTTTCTTACATAGAGTTTAAAAAGCCAATTAGCTGGAGCAATTTTGGTTTGTTTTTAATTATTGCTACACTTAAAACATGTTAGAAATGTGGCATGCCTGCCTAAGTTCAGATGGAAGTATGATCTGTAGATGACTACATTGTTTTGGAGAATCTAGTATTTGCAAAGCACTTGTTAAGAACCTCTTGGCAGCTAGTTTAAATATTAATGGGAAAGTCAGAAGATGGACCACTAAACGGTCTAAGGAATAAATGGGCATAAGTCAATTGCAGACTGACAATCCTTAATAGAAAAAATTGGAGCCAAGCTGGCATGGCTCAGTGATTGAGAATCAACCTAGGAGGTCATGGTTCAATTCCTGGTCAGGGCATATACCCGGTTTGTAGGCTGCATCCCCGGTGTGGGGTGTGCAGGAGGCAGCCAATCTATGATTCTCATCATTGATGTTTCTATCCCACTCTGAAATCAATAAAAACGTATTTAAAAAAGAAAAGCAATTGCAGATGAATCAAGATTATTCAGGGAAGGTTGGTATTTAAGTTGTTAACTGAGACAAGAACCTGCAATCTAGGGCTCATAAGTAATTGTAAAGTGTTATTCCATTATTTATCTGGGGAAACTTAATACCTCATTTTGTCTACTCAAGATGAAAATTTTATTTTACCTTTTGTACAAAATTTAGTGGCTTTGCATGTCAGCCAGAAATGATATATTTATGATCCTGAACTATTCTGGAAGTGAAAAGACGTGTGTTGCTCTTACATTTTCTGTGTAATTTGTAACAGGATTTAAGTAAATTCTATGCAAAAATATTAGAAATTTATAGCATAACTCATTTGGAGTATTTTAATGCTGTACATTTGAAAAGTGAAATCATCAAAACTAACGTAACAGTGTTGTACTAGGAGGCAACTTTTTTTATAATTCTGGAGTTGAAGAATAAAGGCTCGAAAACCACATCTGCGCATGGGCCACGAAGTTTCAATAGCATTGTACATGCGCGTGCACGGGAACATGGTATTTTGTGGAAGAGCCACACCCAACGGGAAAAAGAGCCACAGTTTACTGACTACAGGGTTAGATTATGGCTCTGCACGGGATAGTGTTAGGGTTAGGGTAAGGGTTAGGATAGGGTTATGAATCTGCCCAGGATAGTGTGGTTAGGGTTAGGGCTGTGCCCAGGATAGCGTTAGGGTTAGGGTTATGATTCTGACCAGGGTAGGGTTAGAGTTAGGGTTAGGGCTCTGCCTAGGATACGGTTAGGGTTAAGGTTACGGTTAGGGTTATGGCGCTGCCCAGGATAGTGTTAGGGTTAGGGTTAGGGTTAGGGTTAGGGTTATTGCCTGCCCAGGATAGTGTTAGGGTTAGGGTTAGGGTTAGGGTTAGGGTTATGGCTTTGCCCAGGATAGTGTTAGGGTTAGGGTGAGGGTTAGGGTTAGGGTTAGGGATAGGTTTGTGGCTCTGCCCAGGATAATGTTAGGGTTAGGGTTAGGGTTAGGGTTAGGGTTAGGGTTAGGGTTAGGGTTAGGATTATGGTTTTGCCCAGGATAGTGTTAGGGTTCGGGTTAGGGTTAGGGTTAGGGTTATGGCTTTGCCCAGGATAGTGTTAGGGTTAGGGTTAGGCTTAGGGGTAGTGTTAGGGTTAGGGTTAGGGTTAGGGTTAGAGTTAGGGTTAGCGTTATGGCTCTGCTCAGGATAGTGTTAGGGTTAGGGTTAGGTTATTGGTTATGGCTCTCCCCAGGATAGTGTTACGGTTAGGGTTAGGGTTAGGGTTAGA